>NC_139251.1:12736011-13336011 GCF_977018435.1 Lepisma saccharinum | reverse complement strand
AAGGGCAATTCCAAAATGGGGCGGGCTAACTTCACGTAGCCCGCCACTTGTCTAGAAATCTCATGAAACTTTGCCCATCGTTAGTGCTACGTTAGTGCTGTTTTCTGCCATAAAGAGTTTCGTTAGTACTGCTATATTTTTGGAACAAGGGCCGTTCCAAAATGGGGCGGGCTAACTTCACGGTTTTCATATTTTCCACAAAACCACCGAAATTTTGCCAATCGTTAGTGCTGTTTTCTGCTGTAAATAGTTTCGTTAGTGCTGCTATATTTTTGGAACAAGGGCCGTTCCAAAATGGGGCGGGCTAAATTCACGGTTTTCGAATTTTCGACAGAACCACATAAATTTTGCCCATCGTTAGTGCTACGTTAGTGCTGTTTTCTGCCATAAAGAGTTTCGTTAGTACTGCTATATTTTTGGAACAAGGGCCGTTCCAAAATGTGGCAGGCTAACTTCACGGTTTTCATATTTTCCACAAAACCACCGAAATTTTGCCAATCGTTAGTGCTACGTTAGTACTGCTTTCTGCCGTAAAAAATTTCGTTAGTGCTGCTATATTTTTGGAACAAGGGCCGTTCCAAAATGGGGCAGGTTAATTCACGGTTTTCATATTTTCCACAAAACCACCGAAATTTTGCCAATCGTTAGTGCTACATTAGTGCTGCTTTCTGCCGTAAAGAGTTTCGTTAGTGCTACTATATGTTTTGGAACAAGAGCCGTTCCAAAATGGGGCAGGCTAACTTCACGGTTTTCATATTTTCCACAAAACCACCGTAATTTTGCCCATCGTTAGTGCTGTTTTCTATCCTAAAGTGTTTCGTTATTGAAGGTAATTAAAGAAACTCAAATATTCCGCTTGCTGCCAACAAAAGATATCGGGCGCTGATATGGGGACTGCCACTGGTAAAAAGAAGTCAATGGTATTTTCTTTCAGATTTGGGATAATGGTGTATAGAATAACAGCGATACCACTTCAGTACCTAATATTCGGCGCTCAATATGTCGACATTACATAAAATGTTTCTGTAAGATTGGTTGATGGGGTTGGTGTTTTTAAAATTTGTGTACAGTTAGGTTAATCGGGACTGGAGCTACAGTTTAAAGTAGGGACCACTGTACCTCCACCGGGTATCGAACAGATAATGTAAGAGATAGTGCTTTTGTTTGGACATAGTTTTTTTTAAAATTTGGTACCGAATGGAATGCGCACCCTTCGTACCACCCCCTGGCGGCTCCCCCTGTAAGAAAGGATTAAAATATTAACGGTCATATCACAGACACAGCAGTATACACAAGGGCGGCAAGCGTCGATTTGACAGAAGTGCTGGGATGTTAATGACATTGGTTTGCAGACGGCTCTGTACAGTGGGCACGAGCTACAAATCCTTTTGGGGTCATTGTTTCTTTTCCGTAGGCGTCAGGCCACTCAGTCGTACTTTATTGTTTGCAAGTCCAATCGAAAACAGAAAAGAAAAGATTCATTCACCACTGCTATATCTATGACCGACTGCCGGAAGTAGGGAAGAAAAGGCACAGAATGTGTTTTCCAGAGGGCGTACCGGAATTTCGTCAGGTGTCCTGGTGGGCCAGTCAGGCCCTGCAGCCTACCACTTGTTTTCCAACCTCTCGCTTGCATCTTTACCATTCGCACCCACACCGACCCAAAACTCTCCACCCCTTCTTGGTGATCCTATTGTGAGACTGGCCTCCCAAGAGAAATGTTTTATGACAGGGCATTGAGATGTTTGCGACAAAAATTGAACCAGTGCCGCTTTCGTTTGTCGGTCTTTTTGCGCCAGATTTTGTTTTCGGTTAAACTTTGTGCTGGTGTTTTGATTAGACTGCCTTTTTATTTGAGAAGACTTTCTCTTCCAAGGAACTCTTACTACAATGATAGAGTTTGATATATTTATTACTTCAGGTGGTAGCCGGCGGTTGAACAGGCACTACACGTGGCGCCAAGTTGTATGGCCCCGTTGGCTGGTGATTTTCGGATTGCTTATTGAAATCCTTTCTCCCTCCATTAGTCAGGTGGTTTGTGGCTTGTTTTCGAGAAGGCAGACTGACGGCTCAGATAATCTGAGCCTCGAAGCAGGGGTGAACCGCTACCCAGTTAACAACTTTACAAATTCAAGATATATTAATAAATATTTAGAAAAATGCTAATGCTTCAATAAAAATATATTATTGTCTTGTCTCGGTGTATATTTTCCTTAGGAATATTGTCGATACTAGAAAGTCTCAGAAATCATCATCTCATAAGGAGTTTTGCTGTCTCTGGATTTACATTTACCGAGTAAGAGAGCGAAAATCGTAGCAACGTATGGTGACCAAATAATAACTAATCATACATGTTATGAAAAAAATATTTACTTCAGAAAGCGATAGCTTCTTTAATGACATCTTCTTTTCGATATTCATTTTACACAAGTTCCTTTATTTTTACAATTTTTAGTTATATCGGGTGAAGTTTTAGTTTCATCTTGTGTATAATTCACATTTTTATGCGAGGAAAGTTTAATGCATAACGAACAAAAGTGCTTTAAAACTTTCCTCATACAAAAATTATTAGATACAAAGATTCAGATACACGTATTAATTTGGAACACCCCTTTCAGCCAAGTAATTGGAAATTCATCAACCCTCAACGAAGAAGCAGTACCCTTTTCAGTTAAGAACTCATAACACTATTAAATGAAGATCATTCATTACAATTATGAAGAAAACTAAAGAGTGTTTCTTCATTATTGTCTGTGTTTACGATATTTCCTGTCGACTAATTCCATATCAAAACACCCAGAAGAATTTCAAAATGCAACCCACAAATTCATATTTTTATTAAACTTGGTGTATTTGTTAATTCTAACAAGGTATGAAAACGTGCAATTTTTTTCTCCTCTACACCTCATAGTTACTGAGAAACAGGAGGCTAAAGTATCAGAATTTTGCACGCATCGATCATGCCGAAGCCATGGTAGTGGCCTGCAGTGCTTAACATAAGAAGTAATATCTCAGACTCAAATCTATATATCACTTTGATTTTTTTTTCTAAATTTCATAGATATTGGTATATTCACAGGTATATTCCATTTTAAAAGTTGTCACCAACATTCCTTAGCACTCAGAGTCAGAAAAATTATTGTATTGTAAATAATGTTGAGTTTTTGTGTCAACATCTGACTTTACTAAGATTGCATTATCACTAAAAGGCACTGCAGTTATCATGACATTTTTTTTTCAAATTGATGCTTGAAGTATATTTTAAAATGCTATAAAATAAAATTAGTGGCTTTCTGACTGCTTCTATTAATAAATCTTCATTTAAACAAATTCGATGTATATTCATTCCATGCCAAATCCTAAAAAAAATGAACTTTTCAACCCGACCATTTCAGATTTTCATGACATTTGGTAGGATGTTAGAAGGCATGGAGTAACTTACATATGTAAAATTTTAGCCTTCAGTGATACACGGTATTCATTGCCAACCTTATAACTAGGGAGCGGAAGTTGAAGACCTAATAAATATAGGTATATGACCTATAGAATGTCCTAAAAATGGGGAAAATTACGTAAAAAATGCAAAAAATTCAAAAAATTACCATTCAATTAGTTAGTTTCGGGTTAAAAATTTCAATGAAAAGGAAATTAAACAAATTGCTATCTCCTTATCTGATCTTAAATTTGAGTTTGCCCCAGACGGACACCTGGTGGTTTCCTCGAACACAACAATGACTGTCACCAGTTCAGCATTTCTTTTGCTCGTAAATTGCAATCCTGCGAGATATATATTTCACCTTTTTGAATAAACTCAAGAATATTACCAAAACGAAAGAAGTGACAAAATATGACGTAACAATATACCGAATATTGCAAAAAATGAAGGAAAAATGCCGAAAATCGGGGAAAATGACCTAAAACCTAAAAATAGGCAAAAAAATGCAAAAAAAAACACACTTTAAAATTACTTTTTTTTGGGTTCTAGACGAAGTTTAATATTGTGTATATTAATGGGCATCGTGTACGAGATGTCAGAAAAAAGATGACATTTCATCAACTTCCGCTCCCTACTTATAACCAAGGACGTATTTAGGGGAAGGGGTCCAGGGGCCCGGACCCCCCCTCGAAATATTTATCAGGTACTAAAATTAAATAATGGAAAATATAATTGTTTGGACTTTGTTGTATATAAACATATGTATGTTAAATTTTGTGGGGAATAAAGTATATTACACAGTTAAATGCAATCTCTGTTTGGTGTAAGTTTCATTTTGGGATGACTTTGGAAATTAAAATAATAATCTGACAGTAGTCTGCCTCATTCAATGAAACACCTTACATACCAGTCAATGAACGGGAAAAAAACATCGAATGATCGGAATACTCCCGTAACAGCTTAATTTTGGATAAATTACGGCAAAACCATTAACATTTGAAATAATTAAACATAACTTTTTTATAGTCAATCGAATGGGAATCATGACCAAAAAAATTCTGTTTATGATCATGAGTTACAGGGTTATACGAGGAAACCTCATTTCGTAGGTCAGGAACTGAGGTTTCAGAAGGGAAGAAGCATCTGGGAGAGGGAAGGGGACTTGTAAGATATTGCACTTCTCAGCTTTCACTGAATTAATCCTGACATTTGATATTTTCCCCCTTCATTGACAGGTATATAAGGTGTGAAATATTGTGATCTTCTTCCACACATGTTCATATACGCCAATTGCCCTAATGATTTGGTCTTGAAACTTTGGTTCTTGCTCTGGAAAACCTGTAATAGTCCGGGAATTTTGTGTTTACAAAAGTTTCGACACCATCATTTTACTGATAAGAAGAAGTGGAGATACGTTGATTTGACTCGGGGTGGAGCTGAATGGGTTCCTCTGGTTCTCCCACAATGCTTACTATAGGTGATGTGTGCAAGCAGTCTCAGTTAATTACTGAAGGTGGTACCGATGCAAATAGTAGCTATAATATATATATCAAGTCAGAATAAGAACTACTTGATTCAATTTTTGAAATTATTATACCCATATTAAATGTCAATGTAATGAACAATTAAAACAACATAAACAAAATTAGCATACTTCTCATAATTTACAGTATACTGTTTGTTATCCTCAACCCGGGTGGATAAAAATAACTATTTTTATTTTTAAAAAAGTAATTTTTTGATGTTTTTTTTTACATAAATCGATTTTTTTAAGGAAAAAACACACTAATAATTGGTTGTATGTTTTTTGTACCGTGCATACAAATAATTTTTCTGGTAAACGGCCATGTTTCAACCATTTGAGTATAGAATAATATTTAAAAGATATATGAAAATATAAGTTTTTCTGTTTCTGATACTGTGTATATGAACCTACTATGGAAGTGTTTGTTGAGAGTGTTAATGAAAATATAATAATTTCAGTAACTTTTCTTCCAGTGAAAATAAAACATTCTGGATGAGCTATGTAATTGTAATTGAAAGTATTGTCTTTGTAGCTGAAATTTGGTAATTTTTTTAATATAGTTGTGAGAATTTGAGGAGGCTTTGTAAACAGTTGTTGATTGCAATATTTTTTTGTTGTTACAATATATATTCACTTTTTACCATTCGTCAGTGTTGTTATTTGACGTTTTTCAGGTACCGGATATTATGCTATTAGTGCTTTATGATTGTTCGAATCTACATATCAAAGGTAAACAAAACAGTGTAACTTTTCAAGGTATTAATCTCCGCCTCGCAATAGTATGACAATAAACGACCGTCTCAGTACCGAACTTGATAACTGGACCGTGAGTCACGACCGGTTTCCCGTACACATAACGACGTTTGGCCCCGTGCCGGGGTATGATTGACACGTCATTTCGGGGACCGTGAGTGCACTCGTTACATTTGGCGCTCGAACAGGGACGGCAACTTTTGTCATGTCTTTCCAGGAAAGCCAGGTTGCGAGAGCGGTAGAAATTTCATTGTTGTATACGTCATGCATAAAATTCTTGTGTTAGGTTCCTGATGGTGTGTGTTCTTCGTTTTGTATGTCGAGGGTTATTGTCATGTATTTGTCGTATGTTCACGTGTAAGGACACGTTTATTGGGCGTAATTGGTAACAATAGGGCAGATATTTTTTTTCGGCGAAAGCAGCAAGGGCAGCTGCATAGGGCATTTTTTATGTAATTTTTGTGTACTTTTTTTTGGTTGTTGGCATAATTTATGGCATCAGGCTGAGTTGCGGGATAAGGGATTCCCGACGGACCTCCTTTTTCTTTTCATGTATCGATTTGTAATTCACATTTTGTGTGAGCTCGCGTAAGTTTGCGTAACTGTTCCAAAGTGCGACAGAAAATCGAGCAGATATTTAGCGAAAGGCCTTCATGAGATTAAGAAATCGTCGTATAGACTGTTTGAACAAGGGTGACGTCATGATGGTTTGCGAGGCTTGTGGAAAGGAATTTGCTGATTTCGAAATCGACAGCGAGGGGGCCAGACCGGTTTGTCCCCAGTGCAAGGGCCCGTTGGAAATGGAAAGGGAGATACCAAGTGCCCAAGGGGGTACATCGTCACGTGCGGACAGCGACCACAGCAAGGAACAAGATGACGTAGGAAGTGGCAGTGGTGCCAACCAATTCCAGCTGGTCCTCCAGATGCTCCAAGGAATGGAAACCAGGATGCAGACCGAGATGCGGACCAACATGCAAGGAATGGAAACCAGGATGCAAGCCAACATCCAGGGATTGGAAACCAGATTGCAGACCGAGGTCCAGACGAACATCCAGGGATTGGAAACCAGAGTCCAAACCAACATCCAAGGATTGCAGGCTGAGGTGCAAGGGATGCAGACCGACGCACGAATGATGGAAGAACGCCTCCAAGGGACGGTTCGCGCCTCCGGAGAAGAAGTGACACAACAGCTCCTTCAGACGATCCAAGAATCCGAGGCTCGAATCGAATCCAGGATCGCCAGGACCGACGCTCGCCTCAATGAACAGGAAGCCAAGGTGGCAACACTGGCGCAGAGCGTGCGTGAACAGGAAGGAGCTTTACAACACATCGGCCAGCAGTGTGCACAGCTGGAGACGGCCTGCAATCGGAGCAACGATGCCCTCGAGCGACAAGTGCGGCGAGCAGCGAGCATAGCGGAAGGGAATTCCGACAAGATAAAGGAAATCGAGGATAAACTGCAACGACTAAACGTAGCCGACGTTCCCGGATCATCGCGAGAGCCGGCAGCCATGACGTCATCGCAGCCAGCTGCGGTCCCCTCGTCTTCAAGGCGCGCGAGTGACGCAAGACCGACTACGCTTGTCAACGGGGGAAGCGAAGTGGAACCTGGACTACATCTTCCATCGCCGCGACCGTTCGAAGCCCAAACTTCGAACCGGGAAGATATACAGTCTGAACCAACACCGGCGAGAAGGGCTCTGTTCCCGCCGGAATATAAGAAACATTTCAAGAAGTTCTCCGGGGCCGACAGGATATTGCCGTCTGCCTTCATCGAGGAATTCGAAGCAACAGACCGGGAGTTAGGACTTGCGGATGGGGAGCGATTACTCGTGCTGAAAGGCCTAATGCAAGATCGGGCAAAGAACTGGCTGGATCGGAATGAAGACACTTTCATTCTTACTCGGCGTTTAGGGAAGCGTTCTTGACACACTTTCAGCGCCCCATGCAAGTGGAAAGGATGCTTATCCAACTGAGGAACGAGAGGTACGACAGGAACGGGGGACTTACTTTTTCACAATATTTCTGGCGTAAGTTCAATGAGTTCCAGGCTCTCCAGCCACAGATGACCACGTCAGAGATAATTGCGGCCCTAATTTATCATTACCTGCAAGAGATAAGACGGCATCTCAACGGGGCGTGCGTTTTCGACGCAGAAGCCATGTCGCTCACGCTCGAGAACCTAAACCAGTGCAAAGAAGAACGCGAGAGGACGCGGAGTGACAGATGGAACAAAAGGAGACGACCGGAGGATGAAGGAAACCGAGGAAACAAGCACCCACGCGTCCATTTCGTCCAGAGGAGGTACGATGGGCAGCAACGCGCTCCAGGAGCCGAAGTTCGCCAGTTTCGAGATGATCCACCTTCGCCACGACAGAGACGCCAGTATCGGGGACAGAGACGTCGAGGTGGTCAGACTCGCGGTTCGCCGGGTCACCATGGCAACAGCGGCGACAGCAACTTTTACAACGGTCGAGTGAACAATGGTTATTATCAACGTCATCCCAACAGTAGACCGGAGAGACCGCGTTCGGACAACGAGAACGCAAGGCGCAGCCCGCCAAGGGTTCGAAGGAGCCCGACGCGAAACGCGAACGGGCCGAATCCCAGCAACACATCTCCACAGCCGGGCCCGTCAGGTCGTCAGCGCCGAAGGGAGGAATGGGATGGCGAAACATGGTTAAGCGACATCGCGCCATTTTAGAAGTATAAAATAACACTGCGCCATTCCTAGAGTGTACAATATGTTTATTTATTATGTAAATTGGAGGTATCATTTATATCATGTGTGTTGTGTTATCGAACTGGTTGACTTTTCTTGTACAGGGTGTTAAAAAATTTGTAGTCAAAATTTCATGCCCCTGAGTAGTGAAAAATTTTATTCGCCTACAGAATTTTTTGATCGGAAGGAGGGCGAGATGTCACGGTATCTAGTGACATGTAAAACGCAGTTCGATAAAAATTATTTTTTTTATTGATTAATTTTATGCACCAACTTGAAAGTGTGAGGTTGTTTATTTTGTGGATAAATTTGTATCCGAGATAGACGTCGGGAGTTGGGGACGGGTTTTTCTTGAGTGACAGCGGAACTGTCTTTTTCGCTTAGAACATGACATATTTGCACCAACACGGCGATAAGGAAAGATTATTTTCGTCGAGACCGGGTTTCAAGTCAGCGGGCTGTCGAACCCATATTCACGGATGACCAGGAAAAACCAGCTGGAGCCCAAGCCTGCAAGGATCGAAGACGCACCGCCGACCGCGTTTCAAGACAATGGACACAGGTCATTCGCATCCCCTCCAAAAGCGAAGCCAAGCTACTTAGCGTGGTTTTCAACGGACGAATTTGAATCTCTCTTAAATACGCGGTGCTACCATTCCAGACACAATTTTTACCCGGATTTCATAGAGAGAGCATCTCCGCGCTACACTCTCGCGTGATCATTGTTTTGCGTCCGTGGACTTCGTTTTCTTACGTACCGTGAGCGAATTGCAGATAGAGAGTTACCAGTGTGCGCCTTATTTTGGTGAAGATTACGCGGTGATTTGTTTTTGCCAAGTGTGGACTACATAATAATGGAGGGCTAAAGAAGATAGAGAAGGGAGTCCGTCGCCTCCCCTGACGCCTGCAACGACGCCGAAGCCAGTCAGACGACGCCAAAACCAAACACTGCCCAAAGCCCGAAGGACGCTTCCAGATCGACGTTCCAACCGAAGCTCGTTACCAGAGAGAGATGATTGCAGATCGACGTCCAATTGATGCCCGACACTGGAGAGATTCCTGACCGGCGCGTGACCACGTACATCCGACGCTAGTGACAAGAGGAACGCCCGAAGTACTAAGGAGGTGCAAGTACACCAGATCGTCGCAATTATTCTTCGTCGCGATCGACCTCGGAGGACAATTTCGCCACAAAGGAACCGTGTGCAAGTCCCGCGTCCAGGAGAGATGAATGACCACGCCATGTAGCAGAGTCTAATACAGTATACTTCAGAGGGTCTCATGTCCATGTAAACGTGCGTCGTTAGTATCAACACCGTACAGTTAACGCCGAAGTCTCACTTATTCGCAAAGTTACTCAGGAAACCCCGAACCTAACCCCCGCGTCTGATAATTTTTGGTATTGTTATAAAAAAGGGTAATTTCATGTTCAGATGTTCTAATTTAATTGTCTGCATTCAGGGTTAGAAGCTCCATTTCATTTCTTTAGTATTTAGTGTAAATTGTCAAAGTGTGCTCCATTTCTTGTGTAACCGACCGCCCCGTCGCGCCATTTAATTTGTCAATACTTGACTGATGAGTCCTTTTTAATTGTGGAAAGCGTAGTTTTTTTTATTGCAAGGTCGTGCGCTTGGAATAGTATTATTTGTTGCATAGTGGTTTTTGATGTAATTTTTGCTCGCGCCGACGATTGATTTGTGTATTTCCGGCAGCTGGAGCCAATTAAGTTTTTGCATCCCTATGTAATTGTGTAGTTATTCTCATTGGGCGAGAGAGGCTTATGTGTAATACCCCCGTCCGAGAAACTTGTATAATGTGCTTACGACTGGATGCATACGTTCATTCGAACGAAAGATTTAACCACGCCGACCCAATTGTCTTAGTTAACCGCTTTCCGAGGGCTGGCACTTAAGTTAATTTAAAAGAGCACAGGAGCTGGCAGACAAATGCCCTAAATTCACATAAAGGTTTAAAAAATTAAAAGGAATGATATGTTAATGAGATCCATGATTTGTATCCATACTTCACATGTAAAAATACCTCATGTGTGTGAAAGAGAGAAGAGTGAATGTTGTGAGAATTTGAGGAGGCTTTGTAAACAGTTGTTGATTGCAATATTTTTTTGTTGTTACAATATATATTCACTTTTTACCATTCGTCAGTGTTGTTATTTGACGTTTTTCAGGTACCGGATATTATGCTATTAGTGCTTTATGATTGTTCGAATCTACATATCAAAGGTAAACAAAACAGTGTAACTTTTCAAGGTATTAATCTCCGCCTCGCAATAGTATGACAATAAACGACCGTCTCAGTACCGAACTTGATAACTGGACCGTGAGTCACGACCGGTTTCCCGTACACATAACGACGTTTGGCCCCGTGCCGGGGTATGATTGACACGTCATTTCGGGGACCGTGAGTGCACTCGTTACATAGTTTGCAAAATATAAGCTGCCATGATTATTTACAGCTTAACGATAATTACATTATTTACGGTTTTACATGATTAGTATTTTATATAGTCTGCACAGAGTTTTTCCTACATTTGCCTAGTATTGAAACTAGATCAAGACAAATTTTATGTCTTTACAGTTTGCTTACAACATTTCCTTTCATATGATCTTCACCCCATCAGTACACATATTTTGTATCCTTTCTTAGAGTTTAATAAACACAATTCAATGATATCGAGTTTAGAGTACTTTTATTAAAAGGGATTCTCATATCTAAAATTCCTTATGTAGATTATTCTCTAAATTATTGCCTTAGAGTGGTTTAAATCAGTGATTTAAATTAAAAAAACTCAATCTGATTTAAATCAAACCACCTTGCACTCAACACATTCTCAGGAGCCAAGGAACTCAGTTGGCCAAAATCATCCTCCCGAATTCCATTTTCTATACGATGCTCTTTAATTGCACACCACGCTGAAGACCCAGGTTCGAGTCCAGACAATATCCTGTTTCTGTGCTGCTCTGAGGCCCATCAGAGTACAAATGGGTAAATGGAGGTAAAGGCGGCCGGACGTGTTGCTGATCCCATCAACCCAACTATGGCCGAGATCACGAATATGCGGAGCTCTATGCCTCTACGTTTACACCACCGCATATGCCTTTATGGCATATGTGCAAAAGCACAGGGGTACCTTTACCTATACCTGTGTGCCAGATTAACTTAATATGACACACACATGTAATTGACCTTTATTTAGTACTGTTAAACCTTTGATATTTTTTGCCACCTTACTTATAAACTCCGTACCAGGTAACTGTAGACCAGGCGAACGAGAACAAGTCCATGCGCAAGGAGTGACGCGAGACGGCTCCACAAACGAACATTGAGAGAAACGAGATTGTGTAATACTCCTCCTTACTGTAAGCGTTGCAAACTTTTGAAAACGGTAATACCGAACGCACATTGCAAACGGATTGTATTTTTGTCTCCAGGTTCGTATGATTGATTTAAGAATTTCTTAGGAAAATATTAGGGATAAAACTGCAAGAGCAAATTTTGATAAGCCGTACATTTACCTTACGGACTAAGGTCTGGACCGTACGTCCGTACATGCCATGAAATCTCCGTATATGTACGGTCAGGACCGTACGGTTAGCAACGCTGAGCTTTCACAACTCCATTTTCCTCCTCCTCTCCTGCCGATATGCGCGGTCCTGCTTTACAGTTAACTGGGACAGGGTATAGAACTTGTGAATAAGATGACCCTCGGGGAGATGGCCACCCTTGTGTTGAGTTGTGTTCCATTCCATATCAAAAATATACTTCAATGAATTAACGTCCAATTATAAGCATATCTACCATATAGGAAAAAGATAGTGCGTACGAGGTATACATTAATAGAAAACGAAGTTTACGGGGAACTATTAGCAGACATTTATTAGCTTACTAAAGTCGTTTTCACGTTCAGAAGACACAACGGCGCTTATGGAGAAACCGTACAGTGTTGCCAATACAGCGCTAGCTCATGTCGCCGGGAAATGTTGTAACACCTTCACAATGTAGGTGTTACATATTTTATATATATAATGATAATTATATGTAATTATTAATATTAATATTATACTGTGAACATTACAGTTCATTAGTATGTCATTTTCTCATTAGATTTAATTTAATACACAGGCACATTTAATATTCATTCGCCTTTCTCTGTAATTATTTCATAGAATAACATTGAGATATGGTAATGCGTTTCATATATATATATATATATATATATAAATTCATTATTGCCTATGAATTTATGTGTACGTTGGAAACTGAAAGGTGATCTTCATTTCAGTATTAATGTCGACAGTAATGTAAACAAAACAACGTGTATTTGCGACAGCACTAATGTTGCTCACAACAGCAGCATTGGAAATAAATTTGAATTTAAATTTGAATTTAAAATTTTGGGTGCGTCAGCACTAAGGCTATTTTGCACCCGTCACATTATACGGGGTCCAGCCCCTTATCTTTACACATAACAACTCTAACGTTGCTTAATTAAAATCATAAAATATTAAAATGTTCTGACTTTTGTTAAAAGTTGAGGTTGCAAAGAACACTCAGCACAAATAAGGACAAAACACAGGACAACACAAACAAAATTATACTGGCCATGGGGCCAGTCGCCAGAGCCTCGTTAGTTTTTAGTCCAGGGTGTACTAACGTGGAAGTGAGGTTGACAGTTGGGTGTACTACGTGGAAAATCACCCCTTACACCCCGCATTGGAAATAATTGTCAATTTTTAAATTTAAGTAATTTCAATTCTATTATAACAAACTGCATGAAGTTAATATTTTTACTGAATAGAAATAAAATAACAACTCGAAAACTTGGTGGTGATTAGCCGGAATGTTGCGGTGAGTCAGCTCAAGATGGCCAGACAACGTCACCTTACTTTGCGGGCGGTTCGGGTTAAAAAGAAACTCCAAATGCATGGAAGTAATATTTTTGGGAACCTTTGAGTGGTTATAAAAAATAATTTCATTATTTTCTTCACAACTTTGTCGCTGGAAGTTTTTACTTGGAATTACAGAACAAAAAATGACCAGCGACGACATTTTCTACTGCACGAATATAAAAAATCTCCACATACTTTATTTGAATATTTTTTAATGCGAATATGCTTTAAGGTATTGATAAATTCTGAGCAGCACCATCACCTATGACAATTAGAAAACCGTGTCAATTTTTTTCATAATGTATGCTTCAATTTTACGGCATGTTTCAACGTTAGGAATGAAAACAATGTAAAAATTTTGTTTTCACAGAAAATTTGCGTTTTTAATTTATCTAAAAATATGTAAACAAGTTACCACTTTTTTGTGCTCACCATCGTATTCTCTACAAAATTTCCTGCAAAACTGCAGATACCGATTTTACGTAAGTTAAATTTGTAAATCGAGAAATTTCACAGCAGCGCGCTCGTATTTCCCAAAAGAAAAGCATTGTCCATAAGAGCCCATTGTGTCTTCTGAACGTGAAAACGACTTACAGCTGATTGCCCGGCGTTACCTGGGTATTTATTTATCCCAATTTTTATCGTGATTCATTGCTATTCGAGCTGTACAGCGAGAATGGCTGAATCGAGGTCTCCTGTTCAGTGTCCTTTGGCTTTGCCCAAGTGTCATTTTGAACATCATCCGAAGGAAAAAGCTCTTCAAAGTTAAACAAGTCGTTTTAAATACATATTCCTCTTTACGGCAACAAGACCAAAATAAAACAGGTCGGGAGGTGATTTGCCGTCGATGAGCGAACGTACTATCTCGGATGTTGAATGATTTGCGGTTGAGTTTAGGAGTAGGAAACGATTGTTTGTTGTTTGACGACAAAAGAATCTCCGAGGTATTAAAAGATATCGCGTGAAAAAAAAAACCTTAATTATTTGGACGAGGCATGCGTCAACGCGGGTCGTACATTGATTCAACCGTGGGAGCGTGCAAAACCACCGGCAGGGCTGAAGTAACGGACGGCGGGGGAAAACAGCACTAACGTAGCACTAACGATTGGCAAAATTTCGGTGGTTTTGTGGAAAATATGAAAACCGTGAAGTTAGCCTGCCCCATTTTGGAACGGCCCTTGTTCCAAAAAATATAGCAGCACTAACGAAACTCTTTACGGCAGAAAGCAGCACTAACGTAGCACTAACGATTGGCAAAATTTCGGTGGTTTTGTGGAAAATATGAAAACCGTGAAGTTAGCCTGCCCCATTTTGGAACGGCTCTTGTTCCAAAAAATATAGCAGCACTAACGAAACTCTTTACGGCAGAAAACAGCACTAACGTAGCACTAACGATTGGCAAAATTTCGGTGGTTTTGTGGAAAATATGAAAACCGTGAAGTTAGCCTGCCCCATTTTGGAACGGCTCTTGTTCCAAAAAATATAGCAGCACTAACGAAACTCTTTACGGCAGAAAACAGCACTAACGTAGCACTAACGATTGGCAAAATTTCGGTGGTTTTGTGGAAAATATGAAAACCGTGAAGTTAGCCTGCCCCATTTTGGAACGGCCCTTGTTCCAAAAAATATAGCAGCACTAACGAAACTCTTTACGGCAGAAAGCAGCACTAACGTAGCACTAACGATTGGCAAAATTTCGGTGGTTTTGTGGAAAATATGAAAACCGTGAAGTTGGCCTGCCCCATTTTGGAACGGCCCTTGTTCCAAAAAATATAGCAGCACTAACGAAACTCTTTACGGCAGAAAGCAGCACTAACGTAGCACTAACGATTGGCAAAATTTCGGTGGTTTTGTGGAAAATATGAAAACCGTGAAGTTAGCCTGCCCCATTTTGGAACGGCCCTTGTTCCAAAAATATAGCAGCACTAACGAAACTCTTTACGGCAGAAAGCAGCACTAACGTAGCACTAACGATTGGCAAAATTTCGGTGGTTTTGTGGAAAATATGAAAACCGTGAAGTTAGCCTGCCCATTTTGGAACGGCCCTTGTTCCAAAAAATATAGCAGCACTAACGAAACTCTTTACGGCAGAAAGCAGCACTAACGTAGCACTAACGATTGGCAAAATTTCGGTGGTTTTGTGGAAAATATGAAAACCGTGAAGTTAGCCTGCCCATTTTGGAACGGCCCTTGTTCCAAAAAATATAGCAGCACTAACGAAACTCTTTACGGCAGAAAACAGCACTAACGTAGCACTAACGATTGGCAAAATTTCGGTGGTTTTGTGGAAAATATGAAAACCGTGAAGTTAGCCTGCCCCATTTTGGAACGGCTCTTGTTCCAAAAAATATAGCAGCACTAACGAAACTCTTTACGGCAGAAAACAGCACTAACGTAGCACTAACGATTGGCAAAATTTCGGTGGTTTTGTGGAAAATATGAAAACCGTGAAGTTAGCCTGCCCCATTTTGGAACGGCCCTTGTTCCAAAAAATATAGCAGCACTAACGAAACTCTTTACGGCAGAAAGCAGCACTAACGTAGCACTAACGATTGGCAAAATTTCGGTGGTTTTGTGGAAAATAAGAAAACCGTGAAGTTAGCCTGCTCCATTTTGGAACGGCCCTTGTTCCAAAAATATAGCAGTACTAACGAAACTCTTTACGGCAGAAAGCAGCACTAACGTAGCACTAACGATTGGCAAAATTTCGGTGGTTTTGTGGAAAATATGAAAACCGTGAAGTTAGCCTGCCCCATTTTGGAACGGCTCTTGTTCCAAAAAATATAGCAGCACTAACGAAACTCTTTACGGCAGAAAGCAGTACTAATGTAGCACTAACGATTAGCAAAATTTCGGTGGTTTTGTGGAAAATATGAAAACCGAGAAGTTAGCCTGCCCCATTTTGGAACGGCCCTTGTTCCAAAAATATAGCAGCACTAACGAAACTCTTTATGGCAGAAAGCAGCACTAACGTAGCACTAACGATTGGCAAAATTTCGGTGGTTTTGTGGAAAATATGAAAACCGTGAAGTTAGCCTGCCCATTTTGGAACGGCCCTTGTTCCAAAAAATATAGCAGCACTAACGAAACTCTTTACGGCAGAAAGCAGCACTAACGTAGCACTAACGATTGGCAAAATTTCGGTGGTTTTGTGGAAAATATGAAAACCGTGAAGTTAGCCTGCCCATTTTGGAACGGCCCTTGTTCCAAAAAATATAGCAGCACTAACGAAACTCTTTACGGCAAAAAACAGCACTAACGTAGCACTAACGATTGGCAAAATTTCGGTGGTTTTGTGGAAAATATGAAAACCGTGAAGTTAGCCTGCCCCATTTTGGAACGGCTCTTGTTCCAAAAAATATAGCAGCACTAACGAAACTCTTTACGGCAGAAAACAGCACTAACGTAGCACTAACGATTGGCAAAATTTCGGTGGTGTTGTGGAAAATATGAAAACCGTGAAGTTAGCCTGCCCCATTTTGGAACGGCTCTTGTTCCAAAAAATATAGCAGCACTAACGAAACTCTTTATGGCAGAAAGCAGTACTAATGTAGCACTAACGATTAGCAAAATTTCTGTGGTTTTGTGGAAAATATGAAAACCGTGAAGTTAGCCTGCCCCATTTTGGAACGGCCCTTGTTCCAAAAATATAGCAGCACTAACGAAACTCTTTACGGCAGAAAGCAGCACTAACGTAGCACTAACGATTGGCAAAATTTCGGTGGTTTTGTGGAAAATATGAAAACCGTGAAGTTAGGCTGCCCATTTTGGAACGGCCCTTGTTCCAAAAAATATAGCAGCACTAACGAAACTCTTTACGGCAGAAAGCAGCACTAACGTAGCACTAACGATTGGCAAAATTTCGGTGGTTTTGTGGAAAATATGAAAACCGTGAAGTTAGCCTGCCCATTTTGGAACGGCCCTTGTTCCAAAAAATATAGCAGCACTAACGAAACTCTTTACGGCAGAAAACAGCACTAACGTAGCACTAACGATTGGCAAAATTTCGGTGGTTTTGTGGAAAATATAAAAACCGTGAAGTTAGCCTGCCCCATTTTGGAACGGCTCTTGTTCCAAAAAATATAGCAGCACTAACGAAACTCTTTACGGCAGAAAACAGCACTAACGTAGCACTAACGATTGGCAAAATTTCGGTGGTTTTGTGGAAAATATGAAAACCGTGAAGTTAGCCTGCCCCATTTTGGAACGGCTCTTGTTCCAAAAAATATAGCAGCACTAACGAAACTCTTTACGGCAGAAAGCAGTACTAATGTAGCACTAACGATTAGCAAAATTTCGGTGGTTTTGTGGAAAATATGAAAACCGTGAAGTTAGCCTGCCCCATTTTGGAACGGCCCTTGTTCCAAAAATATAGCAGCACTAACGAAACTCTTTACGGCAGAAAGCAGCACTAACGTAGCACTAACGATTGGCAAAATTTCGGTGGTTTTGTGGAAAATATGAAAACCGTGAAGTTAGCCTGCCCATTTTGGAACGGCCCTTGTTCCAAAAAATATAGCAGCACTAACGAAACTCTTTACGGCAGAAAGCAGCACTAACGTAGCACTAACGATTGGCAAAATTTCGGTGGTTTTGTGGAAAATATGAAAACCGTGAAGTTAGCCTGCCCATTTTGGAACGGCTCTTGTTCCAAAAAATATAGCAGCACTAACGAAACTCTTTACGGCAGAAAGCAGCACTAACGTAGCACTAACGATTGGCAAAATTTCGGTGGTTTTGTGGAAAATATGAAAACCGTGAAGTTAGCCTGCCCATTTTGGAACGGCTCTTGTTCCAAAAAATATAGCAGCACTAACGAAACTCTTTACGGCAGAAAACAGCACTAACGTAGCACTAACGATTGGCAAAATTTCGGTGGTTTTGTGGAAAATATGAAAACCGTGAAGTTAGCCTGCCCCATTTTGGAACGGCCCTTGTTCCAAAAAATATAACAGCACTAACGAAACTCTTTACGGCAGAAAGCAGCACTAACGTAGCACTAACGATTGGCAAAATTTCGGTGGTTTTGTGGAAAATATGAAAACCGTGAAGTTAGCCTGCCCATTTTGGAACGGCCCTTGTTGCAAAAAATATAGCAGCACTAACGAAACTCTTTACGGCAGAAAGCAGCACTGACGTAGCACTAACGATTGGCAAAATTTCGGTAGTTTTGTGGAAAATATGAAAACCGTGAAGATAGCCTGCCCCATTTTGGAACGGCTCTTGTTCCAAAAAATATAGCAGCACTAACGAAACTCTTTACGGCAGAAAACAGCACTAACGTAGCACTAACGATGGGCCAAATTTAGATGGTTTTGTCGAAAATTCGAAAACCGTGAATTTAACCCGCCCCATTTTGGAATTGCCCTAAGTTTGGAATTATAGGAGCACTAACGAAACTGTTTACGGCAGAAACGAGCACTAACGTAGCACTAACGATGGACAAAATTTCGTTATTTTTCTAGACAAGTGGCGAGCTAAGTTCACGGACCTTAAAAATTTCAATGAAAAGGAAATTAAACAAATTGCTATCTCCTTATCTGATCTTAAATTTGAGTTTGCCCCAGACGGACACCTGGTGGTTTTCTCGAACACAACAATGACTGTCACCAGTTCAGCATTTCTTTTGCTCGTAAATTGCAATCCTGCGAGATATATATTTCACCTTTTTGAATAAACTCAAGAATATTACCAAAACGAAAGAAGTGACAAAATATGACGTAACAATATACCGAATATTGCAAAAAATGAAGGAAAAATGCCGAAAATCGGGGAAAATGACCTAAAACCTAAAAATAGGCAAAAAAATGCAAAAAAAAACACACTTTAAAATTACTTTTTTTTGGGTTCTAGACGAAGTTTAATATTGTGTATATTAATGGGCATCGTGTACGAGATGTCAGAAAAAAGATGACATTTCATCAACTTCCGCTCCCTACTTATAACCAAGGACGTATTTAGGGGAAGGGGTCCAGGGGCCCGGACCCCCCCTCGAAATATTTATCAGGTACTAAAATTAAATAATGGAAAATATAATTGTTTGGACTTTGTTGTATATAAACATATGTATGTTAAATTTTGTGGGGAATAAAGTATATTACACAGTTAAATGCAATCTCTGTTTGGTGTAAGTTTCATTTTGGGATGACTTTGGAAATTAAAATAATAATCTGACAGTAGTCTGCCTCATTCAATGAAACACCTTACATACCAGTCAATGAACGGGAAAAAAACATCGAATGATCGGAATACTCCCGTAACAGCTTAATTTTGGATAAATTACGGCAAAACCATTAACATTTGAAATAATTAAACATAACTTTTTTATAGTCAATCGAATGGGAATCATGACCAAAAAAATTCTGTTTATGATCATGAGTTACAGGGTTATACGAGGAAACCTCATTTCGTAGGTCAGGAACTGAGGTTTCAGAAGGGAAGAAGCATCTGGGAGAGGGAAGGGGACTTGTAAGATATTGCACTTCTCAGCTTTCACTGAATTAATCCTGACATTTGATATTTTCCCCCTTCATTGACAGGTATATAAGGTGTGAAATATTGTGATCTTCTTCCACACATGTTCATATACGCCAATTGCCCTAATGATTTGGTCTTGAAACTTTGGTTCTTGCTCTGGAAAACCTGTAATAGTCCGGGAATTTTGTGTTTACAAAAGTTTCGACACCATCATTTTACTGATAAGAAGAAGTGGAGATACGTTGATTTGACTCGGGGTGGAGCTGAATGGGTTCCTCTGGTTCTCCCACAATGCTTACTATAGGTGATGTGTGCAAGCAGTCTCAGTTAATTACTGAAGGTGGTACCGATGCAAATAGTAGCTATAATATATATATCAAGTCAGAATAAGAACTACTTGATTCAATTTTTGAAATTATTATACCCATATTAAATGTCAATGTAATGAACAATTAAAACAACATAAACAAAATTAGCATACTTCTCATAATTTACAGTATACTGTTTGTTATCCTCAACCCGGGTGGATAAAAATAACTATTTTTATTTTTAAAAAAGTAATTTTTTGATGTTTTTTTTTACATAAATCGATTTTTTTAAGGAAAAAACACACTAATAATTGGTTGTATGTTTTTTGTACCGTGCATACAAATAATTTTTCTGGTAAACGGCCATGTTTCAACCATTTGAGTATAGAATAATATTTAAAAGATATATGAAAATATAAGTTTTTCTGTTTCTGATACTGTGTATATGAACCTACTATGGAAGTGTTTGTTGAGAGTGTTAATGAAAATATAATAATTTCAGTAACTTTTCTTCCAGTGAAAATAAAACATTCTGGATGAGCTATGTAATTGTAATTGAAAGTATTGTCTTTGTAGCTGAAATTTGGTAATTTTTTTAATATAGTTGTGAGAATTTGAGGAGGCTTTGTAAACAGTTGTTGATTGCAATATTTTTTTGTTGTTACAATATATATTCACTTTTTACCATTCGTCAGTGTTGTTATTTGACGTTTTTCAGGTACCGGATATTATGCTATTAGTGCTTTATGATTGTTCGAATCTACATATCAAAGGTAAACAAAACAGTGTAACTTTTCAAGGTATTAATCTCCGCCTCGCAATAGTATGACAATAAACGACCGTCTCAGTACCGAACTTGATAACTGGACCGTGAGTCACGACCGGTTTCCCGTACACATAACGACGTTTGGCCCCGTGCCGGGGTATGATTGACACGTCATTTCGGGGACCGTGAGTGCACTCGTTACATTTGGCGCTCGAACAGGGACGGCAACTTTTGTCATGTCTTTCCAGGAAAGCCAGGTTGCGAGAGCGGTAGAAATTTCATTGTTGTATACGTCATGCATAAAATTCTTGTGTTAGGTTCCTGATGGTGTGTGTTCTTCGTTTTGTATGTCGAGGGTTATTGTCATGTATTTGTCGTATGTTCACGTGTAAGGACACGTTTATTGGGCGTAATTGGTAACAATAGGGCAGATATTTTTTTTCGGCGAAAGCAGCAAGGGCAGCTGCATAGGGCATTTTTTATGTAATTTTTGTGTACTTTTTTTTGGTTGTTGGCATAATTTATGGCATCAGGCTGAGTTGCGGGATAAGGGATTCCCGACGGACCTCCTTTTTCTTTTCATGTATCGATTTGTAATTCACATTTTGTGTGAGCTCGCGTAAGTTTGCGTAACTGTTCCAAAGTGCGACAGAAAATCGAGCAGATATTTAGCGAAAGGCCTTCATGAGATTAAGAAATCGTCGTATAGACTGTTTGAACAAGGGTGACGTCATGATGGTTTGCGAGGCTTGTGGAAAGGAATTTGCTGATTTCGAAATCGACAGCGAGGGGGCCAGACCGGTTTGTCCCCAGTGCAAGGGCCCGTTGGAAATGGAAAGGGAGATACCAAGTGCCCAAGGGGGTATATCGTCACGTGCGGACAGCGACCACAGCAAGGAACAAGATGACGTAGGAAGTGGCAGTGGTGCCAACCAATTCCAGCTGGTCCTCCAGATGCTCCAAGGAATGGAAACCAGGATGCAGACCGAGATGCGGACCAACATGCAAGGAATGGAAACCAGGATGCAAGCCAACATCCAGGGATTGGAAACCAGATTGCAGACCGAGGTCCAGACGAACATCCAGGGATTGGAAACCAGAGTCCAAACCAACATCCAAGGATTGCAGGCTGAGGTGCAAGGGATGCAGACCGACGCACGAATGATGGAAGAACGCCTCCAAGGGACGGTTCGCGCCTCCGGAGAAGAAGTGACACAACAGCTCCTTCAGACGATCCAAGAATCCGAGGCTCGAATCGAATCCAGGATCGCCAGGACCGTGAAGTTAGCCTGCCCATTTTGGAACGGCCCTTGTTCCAAAAAATATAGCAGCACTAACGAAACTCTTTACGGCAGAAAGCAGCACTAACGTAGCACTAACGATTGGCAAAATTTCGGTGGTTTTGTGGAAAATATGAAAACCGTGAAGTTAGCCTGCCCATTTTGGAACGGCCCTTGTTCCAAAAAATATAGCAGCACTAACGAAACTCTTTACGGCAGAAAGCAGCACTGACGTAGCACTAACGATTGGCAAAATTTCGGTAGTTTTGTGGAAAATATGAAAACCGTGAAGATAGCCTGCCCCATTTTGGAACGGCTCTTGTTCCAAAAAATATAGCAGCACTAACGAAACTCTTTACGGCAGAAAACAGCACTAACGTAGCACTAACGATGGGCCAAATTTAGATGGTTTTGTCGAAAATTCGAAAACCGTGAATTTAACCCGCCCCATTTTGGAATTGCCCTAAGTTTGGAATTATAGGAGCACTAACGAAACTGTTTACGGCAGAAACGAGCACTAACGTAGCACTAACGATGGACAAAATTTCGTTATTTTTCTAGACAAGTGGCGAGCTAAGTTCACGGACCTATTATAAAGTGCTTCTCCAGTTCATTTGGAACACTTTTGCCGTACTGAAATGTGTCTTTTCCCAGAGGAACATGCCCTAGTAAGTTATTCTTGGTCTCCTGTTCTTCCCATTAGGTTTACAAGGATTTTAAACCTGAAGGTATTTCATTGATTTATTTAGATTATTTTGCGTCGCTTTTCTGCCACTCTTGGCTAACCGTGACGTTGAAGACATAGGCTTACACACGGGGGGCAATTGCCCCCCTAATCATGAACAACCGCAGATTTTTTCCACGGAGGAACAAGCAAGGTATTTTTCCATGGGGTATATTACCCCGATAATAGTGTTGGCTCCTCAAAAAACACCACTTGAATTTGAAATTATCGCATTAATGACTGAAATTAAATTATACATGTGAAATATATACTTATAGGTTGGCATTAGATTTGCAAGGGGGAGGTGTGGCCATCCTTGCTCCTCCTTAGAGACGTCCCATGTTTCTACATTATTATACTTTCACATAGATATTTAGTGCAGACCAATATTATCGCGGTTATTAAGCTCTACACTTAAAGAAAATATAGTATTTTCAAACCGATTAAAATTCAAAGCAACTACGGGAGAAGGGCGTGCAGTGGCGCAACCACAGGGGGCCAATGGACATTGCCCCTCCCCAACCTTGGACGGAAGTCAATTCAAGGGGGGACAAAAATTGAAGTAAAAGGAAGCAAGACTATTAGAATCTAAGAGTAGCAGGGCAAAAGGATACTCAAGATGGAATTACTTTTCACGTCTTTCTTGCATTATTTCATCCAGACGGCCAAAAGCACCTGGGGGCGGGAGTTGGCCCTGCTAGCCGAACGATCTAAATGAAAAAAATTGTAAAAGGGAATGCCATGGCGCCCAATGAAATTTCTTGTGCCATGTTAAATCAATATTGTTACAGTTTGCAAAAATTTCGATCTAAAAATTTTCTTCCTCGCTTCGCTCGCAACTTTATTATTTTCTGTAATGCATTGTAAATTACCGGAGAGAGAAGTTGTAACTACTAAGTACGCCAGACTCTTGCTGCTAAACAGTTTGTCTTAAATGCATGAACACAATTGTTTGGAGAAAAAGGAGCGCTGCACATTTCAGAGACAGTTAATTATTCCTTATGGTGCCTCTATGTTGCCGCATTATATACACAGTGGCGGTGATTAGGGAGGTAGTTATCTACAATGGAAATATACTGTCTTTGCCCCCCATTTTTGGCACCTTGCCCCCCGGATTTGGAACCCAATCGTCGCCATTGTATATACATATACAGGGTGATTCAGAATTCATATTACACACTTCTAGGGGTTGTAGAGGGGACATATTAGATCAAGTTTTGATAAGGAACCCATGTCCGGAAACGTACAGTTTTGGTATTACGGAGATGACAAGATCACATAATTTCACATCTCCCGCTTCACGGTAGGCAACACACATTAACTTAGGGCGACGTCCTCAGTCACTTGATGTTAGGTGTGCTGCTTCCAACGTCCTCTGTTGACAATCTGTTTACACAGCACACGTGGTTCCAACATGATGGTGCACCAGCACACTTTTCCCATGACGTCCGACAACATCACAATCAAACATACGAGGACAGGTGGATAGGTCACGGTGGACCAACTCCTTGACCACCACGATCGCCGGATCTAACTCCTCTTGACTTTTTCGTATGGGGCCACATGAAGAGTCTTGTTTATGAGACTCGTGCAGTGTCTGAGTAAGACCTGGTTGCACGAGTTCTGGCTGCAGCAGACACGATACAGCACACACCAGGTACTTTTGAGCGTGTGTATGCAAACATCCTTCGGAGGTACACTGTTTGCAACGAACTTCAGGGTCGCCACATCGAGCAGCTCTTGTAGTGACGCAGGTAAAGCGGGAGATGTGAAATTATGTGATATTGTCATCTGTGTAGTACCAAAACGGTACGTTTGCGGACATAGGTTCCTTATCAAAACTACAACCCCCAGAAGTGTGTAATAGGAATTCTGAATCACTATATATATATATATATTGGTTGCTACACACACATATACAGGGTCATTCAAAAGTCGCGCGACATAGGACAACTCCGTTATTTGTGCGGATACCGAATAAACGATAGAGGGCAAAATTGTTGGGCATCCAGATCAACCACCGCTACATCATGCAACCATTGGTCATTTACTGGAGCGGTTCAAGGCAACAGGCAGTATCCATGACAAACGACGGTCTGGGCGGCCACGTACAGCAACAGATCATGCAACCTCAGCTAGCGTACTAGCTAAGCTGACAGTCAGTCCAACACGGTCAACACGAAAAGTGGCTCAAGAATGTGGCATCAGTGAAGCATCCGTGTCCAGGACACTATTCAGAAATTATTTCCATCCGTATCGTGTGCATTTTGTCCAGGAACTGCATGGAGATGACACAGATAGACGGGTGCAGTTCTGTGAGTGGTTTACTGAAAGACGAACGCAGCAGACAGACCTTAAAGCTGATATTCTTTTCAGCGATGAGGCCTGTTTCCATCTGAACGGAACAGTGAATAGACATAACGATGTGTATTGGGCAACCGAGAACCCATACATTGCTGTAGATGCTCATCATCAGACTGACCCAAGGTTAAATGTGTGGTGTGGCATACACGGGGATGTTCTCATCGGTTCCGTATTTCTTAACAACAAGCTCACTGCTGAACTGTACAGAGAGCATCTCGAGATGACACTCCTACCCTATTTGGATAATCTACCCCTAGCAAAACGACGGGGTTTATTTCTTTCAGCAAGATGAAGCACCGTCGCATTTCGGACTAACAACTCGCGAATTGCTGAATGACGTTTTACCTGGGCGTTGGATAGGTCGCAGGGGTCACGTAGAATGGATGAATCGCCAGATTTGTGACCACTTGACTTTTTTCTCTGGGGCCATCTCAAATCTGTCGTGTACAGAAACAGGTCCCGAAAACTGTAGGAACTTCAGGAAAACATCAGAGGAGCCTGTGCAGCAATAACACCTATTGCAATCAATTTGAACAATTCCTTCGGGAGTGTCCCAGCACTGCAGCTGCTGGACATGTCAGTTCAGGTCGTTCCTTTGTATCAGTTTGCCACTCCGTGCGGTTGCTATTGCTATTACGATTGTCAATTTTGTTGTTCGGTCGTAAATGGAGTACGGCTATGACATTGATTTGCTTGTGTTTATTTCCGTTTGCCATTTTGGCAGTCATTTTGTTTTGTTTTGTTTGTGATTTCAAGCAGACTAATAAATGGTCCATCTGCTGTCGCAACACTTACGCTCATGATTTCCAACAATGTATATCCTACACTTATGTCCTCTATCGTTTTTTCGGTATCTGCACAAATAACGGAGTTGTCCTATGTCGCGCGACTTTTGAATCACCCTGTACATACCCATCAATGCAATGAAACTAAAACTGTGAGATAAAAAGAGATTTTTCTTTCCCGACTGAACTTTCATGAAGGCTTTTGCCCCCCTAATCAGAGGGTCTGCGCACGCCTATGGTTGAAGATGTAACGACCCTGCGTGGTCGCCACATTTAACGACCCTGCGCAGTCGCAATATTATATTTTGTTAAGAAGGTTTGGATAAAGAGCGCATGCTAAAAGTCCCTGCGAAGCGTACACTTTTAGTTTAAATGTGTTAACGGATCCACCTCTACGTTTATTAGCTTCGACCCTGCGTGGTCGCTCTATTCTGAAAACGTTAACGGATCCACCTCTACGTTTATGAGCTTCGACCCTCCGTGGTCGCTCTATTCTGAAAACGTTAACGGATCCACCTCTACGTTTATTAGCTTCGACCCTGCGTGGTCGCTGTATTCAGTGAATGTTATCATTTATTGTAATTTTACTGTTCAAATTCGTTGAAGAGTCCTGCGAGGCTCAATATCAATTGTATTGTCTGAATGCACACAGTTTTAGTTTATATTGACACGTGCAACTAGTGATTTTCCCACTAGTGTTTTCTTAATGTCACTTCTTGGATGTTTCTCAGTAAGAAGGTTGCAATATGTAAAAAAATGAGTTAGCTACGCGTACTTGTAGTTAAAATTTTCACCATCAATGCGCCACCGCGAGTATAAAGCCAGCGCAGCGAGGCCCGGAGCTCGACCTCTGTCCGAAGGGACCTGGAGTGGAAACTTCACGGTGCCCAACAAAGCTCCAGATCATCGAACGTCGAGATCGCCGCGCCATAGACACGCGTTCGCGCGATGTCAGTGAAGAACCTCAACCTAACTGACCCCGTCCAGGGAAATAATGGAAGACGTCCAACTACCCAATCATCCGATAGGCCAACGAGCTCAACCATTCAGGGGGGATAATTCGTGTTCCCAATTCCTCCCTCTGATAGGATATCGAGGCAACCAATAATAGATACAGAACGCCTTAGCGATTCTGAAATGCACAATATCGACAACCAAGAACCTCAGGGCACTGCATCGGAGTACGGTTACACATCAGATTCTGTTGTAAATGAAGAGAGAAGAGTATCCGCTCACACGGGAGCCATCTCCAAATCGCAAGGAGGGAAAATGCGCCCACCACGACTAGTATATTCCAGATCTTCCGAAAAGTTATTTATGAAGCCAACGGATAGAAGAGAACGTTATATGCAATCCACACAAAACAAGACCGTTAATCCCGATGGGTTTCAACTCGTACCTCCAAGAAAGACAGTTCCGGCCAGTACTGTGACTGCTGATCCACCATCAACAATTGAAACATCAAATGGATATGATGGGTTCACATCAGACCAACCGGAATTACCACCTGAAAATATGCAGATTCAAACAGAGGGAGAAAACGAAATACCTTCCGTTTCCACAACAAAACCTACCAGAGAGCCGTTGATCTATGTCTATCATCAACCGGCACCTCATAATTTTGTCATGAAAACTATCGACACTACCAAGATTAACCCAAGGGTGCGTTACACAATGGATAGTATACGTTTTCAATGTACTTCATCAAATGATTTCAACAAATTGAAAACATATCTTCAAACAGAGACAGATTCGCCATAGCTCCGAATCGTCAAAATCGTCCACTTCGGGTTGTCATTCGACATCTTCCTATAGATCTAGATACGAAGTTCATCATGTCGGAGCTCATTGATTATGGATTTGAAGTTATGACTGTTCACCAAATGAGCCAGCGTAACCCAAAAGGTCCCGGAAGGAAGAACATACCACTATTCCTGATTACTCTCAAGAGATCACCAGCAGCATCAACGATCTACGATTTGGAAAGTATTAACATCTATAGGATTGAGGTGGTAGAATATCTGCCCCCAACAGTCATACAATGCCATAAATGCCAACGTCTAGGCCACAACCAGCAACAATGTTTTACCATACCACGCTGTGTTAAATGTGGTAAACCACATGAAGCATATAAATGTCAGAAGAAGAGGGAAGATCCCCCCACATGTGTGAACTGTGGGGGAGAACATCCCGCAAACCTTAGAGGCTGTCGGTTCTTCACTGTAATAGATCAACAACAGAGAAAACCTCAGATGATAACTGCCAGTCAACCTGTCAGAACCACCACTACAGCTCCAGCAGTTTCAGCTCCAGCTCCAGCTTCAACATCTATCAGGCTCACTGAAGCAGCACGTTATACATCTTATGCCTACAGAGCTGACCCACAGTCTCGAATGGGACAACGTCACCAACCTACAACAAATACTGGACAAGCTGGCCAAGGTCTGCAAATACTCCTGGATCTGGCTAATACATGGAACTTTACCAAGATATGGCAACATGTATCCCGCGGACTACAAAAGATCTCCCAAGCAACCTCGGGAATGTCTATAATACCAATCATAATACAAATACTGATGGAAATGCAATCTGATGGCTGTTTTTAGTCGACATAATTTGCTTCAACATATCAATTTGCTGATATACAATGCCGATGGCATAGCAAATCAGACACCTGAACTCACTCATCTACTTTGCAATAAAAATATAGATATTGCACTAATTAACGAGACTCACCTCAAACCACATATAAAATGGACCATCTCTCGTTATAGAATTTTCCGTGAAGACCGACTCCAACAAAGAAAAGGCGGACTTCTCATATTAACAAGACAAGGAATCAACGCGGCAAGAATAGCACTACCCACATTCACATCAATTGAGGCAATTGCAATTAAGGTGCATACTACTTCAGAAGATCTGATATTAGTTGCAGCGTATCGGTCTCCAGCTACAGTGCTGGATTATCAAGACGTACTACAATTGGACACACTGGGATCCAACGTTATTGTTTGGAGGCGATCTTAATGCCAAGCATCCTATATGGCATTCCAGAATATCTAACCCGTCTGGAAATGTTCTATTGCAAGCGCTGCTAGATACTGAATTTTCTATATCTGCTCCACTGGACCCTACTTTCTACCCTAGGGGTAGAGGAACACCTGATGTCTTAGACGTACTATTGAACAAAGGAATAGGCATTAGTACTGCACCACATGCTGAAGACGCTCTTACCTCGGATCATCTCCCTGTTATCGCAGCTATTGCCCAAGGCATCTACTATCATAGGTTCCAGGCACTACAGGAACCCAAAACAGATTGGAATGTTTTTCGCCGGCAATCACATATGAGACTAAACCTCCATCAATCAATGAATACGGCTGAGGAGATCGATGAAGCAGTAAACAACTTTACAGAGGCTATTAAAACATCTTGGAGCCGAACAACGATTACTATGTCTACTTTACCTACGCCAAACACTTCTCCAGTACTGGAAATTTTACTTTGTTTGACACGATGGGCCCGACGTCGCTGGTAGAGAACTCAATCACCCCACCATCTTTACGAATGGAGGTTGCTTGCCAAAGAATTACATAATTTCCTAGTAAGAGAGCGGACCTCCCAATGGGATGAACGTCTACGAAAACTGGAACCACAAGATAGGCAATTTTGGAAGTTAGCGCGCACTCTCAATGCAAGAGATAAGCCAACGTTGAATTCCTTAAATTCTCCAGAAGGACCTATAGTGAATCCTCAGAAAATAGCGGAAACTCTTGCAGACCAATTCCAAACACATTTCAAACTTAATGCAGAACTTAATGATCAAGAAACAGAGCAAGAGGTTGAAAATATATCTGACCAACTTCTACAACTTCCATCGATTCTTGATGCTCCACACGTAACACCTCGTGAAATCCAAAGGCTGACAAAAAAGCTAAAACCGAAAGCAGCACCTGGTCTAGATGGTATTCCACCTGCGGCACTTCAGAATCTCACAAGAAAGGGGTTTGTGTATCTTGCCAAACTTTTTACTAACATTATACGACTGGGCTATTTTCCAACACAATGGAAAATGGCAAAGATCATAGCTATTCCAAAAATGGGAAAGAATCCGCACGAGAAGACAAACTATAGGCCTATAAGTCTATTATCTCATGTTAGTAAGCTTTTCGAAAGGGTGTTGTGCCAGCGTCTCACAGTTATTATACCAATACCAAACCACCAATTTGGCTTTCGGAAAAATCACGGTACTACCGAACAACTTGTCAGAGTCGTTGACTATATTGCTGTTCATAACAACAGAAAGCATCGTGTCGCTGGTCTATTTCTGGACGTGCAGCAAGCATTTGATAGAGTATGGCACGGTGGACTAATGCTCAAATTACAACAACTTCCGCTACCTCAGTGCTACTTAAAAGTTATGATGAATTATCTGCAAAACAGAAAGTTCATAGTAACTGTGCAAGGGCAGAAATCTACTTCCAGATCTATTGAAGCAGGGGTGCCTCAAGGCTCTGTCCTTTCCCCTACGTTATACTCATTATATACGGCAGATATTCCATATCCGAAAGAAGGATTACTAGCAACATATGCAGATGATACTGCATTGTTAGTACATGCAAAATTACTATCCACTTGCGAAAAACGAATTAACAAGTATGTGCCAGAATTAATAAAATGTACTCAGAAATGGAAAATAAAAATAAATCCAACAAAAAGCAACACCATAGTTTTTGCATCGAGTGGAGCTAGGGAGAAAATCAAACTCCAAATATTCCAGACGCCAGTCCCTACGGTCAATAAGATAAAGTACCTAGGAATAAGCCTTGATAGAAGACTGACTTTTGGACCACATCTAGATGAGGTGGCAAGAAGGGCAAAACAAAGAACAGGATACCTCATGCCTCTACTAAGATCACCAGCGTTGTCAATTGAAACAAGACTCCATCTGTATCAAATGATGATTATACCTATATTATTATATGCCGGCCCTACATGGTTACAGGCCGCTAAAACACATTTACAGAAATTGCAATATGTACAAAACAGAGCACTCAGATACATTGGACATTACCCGTTAGCGACACGTATACAACAACTCCACGAAGACATGGACCAGCCCAGGATTGAAGATTTACTACATATTGCCCGGGATAACCTGTGGAGGCAGATTACGAAGCATCCAAACCCATTAGTGCAAGCTATAGGTCAAATAAAACCCAGAGTAGAGAGGGTTTCACTTCCCCGTCCATAACTGTTTATATAAACCAGATAAATGAAAGGACAATCAAGTTAATGTAATGATTGTGATTGTGAATGTTCATATATATGTAGTAGTGAGTAGAGTTTGGGGATTTTCTGGGAACATTGTAAATTGCACTAACGCGACAGTTGCGTTAGTTTTTGTAAAATATTGATGTAAAGAAAAGTAATTATTGTAACAGTATTGTAAATTATTGTCGATTCCAGTTAATGTTAAATAAACAATATGCTGGGATACACAAATCCTGACGTCAAAATCCCGGAGCTCACACATCCTTCGCCGAGATGCCGAGGGCGCTGCACCTCGTATTCTTCACTTAGCAGCGGTAGAAAGGAACATCGTTCGATACCGGACTCCCCGGCCATGGAAAATGGGAGAAGGAAGAAAAGATTCCGAGAAGAACGACCAGAAACTGAAGCAGAGGGAGATGCAGCTACCGCAACTGATTCCGACTCCGACAGCAATCCAGTGTCGCAGACTAGTCGCCAGACACGTGGTGATAATCCCGTTACCCACGCACCAGAGAAGACACGCAGGCCACCCTGCATATCAATCTTCAGTACGACCGGTATGGAAATATCCCACCATATTTCAGATGTAGTTCGAAACCGGGCTCATTTCATCTATACCAGAGGGTGTTGCAGAGTAACTACGAACGACCAGCGGGATTTCACTAAAGTATGTGCATTCCTGAACAGCAAAAAGATAGGATACGCATACGGCTCCTCAGCCGCTGCGAAACTAAAGGTAATCTTTCGACACCTGCCGGCGGATATGGGCCCCGAGGGAGTGGCGGAATTTTTGACCAAGGAACACGGATTCACCATACACAGTTCCAGTCGACTCAACGTTCCAATTCGACGCTCCAAGCAAGCTACTAACGTGGATCAGGCTACCCCTGGTCCCACTCCGTCCAGGCGACCATTACCTTTGATAATGGTCGTCTTGCCCAACGTTCCGAAGTCGCACGAGATCTTCAAGCTTGGGAATTTACTCGATGAGGGTTGAAAAATATCGCTCTACACAGGTACGTCAATGCCACACGTGCCAGAGGGTCGGGCACCGTCAGCGGCATTGCTTTGCTCCGCCCCGCTGCGTCAAGTGCGCGGGGGCTCACCGATTTTCTGACTGTCCGGAAAAGGACCAGGCCACACCACCTAGATGCGTTAATTGCGCCCAGCAGCATTATGCGAGCTACAGAGGCTGCCCGCTCTTCAAGAAAATAAAAGCAGAGAAGAAAACCCTATCTGACAGCAGACGCCGAGCTCCAACCCGGTCAATTCGACAGGAAGTACCAGTGACGTCATCTGCCACGGCTCCAAGACCATCACCACTGCAGAGACCGGCCAATCAGCGGCCACCACCTAGCAGGAGAGGCCCCAGCACTCCGGCGCCTCGACCGGCTACCCGCCCAGCAGTTCCAAAACATTCGACCAGTCCTCAAGCGACCCTCCTGGACCTACTTCAACAACTAGCACAACCGGACATCCTGACAGGGCTTATAACCCTACTTCAAGGATTGCAGGAAATTCGGCTGGCGCCGGACCGTTCGTCTCGACATCGGGTTATCACCCATCTAGTCGACACTCTAGTGCCGTAAGGTACCCCGTAATGTCCTGTGATGTCTTTTGTGTTTCGTTTTCTGTTTGGGTCTTTTTTTGGGAACAATGTATGACCACCTCTCTTGCGACAGTTGCAGAGGGAAATGTAATTGTTGATTGTAAAATTTCAAATTTGCGTAAATAAATTAAACCTCGATCCCTGTAAATGACTAGGGACAACAAGATGCAGGTCCCCTCAAAAGATGACGTCCTGACCGATTAAGGTAAAAAAAAAAAACCGAGTTCAGTTGGCTCCCTGATGTCAACAGGCAAACATCCAGGGTTAACTGGCCTCCCAGCCTGAGAACTAGAAGCCATCCCAGAAGGAAGGACGGAAAAAGAAGAAAGAAGCAGAAGAGCCTAGCAGCAACCTACCTATCTGGTCCGCTCGCTTAGGCTGATAGGTGCCCAGGTTCTACCTGCCCGGCTTGTCTGGGAGCACCCGGACCTTCCTTTCTAACCTGCCGTCCCTGCATAGGAAACACCGGTTGGCTTGCCAATTCCCAGCTTACGCCGGGGGTGTCGCGGCATCCTTTAATCCTTTTACCCTGCGCCCGTTATTCGGGAGTACCGATTGGTTTCGGTCAATTCCCGGCTGTGGTTGGGGTACTACGCACAACCTACTCTCTTTTACAGGGGAACCCGTGACGTCAGCGGCGACCAAGGCCCTAAATAAAATTAGGTCCCCATACTCCCCCTGGCGCCTCACAGCGAGGAATAAATTGGATGTTCCCTGCCCCCCCTTTTCTCTTCGAGACCAAAGGTGGTACAAGTAAATGCACGCGCGTGGTAAGGATTTCAGGTATAGACACGTGCGTAAGTGTGCTAACGGACACCCTTGTGTTAAGATTATAATAAACATATATATATATATATAAAGCTGGTATAATCTTTCCTTACACCCAGCAAGCCCTGAGATATTTCTGAGTCTTTGTACTACGACTGAATCAGTTATCACATATGGGTAAACTTTTGCCGACCACCCAACTGCAGTGTTTAGCGTGTTGAACGCAGCCAGTACCAGTACTCCTGCGCTGTGGTGCTGAGCTCTGCGCGGGTGGACGTTGCAAAGATGAGTGATGATGTGATGAAATTGATAAAGAACACTCTTGCCCAGCCCGGGATTCGATCCCGGTACCGCTGGCGTCGTAGCATACTGTGCACGGAGGACGGTTGAAGATATTTGAGACCAGTAGCAGAAAAAAGTTGGAGAATGGAATTCCCCGAGTTGAAAATGAGGGATACACAAAACTTCTCATAAGTTCGAAAGTTTATACAGATCTTATATTTATGGAAATATTGTCACTCGTTATATTTATCTTCAAAATATTTTCTTGAAAGCACTGTGAGGCCATGGGGGACAGCGTGTCTTGTGGAGGGCTTTGCTGCACCCTGCCCCGTCTTTAGTGTCGTCACCATTTGAGATTATTCTCAATACCTCCGAATTCCAATGTTAGAAGGATTGACTAAATTTACTAAGTCAAAAAAGTGCAAAGAACAGGTCGTTCTCTCTCTGTATTGAGTATAAATTAAGTAATATGAAAGGAAAGCATGACAGAGAGATGTTCTTAAGGCAAACAGATATAGATATATAAATAGATATAACTATATTTATATGTATACTAAATGTGATTGCTCAACAGAAAATATCCCCATACCTTCTACCACCCCACTATTATTTCCTGACACCTTCACTAACCCAGCAACAAGGAAATCATACAAATTCCATATGTCGATTTGAATCAATATTAAGTTAATATCTTCTCATTTAATTAATAATCTTATGCTGTGGTAAGAAAATTAAATATTGTTGTTGAAGTATAGGAGTTTACTTTGAATCATATTATCATACTTTTACATTGGAAAACATATTATTGTTGAGTGTCAATTTACATTTCTTCAAAGTGTAAAATCTGGTTTACATCGAATTAGTGCCACGACAATCGTGGATAAGTTTAATGTTGCCATGGGTGTTTTGGATAACCTTAAGGTCGTACTAAAGGTGATTTTGCGGTAATTTTTCGATAACAGATGGCAGCACCATTTGTCATGGCAACCGAGTGCCATGTTGCCAGATCTTAGAGCATATCAAGATAAGTACTTACATGTTTGTCGATCAGGGTATTTACTGATGAAAGATTACGTCAGGTTGATTAGTGGAATTTAGACAAAATTCGTAGGTGTGTAGCAATATTATTGATTTTTATGAAATCAGTTGGATACTCTTATCAGAAAAAAAGAAGGAGTGTATCAGCAATGGAAAGTAGTAAAAGTTCAAAATAATCCAAAATATTAACAAAAAAAAACAAAAAACAATCGTGTGGTTAGTTCATACACCAAACAGAGCAAGTAAGAATAATACAATTACGTTTGAAGCAACTGCTGCGTTGACTACGAGATAATAGACGTGTTTCACCTATGTCACAAACTGTTGAATTATGATATTTTCCATCACCAAAAGCCAACAACTGCACGTGTCCCTACCATATTTATATTAGTAAACCTACGACATGAGTACATACACATGCAATCTCCAACAATTATCTTGGGAATACACAGCTTCTTGGTTGATCAGCATTCCTACAAAAATATATTTTTCCAAACAAAAATAAAAGCCTGATCTTCATTTCTAAGTAACAGAGAATTAGTTTAAACTTTATTACCTATATATTTTTATGTATAAACATATATTAAATAAATTATAATTTTACGAGACTTAAGATGGTCATCGGTGAAAAGTGTTATCGTTGTGAACCATATTTAACTAGTTTTCTCAAATAAAATACAATAGTTTTAGTTTAAAAAGTCAAAAGTACGTAGCTACAACAAATTCTGCTTACCGAGACTACTAAAATTAGATACTTAGGATATCATCAAAATTTACGCTATTATTTTGCTTCAATGTATCGTGGTACTTTTTTTCCTCGTAACCTGTAAATCATTATCTGGTTCTCTGAGAGGTATGCTTCTTGCTGTGCGAGACTCATCCAGTTCAGGACAAACTGAATGTCCTAGGTTTTGGTTAAAAATATCCCTTAAAATTGCAACTAACAAATATCTCAATGATTATTTACCATTCATTAGTACACAAGACAAACAAATCGCACCACAGGCACTGTTTTTTTTTAAGTTGCTCTAAAATATAATTCACACTTTCTGTCTAATACATCATCATTTCTTGTGCAGATTATGGACTCTTGATGCCTAGTAAATCATCACTATTGCACCAAGTTGTCTGGAGAAACGAAAAACAATGTAGGCCTATGCACTCCAAAGAGCGTATATTACTCTGTTATGTAAATTACACACAATCCTAATTGACGATTTGTATTTCGTAGCATCTTATCTTCAAGCTGCGATGGTGGACAGCTGCCATTGTCAATCAATTTTGTCGTCCTCGTTTACAAAAGTCCAACTCAAAAATGCTTATCTGAAAAAGAAAAAGAAAAATGAAGTTAACATCGTGTATGAGACAACTTATAATATATTTTTAAAAATATTTACATTATATTGTTACAACCTTAGACAAATACAAAACTTACGTATCTTCTGTAAATAGATGTAAAAAAAATGGGTCTAAATGGTACTACAGTGATTGACGATATCGTCTTGCAATTAAAGGGTTACTGGTTTGCTTCACGATAGGACTTCACTTCAGTGCCTCAGATCCAACTTTATAATGTTTGTTAAACATTAATTTGTACCTAACAAGAACAAGAAGTAATAAATAATAGCAGCACTTATTGTTACATTCATAGATTGATTGTTAAAAGTCCACTTTATGCAAGACTAATCGGGACTGGACCTAACAGTTTAAAGTGGAATCCGAACCACCATGGGCCTCCACCGGGTATCGAACCCAGTCCTCTTGATTACAAAGTGACGACGCTACCGCTGCGCCATCGGGGAGGATCTTACATTCACAGAAAAATACAAAATAATCGTTGGATATGTTTTCATATTATGTGGCAAGTATAACCAACGCTTTATGGAGTCAGGTTCGTCCAGGTTCGAACCCTGGTTTCATTGAGTTTATCCTCATCATTAATTTCGTAAATTAATGATTCATCTTCATTCTCGCAAGAGGTAGAAGATGGAGGTAAAATAACGAAAGAAAAACAATGAAATGGAAATTCAGTTCCTACTGTTCTTTTTTTAATTGTATTAATATATTTTAGCAACACTTCACTCGAGTTTGAAAAATCACAAGCTTACGTATATGGTTATTTAGAACAAGAAGTTGGAAATAAAAAATTGTTTGACATTAATTATTTGATGTTGTAGTCAAGATTCATACTCACACCTAACTGTAATTCAAAGCAAACTGTAAGTACAAACGACTACTTAAATTCAATAGGATATTGAATTAAATGTACATGATCAAAACAAAATATGATTTCCAGGATGCTCTATGCTATCCACAATTATGTGATTGCCTTGTACTTTCACAATATGAGAGCTAATAATCTTTACTAATATACAAGTATACTAATTTTTAAATTTTCCATGAACATGCAAGCTATGGATTGGTAGATGGTGAGACTTTAGTTTCTTAGCTGTCGTACTTTTACAATTTAAGTACAAACCTTAAAGCATGAAGTTATGATAAACTTTTACTACGAGCTATCCTAAATGCTTGAAGGTCAAGAGAACAGAGAATTATACACTTTCCACAACAGGTTTCTGACGTTCTTCAGTGAAATAATATAACAAAACGGTTTCTATAAATTGTAGAACATTCAGAAATCTAATACCAAATCTATTCGAATCCAATCTTACTTAGACTAACATGTACATGAATATTTGCAAGTTGTATAAATTGACTCCTAGTTTCTAAACAGAAAGAAAAAATGTCGAAAACAGGTCCGAACGACTTGTTCAACCATGTACGTACGTACAAGGGCAAAAATAAATTGTGAAACAATCGCCTGATTTGTAATTGTAAACGATTCGATGTACATGTGAATAGAACGGATAGAATGGTGATGGAGCATTTCGTGCAATACTGATTTAATATAATAACATATGTAATCAGTGTAATCCATATTAGAAGCATATTTCTTGCTCTAGTAAGAATCCTAAGACGATAAATATCTGGATCATACATAACGTAAAATTTTACAACCTTGTGCAGATACGTTCAAGCTATATTCATGCAGAAATTACGTTACATTATATTTTCTCAACATCAAATACATATACGTTCTGCATCTGTTTCATATTACAAACGTTTTGCTTTTAATGGAGAATATCAAGCAACAAACAATTAGTATAGCACTTACCTTTCAAGTTATTCCATTTTTCTCACATCCCCAATGAAATATTTGTCCCCTTGTTCTCCTATATGTAGTAGTTACATTAGTTATTCTCTGGTAGCTTGGTTTGAGTTTCGGGAAATCAAACACTTGTAATTATCATATCGTTAGAAAACACGGAGTGAAATTTTGGCAACAGTGTATGCTAAAATTAGCACCACGACGATATGACACTTCAAAAACCATAAACATAACCACTACTTTCTGAAGATACGAAATGTTTTCACCTTTTCACATTATATTTCAGGTACTAGCGGCTACACACTGGATTCGTTGTTTTCACAACAAAATCTTGGTTACTGGTCATAAAAGACAAAAATGCACCGGTCTTGACAAGAACTACCACTTCAACGCCATCTGTACGCAGCAGTTTGAACATGACAGAGACCTTATATTTTCTGTTATTTACTTAAATACCTTTAATCGTAACAAAAATATAGGTATTCCAGGTTCTAGTGAATAAAACAATGTTTCATATCAAAAAAATTCTTTCTTACCGAATCTATGTTAATGCTACGGTTGTGTCTGGGAATTTGGGCCTATTCTTTAACATGGCTTTAGAACCCCCTTAAAATATTTTTTGTAAACAACACCTTGTTTTGCTTCCATCACAGTTGCCAGGTAGACATCCTCTATATACCCAGTTCCTTTCATAAAATTTCTCACATCACTTGTTAGAAAATATACATGTAAAAATCCATTCATTCTTCTGTTTTAACAGAAACTTTAGGAGCAAACAAAGCAAATAGAAAATATAAGGTACATACACAAGTTCACACAGTTGTTACGACAACCATCAATGGCGCCCGCAGAAGGGGGTAGGAATGTTGCAGTGGAAAGTAGGGGTGTGCGGGACAGAATTATTTTAAGTCGGGACGGGAAATGTTCGAAATTTCCCGAAGCCCTGGAAATCTCGGATTCTACACGTCATTTTCACCTTAAATGATTGTTTTTGCATTTCTGGAATAAAAACTAATAATTTCCGATAAGTTCTAGACACTTGCAATGCAGAAGACGTCGAAAATTAAATACTTCTTAAAATGACCATTCGGTATTTCCAGACTGCTCAGGATCCCGAAAAGTCGGGAAGTCATTTCCCGAAGTCGGGATCGGGATGGGAAATGTTTTATCCCGATTCCGGTCCCGACTTTTCGGGATGCCGCACACCCCTACTGGAAAGACGCACATAAAATAGCCGTAGTAAATATATAATTTTAATCGTGAATACCTTGATTACTATATATTCTTTCGAGCCAGTCTATAGCCCATGCTTTTGTTTTAATTTTTAATTACAGCTACGGCAGTAGCTAATCTCCTACAACCGCAGACAAGAAATTAACGTTCTTCACATCGCTCGTCCATCTTGTTAGCTTGTTTGCTACGTGTGGGGCGAAAACTAGCAGGCAGCCCGATTACAGGCCTGAATCTGAGATGCTAAAAAGACTGGTGAGGTCAAAAGAATGATCCTATGTTTTGGGGAAATACATCTATTTGAATTGACCAATTATTTCGAAAAACAGATCGTGTAAATTTATTTATTTCAGAGTAAGAATAATAATTACAATCTCAAATTAAAAATGATTATATCCTGATAATTTACAAGTAAATTTGTGCGTTGTGTGTAATACAAATTTCAGTTACATGTTAGTGCAAAAATGTTTGAGTTCAACCAGTGCGAAGTACGGACCTAGCTGATTGAACATGTTGATTACATGGATGTCGACCATATTACTATTAATATTCCTTTATTTAACACGAAGAAAAATGGGATTTATGTTTATATTTTTGTGCATACGTTGTCGGAAATACTATCCCTTTGTAGAATATCTCTATCAAAAACAGCAAAATCTTTTACATTGTTGCGATATAGTTAATGAACTATATAAAAAATGTGTACCTCAAAGTAGCATTTAAGGTGTTTGGAAATTTAAGAAGGAAAATATGTAGACAAGGTATTAAAGTGAAAATTTACTATTTAAAGAGTAATGATTCATACCTTTGCCCGATTCATTGTGGTGGCTTACAACAATGTACGTTCCAGTACAACAATGCTCACATGTTAACCGTTTCTTAGAGCTTGTCTTGTAAAAATGTCTCAAAGAATGGCAGATTCAATTAACAAGGGAAAAGAAAGTAAGTATGGCTTCCATAATAATTAAATGCACTCTTCCCAACTCCTTAATTGACCGCTCAGAAAGAATTCTAAGTCCTGAATTTGTAAACGTAGCAACATTGCACTCGAGCGCCAGCTGAGGGTAGCCAACTTTGAGTCGGTCATTCAACTAGACGAAAAACGCTGCTGTGAAAGATTTCCAATTTCGCACATTCCATGATCTTAGAAACTATACACCGCTAATACACACACACTCAAACAGAAATAGTAAATTGGATTAAGTATCTTGAGGAATTTTTACGGTTCTGGGTGTTCGACTTGAAATTAGATAAGTTTGAAACACTGAATAGGGCTTTTCTCCACCTAAAGGAAATTGCCATCAAGTTTGAGCAGAAAGAGACAAATTTATGAGGAGTTTATGCGACATTTTATTCACAATACCCTGCATGATATCAAACAGTTCTAAAAAAATCATGATTTTCACGACTTGTGGAGAAAAATGTGGTATGAATGAAGAATATAGAGAATGTCTGTAATTACGTTAATATTTGGTATACTAACTAAATTTGGCCTTCTATTCACGAATCTGTTGTTAAAATGCCGCGGACGCGTGTAAAAATTCACGGGTAGCCCCACGAACTATGCACGGGTAGCTCCACAAACCACTGGCGGATAGCCCCAAAAATCATTCACGGATAGCCCCACGAACCATTTCCGGCAAGGTTAAGTTAGGTTCGGTTAGGTTAGGCAAGCATAGTTAAAATTTTGTTCGTAAAACAACGCGAGAAAGCTTTTTTTTTTTAAAAAAAAAAAATCAACTTACATAGGCTGTTTTCACGATTTCCAGACGTGTCCGCGGCATTTTAACAACAGATTCGTGATCAGAAGGCCAAATTTAGTTAGTATACCAAATATTAACGAAATTAGAGATATTCTCTATGTGCAGTACTGTAACGAAGGGGAAAGTTTAAAGTTCAAATGGCTAAGATTGGTTATGTTATGTCCGTTCCTTCTGACTGATGTTAATACTCTCACCTCCATCTTGCGATGCGTCTAAAACTAATAGCAAATCACCAATTCACATAAGGAAATGCCTATTGCGGCCAAGGCTCATGCGAAAAATCTACTATAGTGGAACGACAAGCAAAGATACCTGCGCAGACCCGCGACTCCTGTGCACCGCACTCCCGCTAGGAGGGGTTGGGAAGAGTGAACCACGCTTCCTTATGGCCCGAGCTGAACGAAAGAAGAAGCTGCGCAGTGACTTTTCGTCCAAGGTTTTTTTTTTCCTTGTGGTCGCTCTATAATATCTATTTATATACTGAGTGACATCTAAAAAATGCAAAGCAGAGAATGATCGTTAATTCGCCAGTGCTTTGTATCCAAAATGCTTGTCTTACTTCAAGGATGTATTTGAATTAACAATCTTTCCACTAAATTAGCAATATTCAGAACCAACCCCCTCAGAGTTAGCTCTACCTATCTTGATTCTGCGCATTCCACGTGACACATGATTGCCTCCTACCATCGAAATAGCTTCAGGAAATGCTGCACCTCTTACTGTTTCCTTTCATCTCGTGAAATACACAGACCAAAGTTAATTTCCAAGCACGGTGGATAAACTTTACGCCCAACGCTATACTCTTGAGAAAAAAGTCATGCCTCCATAGAGAATCGAACCTACGTACGATCACCTTCTTTATGGTTGGTTGGTTTGTTGATTTGGTATTTTAAGTTCACTTTATGCACATTAAGGCTAATCGGGACTGGACATACAGTTTAAAGTGGGATCCGAACCACTATGTGCCTCCACCGGGTATCGAATCCGGGACCCCACCCTCTTTATTAACAATCACGCTATCTCTACTCCAAGTAGCTAACGATAAAACTTAACTACCCAGTTTAACCTGTTAGCGGGCGCGTTCATAATCGTGTCACCAGCGGGCGCGTGACGCATTTTTTACGTCATTTAGTATAATTCATTATGAGAAAGGATTTTTATAATATAAACGTAAATTGTTTTGGGTCTACATTTATTTATATCATATCTGACGTTAATATAAATGAAACATGTTGAAATACAATTGCCAAATTTACGAATTCAGGACTGAATTTTTTCAGGGCGGACAATAAGGTGTCGCGAAGAGTACATAGGGATGCACAAGTGTTACTTGGTAAATTGTCCATGGTTATTTTTATTAATTTCGCTTGAATCCTATGACTTTTTAAGGAATAGATGTTTATGTATACTGGTGTAGGTTGTCAGCAGCTTGCCTGATACTTTGTTTAAATTCTTGAAACTTTAATTAACTAAAACATAAAATAAACATGGTAATGGACAATTTGCTTGGTAATGCTTAGGCAGCCCACTGCACGTCATTTCTCACAACAAACAGAGTGTCACTAATTCTTGGTTCCCTTGCAGATAAGTCGGGGTTGATCTGAACTCTGTTATTGTTAGAAGGCAACGATACTTGCATGTTGTTTCTATAGAACTTATCATCTTAAAATGAAAGCTGTTTTGTCATGAAACTAAAAAAAATAGATGTCAAAATTTAATCAACGAAAAATAAATGTAAGTAAGAGTTATATAATAATAATAGAAATTGAACATATTTGCTTTTTGTTCGCTCAGTAAACTTCAACAATTCGAAATTTCATTTGCATCGGGAATTTTATTTTTTTATAATGAGGGGATGCATGGTAAATGCCTACATAGATATATGAAACGACTATAATATTCAATCACTATTCAATAAATATTATAAATAATTGAAAATTAATCATGCAAATGATACTATGCATATATTTATGCGATTGTCAATTATCGCTTGATGCTCAATTATTAATTGTGACGTATTACCACAATGGACAACCACTTGACTGAGCTAATTAGTGATGAACGAAATATCTGTGGATTTTCATTTTCTTTAATAGCAACACAAAATATTAGTACCTCCATGAAAATGAGAGACATGTGTGAAGGACACTTCCATAAAGATTGAAATTAAGACAATCCGTATTTGTCATGTTTGTTTGGCCTATAAAGGAAGAATATATAAACTTATTATCCTAATTTTTCGAACACTGTATTGTGTGTGAAAGTACTTTTATACTACTATTTCCTTTAAACCTCGTTGATTTTAACAATGCGCCAAATCTATAAACATTACTTACACATAAAAACACGACAAACTTTAGATGAAATGAATATTTAATCTAATTATTTAATTAGTTGCTGCCATCAACAAAAATTAACTCCAATTACAGAAGGTAGTTTCACAAATACATTTAGCCTATTCATTATCATAATACAGGATGGATCTCAGCATAGTAGTAAAATACGTTCTTTGTAATCAAGACAACGGATTCGATTCCTGGCTAAGACACAGGGCAATGGTTCGATTCTTACCTCACAGTTCAACTAGCTTATTTGAGGATAAAGAAATAAACTTTTATTTATCTTTACACTTATTTTGTACATATCACCTGTTATTGCAAGTTCAGGGAATGGATTGAATTGTAGACAAAATTCCATTTCTATTTCACAGGCATTGTCATGCTTCACCAACCGAAAGATGCTGGACGATGCACGTAAACGAGCTAAGATGTCAAAGAAGCCAACATAGAGGAAGACATCCCAGCAACAGCACCTGCCAAGAGGAGTGCCTTGTTGGAAGCAGGTAAACTATGATGTCAATGAAAAGACTATACTCCATCCAGGGAATCTCTGGAGCAATGCCATGCATAACGGCAGAGGAGGAAAATGGAGTAGGCAGAGCTAAGCAGAACACGCTGGTAGCTGCAGTCGTTCTTCCCCTCCAAGCAATCCCATTCCCTCTCACGCGTTTATTGGTCGAGCCCTCTTGAGTTACTACTTGCGCAGAGACTTGTTTTGTTCGCTCACGCACCAGAGATTCCCGAGACACTTTTGGGTGCGAATGTTCACTTGCATAACTACGGATGCAAGATGGTCTCAACGGTAGAATGGTGCTTCTAGCTATGAAAATAAAGATCTAGATATGACACCAAAGTGGGAAGCACTAGCCTCCTCTAAATTCCTGATAAATCGCACACAAACAACTATTTTTATCTAACGCAGTGTTCACCTCGGCCGAGTGTCTGAGTTGCCGCTCCCTATAGTGCCGACTCTGGTCGTACTGTTTTAACTTCTATTTACATTTAGCTTCAGTTGTTAATAAATAACATTACAGGATTTGGTTCTATGTGTTTCACCTTGTACTTTTCAGAGGCATGGTCGACTCATGGACTACAGTCAGTGGACACTGTGACAACAGTCAGTGGGCAGCGTGACAGTCAGTTGGCACTGTGACGACAGCCAAACTCCAAATGTTGCATGTTGCGAGAAGAAAAGTCATAAATGGTTTGGTAAGTACAATTTACTCCATATTCTCTCTAAAATTGCAAATTTAGTTTACTGTTGATTTTGCAGTAAGCTTAATGTTAACATGTTCAATAACTTTGTGAAATACAGCAGATTAGATATGGTGTAAGTATTTAAAAAAATGAAGAGACATGCTGAGGATATCAACAGAAAATGTCTTCATTGCTTGCATTTGTTTCGTTGACAAGTAATTCTCTTCGCGATATTTTGAAACGTTTATGTACGAAATGCAAAACTATAATACAATGACCCCTCAAATTTCTCATTTAATATTATAGAGAATATTTTTTGAGGCATCGCTTGACTTAAGGAATCTGTCATGCAGATTCCTCTAATTTTAAAAACCCGCTACGATATCTACGATATACCAAATGGTAAAAAAAAAAATATATACCTGTTTAGCATTCAATTGAATAGTTGTGTGGTTTTCTTTGTATATTCATTTGTCGCAAACTGTGTTCCAAGTACAGCTTGAGTACGAATGAGAACAGTCAGAGATATTTAAATGGCTCCTTGAATAATTGGTTTTTGAAATTTTGGGGTTTTGAAACTAAAAGTTAATCGTTGATCTCGAGTGCAGCCTGAACGTTATCGCGGGTGGAATCTGAGTTGGCGCATGTTTTATCTTTTTAAATTACTGAGGCAAAAGATAAGTTGCATCACTTTTCTACCTCAAGAGTAAAAGATGAACGTTTTATTTACAGTTACACTTCTAAAGTAATGGTTAATTTAGCTTCATTTTGAAATTTCTTCCTACGATATCACGGCATGTCGTCGTTTCAACGAGCACGACAGAGCGAGGCATCTCTCCTTAGACAAAGGGACAAATGCCTTGTTTTAGAGAATGGAGTCGTGCCCCATTAATTTCATGTGGGAAGTGATGTCCCAACTTATTTTGTTTCTAGTTTACTGTAAAAGAATAATTGTAATAATTCTTAAGAATGAATAAATGAAGATATTTCGTAAAATTTTAGTAAAATCTAAGAAATTCCAGACGAAAGGTAAGGAAAATATTTTCAAATAGGTGATGATAAAACGCCTTTATTCAGAGCTCTCTTTTTCTGCGGCTTCTGAATATAATGGGCGTGGACCGCATAGAGAACTGTGGTTCTGCCGAATAGGTTTTGTTGAAGTTTGTTGGTTTTGCTACATTATCTTGGAACTATTTGGGCTGCAATGATTATATTATACCATTTTATAGCTCTCCTTCTGCTATAAAAAAGGAGACTATAGGATTTTATGTAGCTGCCCAAGAAGTGAAAATCATTAATTTGTTTGTCCAATTTTAAAGAAAATATGAAAGAAAATGAAGGAAATAGGTGATGAAGCATCAAAGATGAGGTAAAAAGGGGATGAATGTGCTAATCTCACGAGAAGGTGCAACAAATAGTGTTAATTTTACTTGATTTCATGTCCTAAAATACATACATCTCGCAATCTCTTACAGGTTTAAAAAAAAAAGAAGAAAAAAAAACCCTTGGCACACACGTTGTCTAAATTTAGAAAACCCTTCCCCGACAAGAGGCCAGTTATTGGGCCAAGGAGAAAAACTGGAGTACATTTCTTAAGGGTCGACTAGCGGTTAGGGGAAAGGGATAGGGTGGGGAGGGTTAATAGGGGCGAGGAACCAGCACTGCGGAGGGGTGAATGGTCCGTGGGGGATGTAACCCAGGCCCAGGGGGTGCTCGTTCGGCGGCGCAGATCGTATGCGCAGTTGTCCGTGGATGCATGACGTCACCATCGAAACACTCGGCACGGAAAAGGCTGGTTCCTTATGCAAATATTGAGAAATTTGACAACGAATATCTTCTAAAATATAGTAGCAAGGGAAAAGTTACAACTTTTACTGTTAAGATTCATCCTTTCTAATCAATTTATCACAAAGTTGATTCAAATGTGTAAAATGGTTTTCAAGAAATCGTGTTACGAAGGAACCCCTGTTTTGTTCTCTCCAGGCTTCCAATGTAAGGGAGTTTTAACTTAAGCGCGTTGGATTTCTTTTTGCTCTATGTTTTGAAATAAGATTATTTTGTTCTTGTCAACTGAAATCATGCCTAAATGCTATGGAAAGCTGTGAAAACTATTATCAGAAAACTAACGGAAAGAAACTAAAATATCACAGCTTGATTGATATAAAAAAATGCGAGATTGCCCATTTTTGTGAAAAAGGTATTGTGCGAGATCTAAAAGCAGAACTTTTTAATATTGTATGTAAATGTAAGGATGTAATAAACGTGACTGCTTCACAGGCACGTATCCAAGGGGGGGCTTAGGGGGCTCAAGCCCCCCCGAAAGTTTTCGGTTTACACTAGATAAAATGAGATTTTTTGTTTCTTGTGGTGTCAAATAAAATAATGTGACGTTAATTTAAGGAGAGAAATAATTATCGAGGCAAGACGGAGAATATTGTATAACCCTGTTATTGGTAACAGCTCGTATCCAAGGTGGGAATCAGGGGGCTCAAGCCTCCCTTCAGAAAATTTTCAGTTTACGCTAGATAAAATTAGGTTTTTGGCTTCTTGAATAATATGGTGATAATTTGAGAGAGATAATTATCTAGGCAAGACGGAGAATGTTCTATAAGCCTGTTATTGTTAATAGCGCGTATCCAAGGTAGGGATCAGGTGGTTCGAGGCCCCCCCCCCCCCCGCTCCCCAAGGATTTTTTTCAGTTTACACTGATAAAATTAGGTTTTTGACTTCTTGAATAATGTGACGATAATTTAAGGAGAGGAATAATTATCGAAACAAGACGGAGAATGTTCTATAACCCTGTTATTGTTAATAGTGCGTATCCAAGGTGGGCATCAGGTATCTCGAGCCCCCTCCCCCAGGAAATTTTTCAGTTTACACTAGATAAAATTAGGTTTTTGTCTTCTTCAATAATGTGACGATAATTTAAGGAGATAAATAATTATCGAGGCAAGACGGAGAATGTTCTACGGACCCTGTTATTGTTTATAGCGCGTATCCAAGGTGGGGATCGTAACTCGTGGACTCCTCCCACCAGGAAGGTTTTCATTTTACACTAGATAAAAATAGGTTTTTGTCTTCTTGAATAATGTGACGATAATTTTAGGAGAGAAATACTTATCAAGGCAAGACGGAGAATGTTCTATAACCCTGTTGTTGATAATATTGCACGTAAACTTTTCTTACGCTTTCGGTGTTGTCGTAGCGAATTTGAACACTATGTAGAAGAGACTTGTCAGCATTTGGAAGCTGCACAACAAAGGTAGCGCCGCAGGTAGGGCGATTCGGATTCATTGTAATTTTTTAATCTCTGGAAAGCGAGAGAGGGAACGTTCTTGAAAAAGAGAAGGAGTCGAACTACTGGCAATATTTACGAATCGTGATATCTGCGAAACATTCTAGAATATAATGAGGATATTAATACGCGGCTTCAATTTCCCGGTTGATCTGTACAACAGAATAGGTGGAGACTTCAGAGGTAAGTGTGACAATTCATACAGTCGATTAGTGATCAGTCAGTGTCCATTGGTTGCTTTATAAGTTCTAGTGATTCGAAAATGAAATGGACTAAATACCGTAAAGTAATGAAGTCTACTACTAGTTCCAGTTCGCTCCCAAAGCAAAAGACATTGACGACAGCGGAACGTCGAGTAGTGCTACGAGTAGTTCGGGTCGAAAGACGAAGAGATCGAAGGTCTCTCTCTCTCTAAAGTGAATATTTCGGCAGTATCGGGCTGGGCATTGGAGCGATTTATTAAAAAAGAAATAAGCTGCACAGATCAACTGAAAATCAAAGTTTTGAGTGATGATTTGGTTGTGCCAGGACCAAATTTTGTGTATGCAGTCCGAGAATTTCGTGGCATAAAAAAATACTTTTGTATAAGGATACTGGGTTCGACACACACTCAACAGACAATTTTGGTCACTTGCGAGTGCTTAGGCATGAATATGAACAATTTGGTGGGTTTCGGCTTTTATAAGAGCTGCAAACATGGGAGGACAAGACACATTAGTGGTGTTCAGGCTCGAATGAGAGAGAAATATTCGTTAACTGTCTGATTCCAGTTCCCTGCACACAGTTTGAATCTTGCGTTGTCGAGTGGATTGTGCATTCCGTGCATGTGTAACACCTTCGTGTTTCTGGTACATAGATGTTTGGATGCCTGATGAGAAGAAATGGACAAACATACATACTGAGATGGTTTCGGCACACAATATTAATGCATGGAAACAGAGGAGTTGAGTGGTAGAAAATGTCCCGATTTCACGTTCTGATTAAAATGACAGCCTTAAACAGTGGCGACGATTTAGGAGATAGTTGCTCCCCATTCTTTTGCCTCCACACTATCACACTATGGCCTCTTAATGCTTGTCTCCTTGTCCACCCCACCCCCCACATTTTGGAACCCAATTGCCACCACTGGCCTTAAACATACAATTGTGATACCCCTTTAAAAAATGATGTTCAGCCGCCGCCCCGAAAGGAATTCCTGGATACGTGCCTGCTGCTTCCCGTAAAATATCACTGCACTCTCCACGTTTCTCTTCTGTCTTTTCTTTGGCGCCGTCAATAGCTTCAACACGTTGTTTTTTTTTATATATATATATTTGTCATATATTTGTTTTAATTAGTATTCTGCTCGTTCCGCCACTTGAACGCAGCAGATAGGGCAGTGTAGTTACACCGGAAGAAGGCTCGGAAATGGCAGGCTTCAGAAGTTAACTCATCCAAATTAAATTAAACAGGTATGTGCTCTCTCTAAATTTAAATCATACTTCACAAATAATTTGATTAAAAGTTTTAAAAGTATCTGTTTCATTTAATAGCGTAGTAATTGGTGCATTCTTCTCCATCATAGCTATAGGCAATGACCACACTACAGGGGGTGGGGGGCAGGAACGCCCCCCTATTCTCGTTCGACAATTTCTCTCTCTCTCGCTCTCTTTCTTATCTGCCCCCAGTAAAACGACAAAATAAAGAAATGAATGAATGCTCTTTTAGCCAAAATATGCATTTTTGTGTCGTATGTAACGGAATAATAAAAATGATTGCCCCGGGAAAATATGATTTACCCCTCCATATTTACTATTGCGCTGTCACTAGCTACAACATATTTTGATTTCTATTGTTCCCACATATTTATTTTAATTTTAGTATTGTGAATCATATTCCACTGTGTTACCTCACGTAGCCACCCCCCCCCCCCACACACACACACACGTACGACTTCAGTTGTAAGTTTTAGACTAAGCTTGTCAAATATCCACTTATATCTTTGTATTCTTGAGCCATTTAAAAAAAAAATCATTTCGCCCCTTCTTCTGGACTATTTCATAGGAATGTTTTCCCACTGGAAGCCCCTTTGCAGATCGAGATCCGGGGCTATAGTCTTCCCAAGCCAGCGTCCCCTCCAAATACTCTCTTGGCCTCATGAAAGACAAATATATGTATTTCTGCGAAATATTAATTTGACTTGGCAGTTTCTCTTTTCGAACAGGAATAAGTTTTAAATTTTAATAGCTTATAAATTTACACTATCAATTTTGAGTAAAGGTTTTGCGTAACCCTAAAAGTACATTTAGAGACTGCAAGGTCAACTCTCGATATTTCAGATATATTAATAATTTTCATCACAACGTCTTGTAATAATTATTTGTTACTTCAATAAATGTTTCTCGCATATTAAAACATAGATGCCATATGATTGTCATTTTCTGTTTATTTCCTTGTAATGCTGACCTCCGTGGGGAAGTGGTTAGCACAACACTTTAAGATGCCAAGGGCCCCCAGGTTCGAATCCCCGCCCGGGCTTGGGTCTACTTTCCTTTCTTCAATTTCATCATATCATCACGCATCCTCATCTTTGCGATTAGCCATATGTGACAGATAAGCGAAGTAAAATAAACTAAGTCTATTAATCAATTATTTTTTTAAACTCTTTAATTCTTCTTTAGCATGCTACGTTTTTGTTAAAATTATATTACTATAAAATGACGAAATTCTAAAGGAGAACACGCAACTTTCTTTGTAGCGCATCGGTCAGAAAGTTTCAGGAATATGGATTTTCAAAATACATTTTTTCACATGTACTTTGCCCCCTTTTTGAAAGTAGCACGTTTTCAATTATGTTACTAATCATTAAAAGGATGCCTCGATACCATCTTGGAGGATGACAATTATTATTTTCCCCCCTCCTAAAAGTAATAATATACTTTCGCTCTCTGAATCTCCCATATAAATGCTAGGGGCCGTCTGCTTCAGCCGAGCTCACTGCTTCTCTGGTGACGTCACGCGTTCGTGCAAGATCGGCAATCTTCGGATGGCTTTACCTAATCTCTATATTCCTTGACCCAGGCCGGGAGGGACGTACCCAGCAGCGGGTTGCTGAAAAAGCAGTCGTTGGTGAAAACTCCATACTTCCACCCTTTGTCGTGCCGCGCTTGAATGGGCGTTCCGGAGATCTTGGTCTCGGTACCGGGGTGGTGTGATGGGCTAGTGGGCGTGGGTGAAAGCTTCTCCTCTGTTGGTGTTTGTGAGAGGCGGGGGAGGCAATCCCTTCTCCCTTCGTAGTTGTAATTCCGTAGGGGAAGGGTTGTAGGGGATGTAGTGGTTACATGGAAACTCGCACGACTCGCTCCTCTACACTTCACACTGCTCAGTCTTCTGTCGCCTGGAAGCAGTTCTATCTCCTTTCCATTTTTTTTCTCTTTTCAGTATTCATCCAGTGACTCATGGTCCACTATCAGAAAGCCATTCAAAAGATGGCAACAGTCTCAGACCACTCTATTCTATATAATTTACTGCCCCTTTTTTTTACTTCCTCAGTCGAATAACAACAAACAAGGTGAATGATAGGATAGATAGGATAGACACAATACAGTGGCGCCAACTTATATGGGCCTCTGGGGCTCGAGCCCAATCAATAACGTGCCTGTTTAATATTTTATTTTACAAATAAAGTCTTCGCTCTTAAAAGAACATGTGTTTTCACATACACTTAAAGAAATCTCACAACTTAATTACTTATTAGTTTTATGAAAATACTTCATAATGTGTTACGTCTCCAATGTGATGCTATTCCGTGTCCTATATCATTTATGCATCCGTCGTTATATTGTAAAGAAAGTAATGGAAGAAATGGCTTACGCGTACAACTAGGATAGATACTATAGATTTATAGACACTAAAAATCTCAAAATAGTCAGGCAAGAGAGCACTGCATTTATTGCACACAACCTCTCTAATGAATGAGGGGTTAGAGCTATTGCTCCTCCCTTTAAAGTGATGTGATGCAATTTGATGAGTTGTTGCAGATGCATTGTCCTTCAACTACAGTGCACTCTGATTGGCTGTTACAAACTAACGCACCATGTGATAGGAAAGAGTGATAAAATTGACGGACATGGGTTGAAAGAAGGAAAAGATACTCAAAACCCAACGTAAATATGCAGATATTAAACTGATTTTTCATCACTTTCTCATTTTAGGTACTCAAGTAGGCAATTATTTTCGAAAAAGACAGTATGCAAAAATACCCACTGTAAAATTCACGTATTCCTTTCAGAATGACCTGAAACGATTTTTAAATGTAAAAGCCTACATTTTCCTAGCAAAGGACCAAGAGCGGCATTTCAGAGCAAAACCTCAGCCTAATTATGACATATATTATCCCATAAAAATAAAACAAATCTACGAGCTCAGCCCATAGCACCACTGCACTCATGCCTTGCACAGAATTCGAACCTAAAAACTCTGTCTTCAGAGCGCATTACACTGACCATTCCATCTCCACAGTCAATGGGCCAGAACATATCGTGTAGGAATCCACTTCAAAAGCGACACGTTGTTTCTGCCACGTGCAGTTTTCAAGCAAGAGACGGTATTCAAAACTATTTACAATCTAGATGTCAAAGTCTTCTAAAAAGCACAGACAAACATCTAAACTCTATGAATATTCCCTTTATAGCTAAAGATTCAAGTTTTGGAATCAGTATGAATAGCATCTTATTGTATGACCTTTACAGTCATTCAACTTTAAAATTTTTAGAGGAGGACACAAAAAAACTTTAAAATACTAAACACTACTGTAACAGATAACATCCAGGGCTGATTTTCTTCCGGAGGCTCCCTCTTCTCCGACTTTCGTCGTACTTCGTAGCCACGCCCCTTACACATAGAAAGCCATCTAGTGGCAAACCAATGTAACAATTCTTTAATAAGAGCCTCCCAGATGGCGCAGTGGTAGGGTCGTCGCCTTGCAATCAAGAGGTCCCAGACTCGATACCCGGTGGAGGCACATAGTAGGTCCAGTCCCGATTAGCCTTACTGTGCACAAAGTAGACTTAAAACACCAACTCAACCAACCAATTATTTAATAAAGCTACACAGTTAGGTAAAGTGAGCTAAGTATGTACTACGGCTATTTCTCAAAAAAGGATATCGCTCATATCATTCTATACAGTTACAGACAGAGATAACCGAGAATTCTATACTATAGTTTTTTATATGGGGCAAATGACATACTTTTTATTATTTTACGTCGTATTTTTCTTTTCTGAGGTTATCGCGACGATGAAGATGAAGTACAGTGGTGGAAAAAAGTTCTTCCCCATAAGACTTTAATGGCAGTAAATAATGCCGGAAAGGTAGGCAACACACATTGCACCTTTAGGTGATCGGGTGATTCAGTCTGTCTCAAGGAGCAACTCGTCTTTCATGCAATAGCCAACAGACACAGGAAATGTAGAAAAGTCACGTGACTTGTCAGGTGGAATGTTGTTCGTCATAAAATCGCCTTTTCTCAAGCCAGGTCGCAGAACCGACAAGAGTTATAGCCTATGTCCGAAAATCATTCCCCTAAAACCGTCGAACGAAACGCTAAAATAATTCTTGCCTTAATTTTATAAGGCTACTATACTATATGTGCCGCAGTAGCTCGGTCGTTAGGGAGTTTGATTACCATGCGAGAGATCTGAGTTCGATCCCCGACTGGGGAGAATTGGAATTTTGTCCACCTGTTCAAGTGGCTCCGGCGCCCACCCAGCGTCGTATAAAATGGGTACCTGTAGGAAGCTTGGGGGGGAGGAGGTAAAGGCGGCCAGGGGCGTGGTGCTGATCACATTATTACCACCTTCGGCCGTAACAAGAAAGTGTGGGACCCTAACTCCGCACCCCCTACACGCCTTCATGGCTTGGTTCAAAGCACAAGGTAGCACTTTGCTTTTTCATTTACTATACGTCCCGATTTTATCGGAACAGAACTTTCTAATTTCTACGTGGACATTCTTCCAAGTTCCGTAGGGATGTGAATAGGCTCCAGTTTTTCTTGACACAATTCATCCATGTTATATTTCATTATAAAAACCACGGCCGATATCCTGTGTGTGTGTGTGTGTGTGTGTGTGTGTGGAGGGGGGGGCGCTAAAATTCAAACATGTGAGGTGATACTTTTCTCACTACTCCATTCTCAGATTCTTCGTATCAGAAATAAATCTTAATTCCACACACTGAAAATGTATCATTTCCTACATCTTAGCACGCAAATATCTAGCAGCAGGTAGGCAAACTGTAGGTGCATTCGCGATTAGTCTTACTGTGCATAAAGTGGACTTAGACACCATATCAACCAACCAACACAATCCCGTTATTGTCCAGATTATTGAAATAAGAAGCTTCGTCGCGAATAACATAAGCAGGAAGACAATGTGAAATTACCGAACAGAAACAGAACCTAAAACCTAGAACGGCTAGATTGGATTAAATCGACGATACAGCACGCGTTCTGAAATGAAGAAGAATACGAAAGTTGAAGGACCTCGATATACACACACACTTTTCCTCCCCTCAATGGTAAGATATCTTTCTTTCAGAGAAGGCTTAACGTAGGCCTTCAAGGCCACGACGAGAAAGCGTTTTACATGCAATGACGGCACCAAAACACGGGTCTAGTTTGATATGAAAGCTGTGTTCCTCCTTATTTCGTACGTCATTGATAACAGGAACACGGGCCTCGCCTGCTCACCCTAGTTTCGTAGAGCAGACGCCTGTTTGCCACCCTTTGGTTCAGTGACCTTCGCTCGTAGTTAGCAAGAGTGAATGACTCACCAGATACCTGTTGCCTGTGAGCTTATACAAGAATAGATATTTCGTTAGCGTCTGTAAGTATTGTTTCATCTTCAGTTATTATCAGTTAACGTTCGAATTGTTTCCTAATTGTTACGTTATTTATAAATTAGTTCTCGAGAGTGAGCTTTCTATCTATTTGCACGGGGGGGGGGGGGGGGGTATACAGCCTGCATGTATTATTTTTTCCTGAAACAAGAAGAAATTCAAAGACAAAAAAAAAGTCGTAGAAGAGTAGTTAACAAAAAAAAAGAAGAAAACGAAAATGTAAATGTTTAAATAAATTATTGTATAGATCGAGTGAATAATATTTTCTCACGGGGCCTCCTCGATGGCGTAATGATAACGTCGTCACCTTATAATCAAGGGATCCCGGGTTCGATACACGGTGGATGCACGTAGTAGTTCGTATGCCATTTTAAACTGAAGGTCCAGTCCAGATTAGCTTATCTGTGCAGAAAAAATAAAAAAGAAATTGTCACAGTGTAAGAAAATTTAATGTTCAACCACATACAAAAGGGAATAATTTATTCCATGTTGGAGTTCACATTTATAGCCAACACAATTATGGATCGCAACGTATTTTCTAAGATCCATTTTAATTATACGTGCATGATAAAATAACAGAAGTTGAGGAAAGAGAAAGTCAAGTGAAACACAGATGTCTTCTCCAGAATTTCAAATCTCGTTACGTAAGGTTCTGGGTTGAAGTCCCGGGCAGACATGACTTTCTTGTTCTTGCCGTTTTATCTGCTTTATTTCATCATAAATCGTCGTTATGGTTTACCTACAGGGGAAGAATAATGACAATTGCCAATACAAAGCCAATAACGAACAGAACAACACAGTAGCGTACGCAGGATTTCATCAAGGGGGTGTTATATATAAAACTTGTTCGAAATTCACATTACCATTGTTTTATGATACTTTAATTAAATAATAATTCTCATAATTAAATAATAATACTTATAATTAATTAATTGAATTACTACTAATAATACTACTAATACCACTACTACTATTAAGTAGTAGAGATCTACATAAATATAGTATTTATGAAAGCAATAAAACGAAATTAATTTCTAGTAATTCGATTTTTAACAAATTCTAGAGCATTTTTTCTTTCTTACGAAATAATTGTCTACTCAACGAGATGAGACATTTTAAGTGTGAAGAAAATCCATAAAAACAAGAAAATATATTAAAATAAATTGAAATAATCAAAGTACGGAACTCATCCAAGAAGCTGCGGGGGGTCTGGTCAGTAGGGCATCTGACAACCATGCGGGAGATCCGGATTCGATTCCCGGAATTGGTTGGAATTTTTCCGGCTTTGTCGCCGCATAAATATCCCCGATAATTCAAATTTGGATTGTCTCACTGTTGTTACCAACATAACATTTTACAATAGTTAAGCTTATTGTCGTTCGAATTCAGAAATTCAAACGTGCCGCGGGAAGGCGGACTGGTGACTGAGTTATTCTTGTCGGCCTAGCCATTGTCTATACATAGCCAAGTTCAACGAACCAAGAACTTTCTTTAGTTAATGCTCATTGTTCACACACAAAAATACATGATCATTGAACATTGTTGCAGCCGAGATACAAAACAACTTTTTTGCTCTTTAAAATCATAGTTGCCCTTATATATTATTTTCAAGAATTCGTGTTTATTTTCAAGGCATTCACTCTTAAAGACGCGTGTTTGGAATGCTGTGCTTTTCTCCGTGCCGCATGGGAATAATAATTCAAATTATTATTATATTATTATTATTAGAAGTAGTAGTACTGCCGCAGGTCCTTGACAGTGATAAATTGGTCATTTTTATTTTTTCCACAGCATTTTTCATAATATTTCAAAAGCTCAAGGGGGGTTTAAACCCCGTAACCCCCCCTTGCGTACGCCACTGGCACTCAATTAGGCAGATGTCAAGAAAGAAACAAGACTTTACAGTGTCTCCGTCTCTCGGTTTCTCGAATTGAAAATTGGTCTCCCGTTCTCGGTCTCGGCTAGTTAAATATAGAAATCGAAAAAAGTATGTGAAGATACATATATTTCATATATCCCGGTTTTATAGGAGATTTCGTGAGAGATGAAATAAGTACTCTTCGATCATGTTTATTTTTATTAGTTTTGTTACGTAACATCACTTTTCTTCCTAGTCGCGGACGAGTGACCATTACATGAAATTAATGACGAAATACTCAAACACCTGTGACAAGGACGGTACTCAAATCCGGGTACTTTGGTGACGAGATCGAAGGTTGACTACTTAATGAGCTTGCCTACCGAGTCTGCTTAATGTTGCTTGTGTCAGGTAATTCGAAATAACTGTCAATATCCCACATTCATTATCATTTGTTTCATAATTTATCTTATTGATGTTATTAACCTGAAGTCGAAGAAATAGTTGAAAGGCAATAATGGAAGATGGAATGTCTCTGATGTTACTTCGTGTCGAATAATATGACGTGATATTATGATATGAATATATTAATAATATAATATGTCTAGTCATTCCATTGATTGATCCCAATTACGCACACAAAATATGGTATAATGTCCACTCCTAACCAACCTCCGTGGCGGAGTGGTTAGCACAGCGCGCTACAACAGCATGCGTCCCTGGTTCGAATCTCGGCTTTGCCATGGGTGTTCTTGGTGAGTGTCCGTTAGTCAATGTCATCATATCATCACTCATTACTCATCTTCATCGTCGCTATTTGCAAAAAGTGAAAGAATAGCAACACTAAATAACAAAAATCCAATCAGATTGAACATCTTCACCGATTTATTCTATACCGTACCAAATTCCCAGTTTATTACTGCATCTTGCTTCAATTTACAGCATCTCAATTGTTTTCCGATTCGAAAAAAACTGGAATGTTGATCAGTTGATTGTGCATTGTTTCGTTGTTTCGATTGTTTAATTAACGTCGCATTGATTAGTTTTAGACCAATCGTGACAGAGGGAATCGAGAGCACAAAGGAAGGGGAAAAGACAAGTTAGACACCACGCCTCTCTTTAAAGGTAGCATTCCGTGAATACGACTGAAGTGACTGCAGAATATTGTGGATAAAATTTGTTTCGCTTTTTTCTTTTATTTCTGTTTCAGTTATTTTACTTCGCTTTTCTTCTACCACTCGTGTTAAATGTGTCTGTGAGTAAACTCGTGAAATGGACGATGGGACAAAAAAATCTATGCCTCTCCCACGGTTCGAAACTGTGACCACAAAATATTGTCTTATTTTTAAAATTTACGCTAAATATGGTTTCACTCGTGTCTTTCTCAAGGCGTTCCATTACCTCTCCGATGGCGTAGTGGTAACGTCTTCGACATGCAATCAAAGGCTTCCGAATTCAATACCAGATAGAGAAACAATTAGCGTGTGGCAGATCTTGTTAAGAAAACAGTTGCTAAAATGTTCTTCTTGAGGCCACGTAGCACCCAGCTGTTGTTTGTTGTTGCTGGGGCATGAGTCATGTGACTCATGCTATCAATGCTCAATCCTTCCCGAGAACTCAGATCCACCAGACAAACTTAAGCGAATAATTTGTTATTTGGGTTGCATAAACAACAGGCTTTAAGACGTTACGAAATTCTACGTCCCGTGGCCCAGGTAATTCTTTCTCCGACTGTACATACGGACACAAACTCAACACACATGCCTTCTTCAGGATTCAAATCTAGTTTATGCAAATGGTGCAGGCATCCAAAAGTAACTGACCACTGAATGTAGACATGAGTCACTGGACCGCGAACACTAATGTCAATTTCATTTTCTTTATTTTCTCTACTCGCTTTACCTTCTTTATTGTGGCATTGTTCTTATTTATAAGATGTGTGTGTATGTATCAAGATGTGTTCACTAATGCATTGCTTATAATCGAAGTTTGTGTTACGTCACACGCATATCTCTGCATGCTGATCATTATGAATTGCTGAAATATCTTACTGGGGCAAACATCACATAGCCATGCCTTCAGTAAGCTCAGGATTCCTGATTTTGTAATTCATCAGGTCTATACTTTTTAAACAAATTTAAATTTTGTTCATTTAGATCTATTATTAAACTGTTTTAGGGTTCAATGTTTTGTTTGTTTGTATGTCTCCTCTCTCTCTCTCTCTCTCTCTCTCTCTCTCTCTCTCTCTAGCTCTAGCTTTCTTTCTCTCTCTCCGTCTCTCACCCTCTCTTTCTCTCTCGCGCGCGTTTTTCTTTCTGCCTCTTTCTAGCTCTATCTTTCTTTATCTCTCTCTGTTTGTTATATCTTTCTTACAGTCTAACTTTCTCTCTCTCTCTCCTTTTCTTTTTCTTTCTCTCTCTCTCTCTCTATAAATTATTTTCCTCTCTCTCTCTCTCTTTGTTTTTCTTTCATCCCCTCTGTAGCCTTATTTTTCTTTACCTCTCCTTTTCTCTCTCCCTCTCCCTCTGCCTCTCTATCTTTCTCTCTCGCTCGCATTCTGTTCCTTTCTTTTTCTCTCTCACTCTTCCCTTTCTTTCCCTCCTTCTCTCTCTCCCTCTCTCTTTCTCAACCTCAACGTTCCCTCGAAATGGTATTTCATTGGTAAAGTTATCCACTTGGAGTTCTCTCTTTGATTCTTGTATCAGAATGTCATTTCATAAGCTGTCCGTACACGATCAAATGAAACACGAACAACACATTGAATTCCAGTCTTAAAGCAAGTGACGCCAGAGCACACGCCATATCTATTCTCGAATTCAAGATTACCGCCAAATACTTTCTAATTACGAATGGTTAAATAAAGCCCTTCGTGACAAACTCTGGACCAATCAGAGCACATGTTATTAAAATGGATTATCGAAATAGCATCGAGGTACAGACTGCCATTTATTTATGTTCTCTGGCGAAGAGAAATTTGTGCGGAAAGATGAAACAAGTGGTAGTGATTTGGCGAGAATGGAAAGTCGAAATCGTGTAATAGCCTTGTCTCTATTTATTTAATCGCAATTATACAACATAGCAACATAAAATAATGTATGCTTCTACAGCAAGGAGTGATGAGACAATGAATTGCATTCAACAACCAGCCGTGAAGTATATCTTGAGTTGATACTAAATTTCAGTTTAGGCAAACAAAGTGAAAATAATATTTTAGGCTGTTATGTTTTCAATATGATCACACAGTTCCTCTGCTGCAGTATATTACACTTAGACCATAATTCCGAGATGCATACATCACACTTCTCTCGAGTTTCTGATATAGGTGTGTTTCACCTACGTCGCAAACTGTTGCATTGTGGCTTCGAGCAGCCATGATTGAGGCCAGTTCTTGAAAGTATACAGATAGATACCAACACAGACATTCGTGATTTAAAACAAACGTGCAGTTGGTGCAGATGTAACGAACGCTTCGTCGTGGATATTTCCTTGCAAATAAAATTAACCGCAAACATGGCGGCTGTGCGCATCCTGACTTTACATGAAACCCACTTATACATTTTTCTTTGGAAGGAACATTTCTTTTTCGCGGTTGATAGCTAATCTGTGCCACCTTTTGGCAAAATGTGAAATTGACATTAGTCATTGATCGTGTACGCGTGAATTTTCAGACTTTTCAAGATTTCCAATAAGAACCCAGTTCAACGGTTTTCAATAATTGTCGATTTTGTTGGATCGTGAATGCTCTGATTCAATAAAAATTGAATCGTGTACGGACAGCTTTACATCCGGGTCCTTCTGTTCATACTCCTTCTCATTTTGCTCTCATTCACTTGCATTCCTGCGATTCTAGTCTTTTCCTGTCACTTTCCTAGGCTACATTCCAGTTGTATTTGTTTATTTGTTATCTTACGCCGCTTTGTACTTCTCTAGTTTAATCGCGGCAATGAGGATGGATCATGAATTCATGAAACCCCATGTCTTATGAAAGATTCGAGCCTAGGATCTCTGGCTTCGTAGCGCCAAGCACTCCGCAACGGAGGCATGCGTTACATTCAGTTTTAAACGATGAAAGAGGAGACCGGACTGTTTCTATGTTTCTTCCTTGCTTTCTTTTGCCATCTTCTCTGTCGTACTCTCTCTCTCTCTCTCTGTACCTCCATGTTTTGGGACTTTCCACATACATTTTTCTTTTCTACCGAAGCCATGTTTAACCATGGGAATATCTCTTCCATAATCATTTTTTACTACACCTATGGATCTTTCTTGATTTCTTCCAATTTGATTCTTCATCACATAATTTCCAGCATTTTCATTAGTCTCTTTACACGTCATAACTAACAACCACATAAATAGCGTGTAAGATTAGCATAGGGGAAAGTCGTGCAGTACCCACCACCGTAAGTTTTGTTACCGTTAATGCGCCAGTGTGAACAAATCACAATTGTGGAAACAGTGATCTACAGCAGGGTTTATGCTAAATTACGGAAAACTTATGATATCTCATGAAGTTATTGAAAAGAACTCGTTATGAATTAAAATAGATACATTCCCAGAGTACAGAAAAATGCCATCCAGTACGACCAGTCGCTTCTTTATGATTAACAGCTTAGAGATAAGACGTTTATTCAAGTAAAGGAGAGGTGTAAAACGTTTACAAGCTGATAAATTGAATGTGGCAATGCAAACAAGATTGAGATTAAAATATGTTAGACAAGAGTTCCGAAATGAGGCTGGGTCTAAACTTAGCTACACTTTAGCTTTAGTTACAGCAAATATAACGAAATGGAAAGATAGGTCGCGTTGAAGAGATTATTAGCAATAGATTAAGCCATATCAAATAGGAAACTAAAACCTATTAAGGTTTAGGTGAAGTGAAATTAAAGATAGGACACGTTGAAGAGATTATTAGCAATAGATTAAGCCATATTAAATAGGAAACTAAAACATATTAAGGTTTAAGTGTATTTAGTTACAGCAAATATAAGGAAATGGAAAGATAGGTCGCGTTGGAGAGATTATTAGCAATAGATTAATCCATATCAAATAGAAAACTAAAACCTATTATGGTTGAGTTGGACATCAAATACAGGGAACTAGGTCTGAAGGTGGCATAAAATGTCAGAGCTAGGGTAATATGAACACTTAGCAATCTGACTGTCATCAAAGATATGTATTAGTATTAACATACAAGAAGCGCTTTCTACCTAAAGTAGAAGTTTCTCTTAGGTGAAAGTTTCTCATAGGAATGAAGATAGTTTTATGTAATGGAGTACTTGTAATTGAACAAGTTATATGTACAAATAAATCAATCAATATGTATAATCAGTACTTAGTAAAAGAAGTGCCCCTTAGGAGAAATAGAAATAAATATAACTGACTTTATAAGCTAGAGTAAATAATAGGAAACTTCATTTTTATGAACTTGCCATTGCTCCAAATTCAGAAAATTCCCTAGAGAGGGTATACATGAAAAGCAGTTAGGAGTCTATATAATGATAGGAAAAGCAGAATATTATTGACATTATCCAGTTATCAGAGAACTAGATCAGAGAGGAATGCTCAGTGCACAAATACAAAACTCTGGAAGTAATCAGGTGTTTGAGGAAACCGAATAGAAATATCGGTGCAAGATGATTAGAACATTCACAAGAATTGTCGAGAAAGTTAAGTTTAGAATTTTCCTTTACAAGTGTGGACACAATGTTGCAAAGATGAAAGCAATAGAGATAAGGATTAAAGTTTAGGTAGGTTCAGTTCAGTTAAATATAAGTTACTTTAGGTGAAGTTTCAAGATAAGAACAATGATAGTTTAAAGTATTTGTGATATTACTCAAGTAGTTTCTGACATGAAATCCATTCTGTCGGCACAATCACTCATCTTTATCACTACATGAGTTTCACCTGGCAACGAGAGACAAGGCAGAACGGTGACAAGGCTAGGCCTAAACATGCTGTTACAGAAAGACTATCTCCACACTCATAGGGTTTCCGTGTTACCGCTATTGCTAAGGTACTACATGGGTTTTTATGCCTGTGTTATATTTAAGGGTGATCTCCGGCTGTCAGAGCGGCCGGAGATCACATTGGTGTATAAGGGTGATCTCTGGCTGCTGTATGGCGGCCGGAGACACCATTAGTATATAAGGGTGATCTCTGGCTGCTGTATGGCGGCCGGAGTCACCGTAGTTCACCCTCCAATTGCCCCCTCAGTTCTTAGTTTAATGACTCGTAGTATTTTTTTGTGTGCCTGTATGTGCGTGCGTGCGTGCATGTGCGTGCGTGTGTGCCTCTCTCGTCCCTTTCGGCGCTCACTACGTTGATCCCTAGATCCTCTTCAGCTGCACCATCACTACGGCGTCCGGGAACTCTGGGGTGTTCATTCCTACGTGGAGGGGGGATTTGGCGGGAAGGAGGGTGGACGGCATGGAGGTACCCCACGTCCCCCTCCGACCTGGGCTCCCCCATTGTCCAGGATCTCTTCTACGGTGCTGGCTTTCTCCCTAGGGGCATTTGGGGGCTCTTAGGGGTACCGGGGGGTCCTCAAAGGGACCCAGCGGAGCCCTGAAAGGGACAAAAAGGAACCTAAAGGGCCAAATTGGGCCCTAAAGAACCCATGAGGCTCTCGAGGTCCGTAGCGGGTTCAAAGAGCCCAGGGTGGGAGGTATGGTCAGTCCACCTCTTAAGGAGTGGTACTACAGTCCGTGATAGTATACCCAAAAAAGAAAAAGAAAGAAAAGAAACAAAAAAGAAGAAAAAAAAATTTAGAGAGCGATCTGCGTCAAATCTGATGCCAGCCAGGGTCAAGGAAGCAGCATGTGCAAGTAAGTCTTGTTGTTTTATGTAGTACGCGCATTTTATCAAACGAGTAAAAATTCAATAGAAGTAAAATGGTTCGAACTTAGAAATAGAAGCACTCTAATTGACATTAATATTCCTTGAGTTTTGAAACACACGATTCATTTATATTATGTAGTAACATTGGCATTCAGTTTAACAACCTATTTTGTTACTTAGTAGTATTGCAGTTATCAAGTTCCCTAACCTTTTGCCAGAATTAGACGCGTATACTTAGTAGGCGAGCCAAATAGTAAACCTATGGAAACTTAGCTTGTACCAGCATCAAAGGGAATATATATATATATATTTTACTATAGAGATGTACGTACGATTGTAGATATCTCTAGCCACTATGTCCTAGAATCCTATTTTGTGATTAGAAACTACTTTCTTACAGTTATTGCTGATTTCAATACACGCTGGATGTAATTTAATACACTTCAATTGTTATTCTTTCAGTGTCGAGAGAAAGTTCTCACAAGAGAAGTCGTCCTCCAAAGCCGAAATCTGGACTTACAACTCATAAGGTGCTGAATATGTTCTTCTCAAGACAACAAGAAGTGTGATGTACTTGTCAAGACAACGAGATGTCAAATAAATGCATTTAAAATACCTAAGTGTTTATGCTTACTTTCCACATTTATCACCTTGAGCTCTTGAATACTGTAACATATATGAAGCTCATCTCACTGTGGATTGGCTTGGAAAAGTGTGGCCACCTTCACGATTAGTTGTCCAGGATTTGAAGACAAACAGTAAAGACCAATCACAAGAGAAGCTTATTCGCTTTCTGTTTGTCGAAAAGTATAATTCATTTGGCCATTAAATAAACTCAGATATACGAAGCTATATAGGTATAATCTAGTTGCACGTGTGTGCGTTTTCTTAATCTTTGAATTGATTATAAATCGCCCAAATATTCACTTTTATAGGTTAGTATCATATTAACGAAAGTATTTTAAAGATTTCTATATGCCATAAGATTAAATCTAGTAATCTAATAATTAAATAATTGTTTCAAATATTTATGAAGGAAGTTCAAACTCTTTGCATATTTCCAGTGCTTTATTTAATGTTTTTTTAAATCATTTTTTCAAATGTAGGCCTATCTGTTTTCTTACTAGCGATCGATATATTTCAAAGCTAAACTTATGCTTATAATAGCAGTATCCACATGACTCGTGAAAGTTAAATTTGGTATCATATTTAAAGAGAAACTAAATGGTTCTCAAACCACGACAGGTGCTAGAATAAAGCAGTGATGTACCGTATGGCGTATACAGTATTGATAACAATGGTAAACACACTTTTTATTGCCAACAAAATAAGGGGGTTCTAAAGCCATGCTAAAGCATAGACCCAAATTTGTAAGGATAACCGTACAACTAATATAGATTCAGTAAGGAAGAAATTTACCGATATAAGAGATTTTTTTTATTCACTAGAACATGTGAACCTTATAATTTTTTTACGATTGAAGGGATTTAAGTAAATAACAGAAAATATAAGTTATCCGTCATGTTCAAATTGCTGATGGCGCTGAAGTGGTAGTTTTGTTACTACGGTGCATTTTTCTTTTATGACTAGTATGGAAGATTTCGTGGTGAAACAAAGATCACATGCTCTTCCCGCAAGTATCTGAAATTCTATGTGAAAAAATGAAAACATTTCATTCCTTCAGAAAGTAGTTATTAAAATTTTTGAAGTGGCGTTTCGTCGCAGTATACTCCGTGGTGCAGATTTTAGCATACACTGTTGCCGAGATTTCATTCCGTGTTGTCTAACGATATGATCAATGCAAGTTCTTGAAAGAGTGAAAATCAAACCAAGCTACCAAAGGATATCGAATCTCGTACAGATACGAGAACAAGGGAACAAATATTCCACGGAGGATGTTAAAAAGCTGCACAAGCTCGAAGGTAAGTCTTAATATTTAATTGCTTGTTGCTTAATATTATTCATCAAAAGCAAAACGTTTGAAATATAGGCAAAACGCATAATTTATTTACATGTTGAAGAAATATCTTCTGATGTAATTTCGGTGAGAATATCGTTTGAACCTATCAATTTCTTAAACACTGTATGACTTTTTTACTTCCAAACGAAGTTGATAATTCTTTGTAAATGTGAAATTAGAATGGGATGTTATATTTTAAGTTAGGCATAATCCTAATAACTACAGTTTTGAGATCATTACTATAGCATAACATATACGTAGCTTAATATAGATTATATCTGATATCATTAAATCAGTATTGCATAAAATGCTCTATTTTCAATCCTGTAAGTTAATTTCCAAACCTAGGAAACTCGTGTTATTCACATGTACAACATCGGAATGTTTATTACAAATTCGTAGTTTGTTTAAATGTTTTTTACTTTGCCCTTGTACATGGTTGAAACGAGTACTTTCTGACCTGTTTTCTGCAAGAGTTTGTCCATTTTTATTTTTGAAGCAGCTAGCAAATATTGATATGTATTAAGTAGGCCAGGCTAAGTTAGATTTGATTCGAATGGATGTAATGTGAGATCCCTGAATGTTTGCAAGTTTCGGACACAGTTCTGTTATCTTCCTTTACAGAAACACGTCAGAAACCCGGTTCTATAAACTGTATGAAGCTCTTCTGTTTATTGTCCTTTTATAATTTAGGACGGCTCATAATAAGAGTGCATTTCGTCCAATAACTTGATGCTGTATATATTTAAAGTGTAAAAGTACACCGTAACAGTTATGAAACTAAAGTCTTACCGTCTATCGAACACAAGTCTGAATGTTTACTGAGAATTTACAAATGAGTACCGGTATAAATTAATGATTTCCATACTTGCAAGTACAAGGGCAATAATTTAATTGTGAATGACACAGAGCTTCATAGAAATCATAATTTGACCTGATTATGCTACTAATGGGACCGATTAATCGGTACTCTATCGGTATCGGCCAATATAGGCATATTGGTTTATCAGTAAAATTACCGATTATTTTACCGATCCGATATATTGTTAAAAAACTGATAATTTAGTGCAAAATTTTGCCATTTTGTTACAATTTTTATGGCTAATCTCCATTTATTTATTTAGTTTATTTATTTATTTGTTTAATTTATACATACTACAGTATGTTTGTGTAGTAGTTGTGCTGTCTAGTATGTTTGTTTTGTCTTGCGTAGTAATTGTGCTGTCTAATTTGTTTGTGTTTGTCTTGTGTAGTAGTTCCTCCATTCATATTGGGGGTTAGGCGTAGAGCTGACAACTCTGCACAGTAAAAAAAAATGTCAAGAAACAACAATATAAGGCCATGGATGTTCCCAAGGTAAAATAGTCCCACGTTCGGATCTCCGGGTGGGGACTACTTTGGGAGGTCCCTGGACTAAGGACAAGATCTGCATTAGGAATAAGGATATTAAATTGGGAACCTGGAATGTTCTGAGCCTTTACCGGCCTGGGGCATTTCAGTGTACAGTTAATGAGATATTTAAGTATAAATTAGATGTAGTAGCTGTCCAGGAAGTTAGGTGGCCAGGAGAAGGGAATTGTAAAACTAAAAATTATACTTTTTTCTATGGTGGTACTGAAAATCATAATTTTGGAACAGGCTTTTTCATAAGTAATAGAATTATCTCGGCTCTTAAAACAGTAGAATTTATTAATGATAGGATATCATATGCAGTTTTACAGGGTAGGTGGTGTAAAATTATTTTAATAAACATACATGCACCAACGGAAGATAAAGATGATAATACTAAAGATGATTTTTATACAGAGTTAGAACAGGTCTTTGATAAATTTTCTCAGTATGATATGAAAATTCTGTTAGGTGACTGTAATGCACAGATTGGCAAAGAAGAGACATTTAAACCCACGATTGGTAAAGAAAGTCTTCATGAATTAAGTAATGATAATGGTATAAGATTGATTATTTTTGCAACCTCAAAGAATTTAATTGTGAAAAGTACCACTTTTAAACATAAAGATATCCATAAATATACCTGGTCTTCTCTAGATGGTAAAACTCATAATCAGATAGTTCATATTCTCATTGATAAGAGAAGGCATACTAGTATAATTGACGTTCGTACACATAGAGGTACTGACTGTGCCAGTGACCATTATTTAGTAATTGCTAAATTAAGACAAAGACTCTCAGTGATAAATCATAAGCAACAAAATCTAAAAGTTATAAAATTTGATACAGGAAAGTTTACTGATGAAAGAATTAAGAAAGATTACCAAATTAAACTGACAAATAGATTTGATGTTTTGCAGGATTTAAATGATGATGAAAATATAAATGAAACAGACGTAAATAAGAATTGGGAGCACATACGTAATGCAATAGAATCAGCAGCTAAAGAAAGTATAGGATACCATAAACCGAGAAAAAGTAAGCCATGGTTTGATAATGAATGTCATAATCTAATAGAAATAAGAAATCAGGCTTGACTTAGGTGGTTAAATAACTCTGATGATACAAATCTAAACAATTATAATAGAATAAAGCGAGAAGTTGATCGCACGTTTAGAAGTAAAAAAAGAGATTACTTGAAAAGCAAAATTAACGAAATTGAAACAAACAGCAAAAATAAAAATATCAGAGATTTATATAAAGGTGTAAATGAGTTTAGAAAGGGGTGGCAACCTAAAGTAAACTTGATAAAAGATAAAGACGGTGATTTTCTAGCTGACCCAAGCGATATTCTAAATAGATGGAAGAACAACTTTAATGACCTTTTAAATGCCCATGTAGGAGATAAATCAGAAGTAAATGAAGTCCACACAGCAGAACCTTTAGTTCCAGAACCTAACTTGACTGAAGTTAAGGATGCTATTAAAAGGCTAAAGAATAACAAAGCACCTGGCATTGATTTAATACCAGCTGAGTTAATTAAATATGGTGGAAATTCATTAATATGTCAAATTCATAAATTAATTTGTTTAATATGAAATAAAGAAGAAATCCCTCAACAGTGGAAAGAATCCATAATTGTTCCTGTGTTTAAAAAAGGTGATATAATGAACTGCAATAATTACCGTGGAATTTCTCTACTCTCAACAACATACAAAATATTGTCTAACATTCTTTTAACAAGACTAACCCCATATGCTAATGAAATTATAGGTGATTATCAATGTGGATTTAAACGTAACAGATCAACTACAGATCAAATTTTTCACATCAGACAGACACTTGAAAAAAGTGGGAATATAATCAAAATGTCCATCAGCTATTCATTGATTTCAAAATAGCATATGATTCGGTCAAAAGAGATAAATTATATAATATATTAGTAGAGTTTGGAATACCTAAGAAACTTGTTAGTATGATAAAAATATGCACCAGTGAAACAGAAAGTAAAATTCATGTTTGTATTAATATGTCTGACAAATTTACAATTCATGCTGGTTAAAACAAGGAGATGCATTATCTCCATTGCTCTTTAATTTTGCCTTAGAATATGCTGTTAGGAAGGTAAAAGAAACTAAAGAAGGACTAAAATTAAATGGTGTGACTCAGTTGTTATCATATGCAGATGATGTAGACTTACTGGGGGATGATGTGAATACAATTAAGAATAATGCTAAAATATTTTTCAAAACTGCTAAAGAGATAGGTTTGGAAGTTAACAAAGAGAAAACTAAATATATGCTTACAGTCCAAAACCAAGTGTTAGGTAATAATCAAAATCTAATTATTTTATAACAACTGGTTTGAACCAGTTTCCAAATTCAAATACTTAGGAGTAATATTAACAAATGAAAATTATATTAAAGAGGAAATAAAAAGTAGGCTTAATTCAGGAAATGCATGTTACTTCTCTCTTCATAAACTTTTGTCTTCTCGTTTGATATCTAAGAAACTAAAAGTTAAAATATACAAAACAGTAATTTTGCCTGTAGTATTATATGGATGTGAAACGTGGTCCCTTACATTGAAAGAGGAACATAAATTGAGAGTATTTGAAAATAAGATCCTTAGGAAAATCTTTGGACCTAAAAGGGATGAGGAGACAGGTGAGTGGAGAAGGTTACATAATTTAGAACTACATAATTTGTATTCATGTCCAGATATTATTAGAATAATTAAATCAAGTAGACTTAGGTGGGCAGGCCATGTGGCACGAATGGGAGAGGAAAGAGGAGTTTACAGGATTCTTGTCGGGAAACCTGATGGTAAGAGACCTGTAGGAAGGCCAAAACGAAGATGGAGGGACAACGTTGAGATGGACCTAAGGGAAATCGGTAGGGATGGAAAAGAGTATATAGAACTTGCTCAAGATAGGGAAAGATGGAAGGCCTGTGTTGCTGCAGCCATGAACCTTCGGGTTTAAGAAGGCTAGGGAGTTAGTTAGTTAGTTAGTTATCATATTGAATTTCAGTAGCCGTTTGTACTAAATAGTTTACTTTGAATACCAGTGAGTATGAAGCTTGACTAGTTTTTCTCTCAGTCCTATGACTGATTGATTTTGCATGGAAGTCTGATATTATCATTCCATACAGTTTAATGTTTTAAAAATGGATGGTCCACTATGTAGGACTCTCGTGTATACAAATTTAGCCTGATTAACTTTACCCCACTATTTCTGACATCGATATTCTGACCTAAAAATATCACCAAACAGTTTGTCTCGTCCATACCTTTCATTTGATATATTACATGAACATACTTGGATGAGTTTGAAATTTGACCTTTTATGGTCAGAATATGACCTTGAAATGACCTATAAGGTCGAAATTTTTGGTGGCATCCACCCTAGTTTTTTTTGTCAGATCCATGACTGATTGATTTATCATGGATGCCTATTATTAACATTCCATGCAGGTAAAAGTTTCTTTTAAGCTTTTTTGCTTCTTGGCTGGTCTACTATAATAATTCAAATAAAACTATAGTAGGAACTGAATTTCCATTTCATAATGTATTTCTGTTATTTTACCTCCAACTTCTTTTTCATCGCAAAATGAGGGTGGATAATGATTTGATAAAATGGATGATTGGAACAAAGATAATGATATAAATACATACATGAAACCAGGATTCGAACCTGGAGGAACCTCACTCCATATAGCATTGCAATCATCGGTTTACTATGAAAATATTTCTAACAATTATTTTGCGAATTTCTGTTTTAGGCTCATCATATTTAACATTCGTTATAAAGTTAGATCACCGAAGTGAGCTCATATCGTGAACCAAACAGCCCTTTAATAACAGGACGATATCGTTAAGCATTATAGTGCCGATTAGATCTATTATTTTCAAATCCATTTACACAACATCTGTAAGTTCCATTATTAACTCAACTTGTCTAAGGTTGTAACAATATAATATCAATATTTTTTAAACATGTTTTGTAAGTTCATAGACTCATATACGATGTTAACACTATTTTTATTTGTTCCTTTTGCAGATGAGCATTTGAGAATCTACTCGAAGTGTCTTCTACCAATAGTGAAGAGCACTCTTGAAATTTGTACCAAAGGACAATAGGTTTGACCGACAATGGAAGTTGGTGTTAAGCTTCTGCGGAATATAAATCAACAAAGTGGACTGTTTGAACTTTACATGGAAGAGTACATACATTTTTGCATGCTAACTAAGACACTTGATTGAATGGTGATGATTTACTAGAAATCAAGAGTCCAAAATATGCTCAAGAAATGACGTTTCAAGCCTTAATAATATCTGATAGCAAGTGGTCATAAATTGTAAATTGTACATTAGGGGAAACAGGAGGGGAAAAAACAATGCGAGGGATGTGACTTACTTGTCTTTTCTGTCAAGCATTGGCTCGCATTCATTGATATTCTTGCAAGTTGAAATTTTGAGAGGTATTTTCCCAAAATCTTAGGACATTCATTGCTTCCTGAATGCGATGATGATTTGCAAAAAGCATATCTCTCAGACAGTGGCGGCAATTAGGGGGAGAGGAAGATTGCCCCTACCATTACCCCAATACTATACAAAACCTTATGTACCAAGGAAATTAAAGTGTCCTTGTCCCCTCCCAGCTTTGGAACCCAATCGCCAACGCTGCCCTCAGAGAACACAATAATGTTTTGCAGGGTATGATAAAGAAAAATAATAAATTCGCATTGAAACTACAATGTAAATCTGATTTTTTATATCCCGAAAATCTAGTTTTAGTAGTCCCTGTAAACTATGATTTGTAAGCTATTGGACTTCTATGCTGGTATTTATTATTGTATTGAATCTTCCCTCGAAATACGTTTTTTAAGTCTAGTTTATACACAGAAAGGCTAATTGGAACTGTGTATGTATAGTGTATGCAGAGTCAGCGGCAATGAAAATGGAACACCTATATCCTGAAATATCAACATCCCTGCAATGCGTTATGTGAGTTGCGTAACTCAACGGCAGTGACAGAACTTGCCATTGAAAATTTGCTATTAAAATTCACTCATTGCCGTAGATTTAGACAACACAAGACACATTGCAGAGAAGGGAAACTTTCAGAATCTAGTTGTCCCATTTTCATTGAGGATCACTGTACACCCATCGTCTATCGAACCTGGGACTCCTGTATTACAAGGCGATTACGTTACCACTTTGCCAAGGGGAGGCTCAACTTTCCTGGCAATTTGTACCAATATGTTGCTGAACTCGATGATATATCAGCAGTGTTTGAATAGTTACTCTTTAAAAGTAACTCCGAGTTAATCACTTGAGAAAGTAATTAACTTATAATTACTGTTATTACTGTTCTTTAGAAAGTACCTAACATAGTTATTATTACAGTTACTTTACTCTAGATTTGTTTCATCTCGTAAGACGTTGTTCGGAACATGAGTTGCAAGCGCGATGTCCTTTTCACCATAGCCACGCGGAACACTGAGTCATGCCAGAGAAATTTGCCAACCTGTTGCTTCACCCTAGCTATTTGCTTCGCTGACAAGGTCAATGTCTTCGATAGGTACCCAAGCTTCGATAAATCGTAGATGTTTACGTATCTCACTCGCGATTTCAAAGAAAGAAACATGAGTTGATTTGCACGTAAAGTATATATCATTTTTGCGGTCACTAACCGGCTATTATGTTCAATGGTGTGTCTCATATTTGTATAAAAATGTATACCTAGTATTTTCACCTTCTGTGCTACACGTACACTAGTGCTATTACTAAACAAATTGTTGGCTCCCAAGGGTAACAAAAACGTTTTGTTTAAATTTAGCTTTGCACCCGATACATTTTCGAAATATTTCAAGTACTTTTGTGCATTCTCCAAATCCCTTTCGCTATTTAACAATAGATTATAGAACTATAGATTCATTCCCACTTACACTTTCACTTGCACTTCCGTGCACACTTTCCATGTTACCATCACTTGCATTATCTTCTTGCGGATTTAACTGTGGGGGTTTGGGACTCGTAGTACTTGCCTTTGGTTCGTTGTCTTCAATGACTACCATATGCTCCTGTTGTTCCTTGTGGTCATCTGGAGTTGCCTGTCGATACGCTGGTACTGGTAAAATAGTTCCGGTATTCTGGTCTTGAACAGTTGATTCCGTATGAGGGTGTGAAGAACTGGGGAGTGTATTTTCCACGGCTGCAGCGTATCCTGTAGTACGTGTCGACCTTGCCACCCTATGCTGGCACTCATGCTGTAGGTGATCCTGTTCGCCACATCTAAAACAGAGTTTGGGTTGCCCTTCATACGTAGTCCAATAACGCTCTTCATTTAACTTAATATAAGAAAGCACCGTTTTTTGTAGAATGATACGGACTATCTTCCTGCCTGTTTGCACTGGATAGGGGAGGGAGGTGAAATACACTTCATCTCGTACTGTTTGTACTATTCCGTATTTAGACATTTCAGTTGTTATAGCACTTTCTGGTAATTCCATGGGAACTTGATGAATACGAACGATTGTAACAGGTTTGTCTGCTCTGTGTACTGGAATTTCATATTCTCCCGTGTCGTCTGAGAATACAAAACTTCCCGTAGCTACTACGTGCTATTACTTCCTTGCAGAATTGCTCGGTGCTTACTTTAACAAACACTTGGTGTTTTACGAAGTCTACTTCAATACTCAAAACATCCGCAACGCGCAATTTCACTACATCTCTCAGCCATTCGTGAATGGCAAGCGTGGTCGGCCTTTGCTGCACTCTTGCAAAAGAAAATTGCAAAGTGTTTAACCTTTTGACCGGCATGTCTGAGAAATTACATACGTTCGCTTAACTTCACTGCTACAGAGCTTCTCGCTCTGCCGTTAATATAATATTCACCTGTCTGTAGAAAGTAAATTCCGTGTGTTGATTCTACTCTACTTGACGAATGTTCGGGAGCGCTAGCTAGACACGTCTGCTCTCTACCTCGCCTCGTCGCGGAATGACTCCGCCACGGGTGCTGGCTTTAATAATCGTCAATTTACCCATTCTTTGAGGAGACATTTGGTTCAAGATATTATTTATATCCATGCTGTAAAGTAATTGTACAACTTACTAGTTAGGTGGAAAAATAACTGAGTTACAATTACTAATTTCATAACCTAAGTAGTTTACAGTTACTGTTACTTGAAAATGTTACTGATACTTCCAAAGATTCTTCATCAGCTGCAGAACTGAAAACCAGAATAGACCAAATCCGTCAAGAACTATGAAACAGCACATTGTATGGTGACAAGACATGCAAATAAATTAGATGTGCTACAAAACTGTATTTAATATTTAACTATCATAAAAATAACAAATATGTCTTCTATTGTGTATCCAGGATTCTTCTGACATTTTTCTTTCAAAATCGCGATATTAAAACTCAGTAACAAATAAAGGTGCAGAATTCCATGTTTATTCACTTCAAGGATAAAGGATTAAGGATTGTTAGAGAGCGCTAATATTTATAAATATTTACAAAATGAACACTGAAATTCTGCAAATTTATGAAGAAAATCTGGTAACGCACCGATAAAAGATATAAATGTGTTCAAGTACTGTCATATAAAGTGAATTCTACAGTCAACGCAGCATTCGCTTCAAACGTAATTGCAAAATGTTTTCAATTATTTCAATTACTCTCCTTACTTTATGCATTTCGTGTTTGAATTAACTACAGTTATCTTTGTATGTTCTCTTCTGCTTTCGAAATATTAAAACCTGGCACATGGGTTAGATTAAGTTGCAGCCCAAACAAACAAATGAGTTATGGCCCACGTGAACTGATAAGACGTAAATGACTCAAGCAAGGCATGTCATATTTCTATCTTGAAGCCCCATATTTTGTCACGTGTTGGAAAGCCTTTCAAAGGTTAATATGTCGTCTATGAATTTATGTGTAAGTTGGAAACTGAAAGTATTTCAGTATTAATGTCGACAGTAATGTAAACAAAAACAACGTGTATTTGCGACAGCACTAATGTTGCTCACAACAGCAGCATTGGAAATAATTGTCAATTATTAAATTTAAGTAATTGCAATTCTATTATAACAAACTGCATGAAGTTCATATTTTTACTGAATGGAAATAAAATAACTCGAAAACTTGGTGGTGATTAGCCGGAATGCTGCGGTGAGCCAGCTCAAGATGGCCAGACAACGTCTCCTTACTTCGCGCGCGGTTCGGGTTAAAAAGAAACTCCAAATGCATGGAAGTAATATTTCTGGGAACCTTTGAGTGGTTATAAAAAATAATTTCATTATTTTCTCCACAACTTTGTCGCTGGAAGTTTTTACTTGGAATTACAAAACAAGAAATGGCCAGCGACGACATTTTCTACTACACGAATATAAAAAATCTCCACATACTTTATTTGAATATTTTTTAATGCGAATATGCTTTAAAGTATTGATAAATTCTGAGTACCACCATCACCTACGACAATTAAAAAACTGTGTCAATTTTTTTAATAATGAATGCTTCAATTTTACGGCATGTTTCAACGTTAGGAATGAAAACAATGTAAAAATTGTGTTTTCACGGAAAATTTGCGTTTTTAATTTATCTAAAATTATGTAAGCAAGTTACCAGTTTTTTGTGTTCACCATCGTATTCTCTACAAAATTTCCTGCAAATCTGCAGGTACCGATTTTACTTAAGCTAAATTTGTAAATCCAGAAATTTCACAACAGCGCGCTCGTATTTCCCATAAGAAAAGCATTGCCCATAAGAGCCCATTGTGTCTTCTGAACGTGAAAACGACTCTAGTTGAAGTACTCCACACCTCTAGGTAGGATTTTGGGAGGGAGACTGGCAGTCGGGAGATCGACCTAGGCCCTTCAAGGCAGGGTTGTTAAAGGAACCATAAATTCTAATGGGTTCTATTGGGTCCTGTACAGGACCGGAACTTTTTTGCTCTCACAATTTAAATTCGGTCCAAGTTGCTTATTGTTACATTGAAAAAAGGTTCCTGGACCGTATTTAAATTGATCCAGAAAAAAAGGTTCCTGGACCGAATTGAAATTCTTCCGGAAAAAAGGTTCCTGGACCGAATTGTAATGATTTAAATATGAAAAGGTTATATACACTGTCTAGAACGCATTTACGTTTGCTGATCTCTCCCAGTCGGGGATTGGATTTATTTACAATTCCTGGACCAGGGTTGACAGATTAAAAGTTGCCTTCTAAAAATGTCCGTGAGTACGTTTGTTGTTCTCTCGTGGGCCAGGTTCAAAAACTCCCTTGTCGGAGAGTTACTGTACATAACGCAATTAGTGTGGCCTTACGTTGAGTTCAAACAAACCCGTCACGTGTTGCTCCGGCAGTCAACCCAGGAACCGCAGCCAAAAGGAGCCGTCGATGAGGTAACGTAAGGCTGCTGTGTCCCCAGAAGATGTCACAACTCACAACAGAGACGGCAGTGGTTTCTCCTACAACCAAGCGCGCGCGAGAGAATGGGCCTATATGGAAAGGGGCAACGTGACTGCAGCGTTTGCGTTTCGCCCATTTCTACCTTGCACCTTTCATTCTCGAGACAATCAGCACCTGTATTAGTCTTTTATGCTTACAATTGTCAGGTCCGTATTCGATACAAGTTGCGTATTGTTTCATTTCAATACGGAACTTGGACCCTATTTATTAAACTGATTCGGAAGAAAAGGTTCCCGGACCGTATTTAAATTCATTCAGAAAAAGGTTCCTGGACCGTATTTAAATTCATTCAGAAAAAGGTTCCTGGACCGTATTTAAATTCATTCAGAAAAAGGTTCCTGGACCGTATTTAAATTCATTCAGAAAAAGGTTCCCGGACCGTATTTAAATTCATTCAGAAAAAGGTTCCCGGACCGTATTTAAATTCATTCAGAAAAAGGTTCCCGGACCGTATTTAAATTCATTCAGAAAAAGGTTCCCGGACCGTATTTAAATTCATTCAGAAAAAGGTTCCCGGACCGTATTTAAATTCATTCAGAAAAAGGTTCCCGGACCGTATTTAAATTCATTCAGAAAAAGGTTCCCGGACCGAATTTAAATTCATTCAGAAAAAGGTTCCCGGACCGAATTTAAATTCATTCAGAAAAAGGTTCCCGGACCGAATTTAAATTCATTCAGAAAAAGGTTCCTGGACCGAATTTAAATTCATTCAGAAAAAGGTTCCTGGACCGAATTTAAATTCATTCAGAAAAAGGTTCCTGGACCGAATTTAAATTCATACAGAAAAAGGTTCCTGGACCGAATTTAAATTCATTCAGAAAAAGGTTCCTGGACCGAATTTAAATTCATTCAGAAAAAGGTTCCTGGACCGTATTTAAATTCATTCAGAAAAAGGTTCCTGGACCGAATTTAAATTCATTCAGAAAAAGGTTCCTGGACCGAATTTAAATTCATTCAGAAAAAGGTTCCTGGACCGTATTTAAATTCATTCAGAAAAAGGTTCCTGGACCGTATTTAAATTCATTCAGAAAAAGGTTCCTGGACCGTATTTAAATTCATTCAGAAAAAGGTTCCCGGACCGTATTTAAATTCATTCAGAAAAAGGTTCCCGGACCGTATTTAAATTCATTCAGAAAAAGGTTCCCGGACCGTATTTAAATTCATTCAGAAAAAGGTTCCCGGACCGTATTTAAATTCATTCAGAAAAAGGTTCCCGGACCGTATTTAAATTCATCCAGAAAAAGGTTCCCGGACCGAATTTAAATTCATTCAGAAAAAGGTTCCCGGACCGTATTTAAATTCATTCAGAAAAAGGTTCCTGGACCGTATTTAAATTCATTCAGAAAAAGGTTCCTGGACCGTATTTAAATTCATTCAGAAAAAGGTTCCTGGACCGTATTTAAATTCATTCAGAAAAAGGTTCCCGGACCGTATTTAAATTCATTCAGAAAAAGGTTCCCGGACCGTATTTAAATTCATTCAGAAAAAGGTTCCCGGACCGAATTTAAATTCATTCAGAAAAAGGTTCCCGGACCGTATTTAAATTCATTCAGAAAAAGGTTCCCGGACCGAATTTAAATTCATTCAGAAAAAGGTTCCCGGACCGAATTTAAATTCATTCAGAAAAAGGTTCCTGGACCGAATTTAAATTCATTCAGAAAAAGGTTCCTGGACCGAATTTAAATTCATTCAGAAAAAGGTTCCTGGACCGAATTTAAATTCATTCAGAAAAAGGTTCCTGGACCGTATTTAAATTCATTCAGAAAAAGGTTCCCGGACCGTATTTAAATTCATTCAGAAAAAGGTTCCCGGACCGTATTTAAATTCATTCAGAAAAAGGTTCCCGGACCGTATTTAAATTCATTCAGAAAAAGGTTCCCGGACCGAATTTAAATTCATTCAGAAAAAGGTTCCCGGACCGTATTTAAATTCATTCAGAAAAAGGTTCCCGGACCGTATTTAAATTCATTCAGAAAAAGGTTCCCGGACCGTATTTAAATTCATTCAGAAAAAGGTTCCTGGACCGTATTTAAATTCATTCAGAAAAAGGTTCCCGGACCGTATTTAAATTCATTCAGAAAAAGGTTCCCGGACCGTATTTAAATTCATTCAGAAAAAGGTTCCCGGACCGTATTTAAATTCATTCAGAAAAAGGTTCCCGGACCGAATTTAAATTCATTCAGAAAAAGGTTCCCGGACCGTATTTAAATTCATTCAGAAAAAGGTTCCTGGACCGTATTTAAATTCATTCAGAAAAAGGTTCCTGGACCGTATTTAAATTCATTCAGAAAAAGGTTCCCGGACCGTATTTAAATTCATTCAGAAAAAGGTTCCTGGACCGTATTTAAATTCATTCAGAAAAAGGTTCCCGGACCGTATTTAAATTCATTCAGAAAAAGGTTCCCGGACCGTATTTACATTCATTCAGAAAAAGGTTCCCGGACCGTATTTAAATTCATTCAGAAAAAGGTTCCCGGACCGTATTTAAATTCATTCAGAAAAAGGTTCCCGGACCGTATTTAAATTCATTCAGAAAAAGGTTCCTGGACCGTATTTAAATTCATTCAGAAAAAGGTTCCTGGACCGTATTTAAATTCATTCAGAAAAAGGTTCCTGGACCGTATTTAAATTCATTCAGAAAAAGGTTCCTGGACCGTATTTAAATTCATTCAGAAAAAGGTTCCTGGACCGTATTTAAATTCATTCAGAAAAAGGTTCCTGGACCGTATTTAAATTCATTCAGAAAAAGGTTCCTGGACCGTATTTAAATTCATTCAGAAAAAGGTTCCTGGACCGTATTTAAATTCATTCAGAAAAAGGTTCCTGGACCGTATTTAAATTCATTCAGAAAAAGGTTCCCGGACCGTATTTAAATTCATTCAGAAAAAGGTTCCTGGACCGTATTTAAATTCATTCAGAAAAAGGTTCCCGGACCGTATTTAAATTCATTAAGAAAAAGGTTCCTGGACCGTATTTAAATTCATTCAGAAAAAGGTTCCTGGACCGTATTTAAATTCATTCAGAAAAAGGTTCCTGGACCGTATTTAAATTCATTCAGAAAAAGGTTCCTGGAGCGTATTTAAATTCATTCAGAAAAAGGTTCCTGGACCGTATTTAAATTCATTCAGAAAAAGGTTCCTGGACCGTATTGAAATTCATTCAGAAAAAGGTTCCTGGACCGTATTTAAATTCATTCAGAAAAAGGTTCCTGGACCGTATTTAAATTCATTCAGAAAAAGGTTCCTGGACCGTATTTAAATTCATTCAGAAAAAGGTTCCTGGACCGTATTTAAATTCATTCAGAAAAAGGTTCCCGGACCGTATTTAAATTCATTCAGAAAAAGGTTCCCGGACCGTATTTAAATTCATTCAGAAAAAGGTTCCCGGACCGTATTTAAATTCATTCAGAAAAAGGTTCCCGGACCGTATTTAAATTCATTCAGAAAAAGGTTCCCGGACCGAATTTAAATTCATTCAGAAAAAGGTTCCTGGACCGTATTTAAATTCATTCAGAAAAAGGTTCCTGGACCGTATTTAAATTCATTCAGAAAAAGGTTCCTGGACCGTATTTAAATTCATTCAGAAAAAGGTTCCCGGACCGTATTTAAATTCATTCAGAAAAAGGTTCCCGGACCGTATTTAAATTCATTCAGAAAAAGGTTCCCGGACCGTATTTAAATTCATTCAGAAAAAGGTTCCGGACCGAATTTAAATTCATTCAGAAAAAGGTTCCCGGACCGAATTTAAATTCATTCAGAAAAAGGTTCCCGGACCGAATTTAAATTCATTCAGAAAAAGGTTCCCGGACCGAATTTAAATTCATTCAGAAAAAGGTTCCCGGACCGAATTTAAATTCATTCAGAAAAAGGTTCCTGGACCGAATTTAAATTCATTCAGAAAAAGGTTCCTGGACCGAATTTAAATTCATTCAGAAAAAGGTTCCTGGACCGAATTTAAATTCATTCAGAAAAAGGTTCCTGGACCGTATTTAAATTCATTCAGAAAAAGGTACCTGGACCGAATTTAAATTCATTCAGAAAAAGGTTCCTGGACCGAATTTAAATTCATTCAGAAAAAGGTTCCTGGACCGAATTTAAATTCATTCAGAAAAAGGTTCCTGGACCGAATTTAAATTCATTCAGAAAAAGGTTCCTGGACCGTATTTAAATTCATTCAGAAAAAGGTTCCTGGACCGTATTTAAATTCATTCAGAAAAAGGTTCCTGGACCGTATTTAAATTCATTCAGAAAAAGGTTCCTGGACCGTATTTAAATTCATTCAGAAAAAGGTTCCTGGACCGTATTTAAATTCATTCAGAAAAAGGTTCCCGGACCGTATTTAAATTCATTCAGAAAAAGGTTCCCGGACCGTATTTAAATTCATTCAGAAAAAGGTTCCCGGACCGTATTTAAATTCATTCAGAAAAAGGTTCCCGGACCGAATTTAAATTCATTCAGAAAAAGGTTCCCGGACCGAATTTAAATTCATTCAGAAAAAGGTTCCTGGACCGAATTTAAATTCATTCAGAAAAAGGTTCCTGGACCGAATTTAAATTCATTCAGAAAAAGGTTCCCGGACCGAATTTAAATTCATTCAGAAAAAGGTTCCCGGACCGAATTTAAATTCATTCAGAAAAAGGTTCCCGGACCGAATTTAAATTCATTCAGAAAAAGGTTCCCGGACCGAATTTAAATTCATTCAGAAAAAGGTTCCCGGACCGAATTTAAATTCATTCAGAAAAAGGTTCCCGGACCGAATTTAAATTCATTCAGAAAAAGGTTCCTGGACCGAATTTAAATTCATTCAGAAAAAGGTTCCCGGACCGAATTTAAATTCATTCAGAAAAAGGTTCCTGGACCGAATTTAAATTCATTCAGAAAAAGGTTCCCGGACCGAATTTAAATTCATTCAGAAAAAGGTTCCCGGACCGTATTTAAATTCATTCAGAAAAAGGTTCCCGGACCGTATTTAAATTCATTCAGAAAAAGGTTCCCGGACCGAATTTAAATTCATTCAGAAAAAGGTTCCCGGACCGAATTTAAATTCATTCAGAAAAAGGTTCCCGGACCGAATTTAAATTCATTCAGAAAAAGGTTCCCGGACCGAATTTAAATTCATTCAGAAAAAGGTTCCCGGACCGAATTTAAATTCATTCAGAAAAAGGTTCCTGGACCGAATTTAAATTCATTCAGAAAAAGGTTCCTGGACCGAATTTAAATTCATTCAGAAAAAGGTTCCTGGACCGTATTTAAATTCATTCAGAAAAAGGTTCCTGGACCGAATTTAAATTCATTCAGAAAAAGGTTCCTGGACCGTATTTAAATTCATTCAGAAAAAGGTTCCCGGACCGTATTTAAATTCATTCAGAAAAAGGTTCCCGGACCGTATTTAAATTCATTCAGAAAAAGGTTCCCGGACCGTATTTAAATTCATTCAGAAAAAGGTTCCTGGACCGTATTTAAATTCATTCAGAAAAAGGTTCCCGGACCGTATTTAAATTCATTCAGAAAAAGGTTCCCGGACCGTATTTAAATTCATTCAGAAAAAGGTTCCCGGACCGTATTTAAATTCATTCAGAAAAAGGTTCCCGGACCGTATTTAAATTCATTCAGAAAAAGGTTCCCGGACCGAATTTAAATTCATTCAGAAAAAGGTTCCAGGACCGAATTTAAATTCATTCAGAAAAAGGTTCCTGGACCGAATTTAAATTCATTCAGAAAAAGGTTCCTGGACCGAATTTAAATTCATTCAGAAAAAGGTTCCTGGACCGAATTTAAATTCATTCAGAAAAAGGTTCCTGGACCGTATTTAAATTCATTCAGAAAAAGGTTCCTGGACCGTATTTAAATTCATCCGGATAAAAGGTTCCTGGACCAAATTGAAATACTTTACAGATAAAAAGGTTCTTTACGGTCCAGAACCCATTTACGCTTGCTGATTTTCTCTCCTGGACCGGAATTGAATTTATTTAAAATTCCTGGACTTTTAACAACCCTGCTTCAAGGGCTGTCGAGCCACGGGTTAGTATTTTTTAGTCATAGTTGAAAAGTGACTATTTTTTACACTGACAAAAAGGAAGGCTAAAAAATATATTTCTTCGACTAGTTACTGTATAGGAAAGTGCATGTGTCTAAAGCAGATCTTTCCACGCATGTCTGAAATGGAGGAACTAGAAGTAAAACAAAGCTTGCCCATTCTATGGATATTGCATTTTTTTAGGTGTGTCACGACAAGTTTATTCTGAAATTCGATTAAAATGTATTTGAACGTAAATAAATACTTAAAGCACTCCTTAAAACACTTATTTCTGGATCGAGGCATACTTCACGCTTTCTATTTTCACCTGCTGGTGCTGGTTGCTCCTTCTAGAACGTTGCGCATGCCTTGCACAAAGAACGCCGAGCGCCATGTTGTCTACATTCATTACGTCATCAACGTAGATAACATAGTTTGCATAGTCTACACGTAGAATGTAGGCAATCATTGTTTAGGCGTAGGCACGCATCGCTGAACGTCGCGCATCCAACACAGAACCTGTTCTCATCAATTTACTGTGACATTTTTTGTAGATTTTTGGATTCAGCGTTGCATTTCGACCATTCTCAGCTCTGGACTTGAACTACCGATTTCCATACCTCGCACCTTGCAGCCAAGGACGAATTTGGAGGGGGGTCCAGGGGATCCGTACCCACCCCCCCCCCGAAAGACTTATCAAGTAGTAAAATTAAATAATGAAAAATATATTCGTTTAGACTTTGTTGTATAATTTCCTCTGAAGTTATTGGAAGACAAGGATTATATTGGGATCATGGGATCATACGAAAGACACAAAGGACGCATTTAGGGGGTCTGGACCCCCTACCCTCCCCACCCGACAGACTTATTAAGTACAAAAATTAAATAATGAAAATATACTCGTTTAGCATTTGTTGTATAATTTCCTCAACATTATTGGAAGACAAGGATTATATTGGAATGATACGACTTTGAATGACATTACATAGAAGATTTATGTACACAACTACTCAAAATAATATACGTACATAAAATATTAACTTACATTTCTCCGACTACATGTAACATCATTTTTGTTATTTGATAAATATTCAATTATTCATCTATTTGACATGAATTTCATTGCCAGGGAACTTGTTTCTATGTAAATTAGTCCGATCTTAACAGGTTGGGGTCCCAGGTTCAATAGCCAGTGGAGGCACATAGTGGTTCGGATCTCACTTTAAACTGTAGGTCCAGTCCCGATTAGCCTTACTGTGCATAAAGTGGACTTAAAACACCAAATCAATCCAATCCAATTAACTACAGGTAAGCTACGTAATGAATATGCACTGGCATATCTACGTATATTCTTATACAGTCTTCTAACCTATTCGTGTAATAATAATGTAATATAAATAAATATATGTATTGTAATTAGTATTAATTTGATTTAATATAATTATTTTAATTTAAACATTATTATTAATAATGTTATTATTATTATTATTATTAATAATAATAATAATATTCCTGAGACCCTTGGTTCGGGCCCACCGGCCCCCGCCCCCGAAACATATTTCTAGATACGTGCCTGCTCGCAGCAGTTCTTGTTCGCTCTTCTCTGCTAAGCGTTGTTAGCATGTTCAGTTACCTGCAACATAAATGGCACAGAATTAGTTTTCATTCCCTTTACAATTATACAATGGTTTCTACATCATGTATTACCAACTTAAAAATAGGTATTGACTTGTCAGACACCCGGTATAATTGCATCCGTGAGGCTATGATCTTGTACGTAACTTACGTAGGCATTTGACGCTACCCGCAGCTGAGGTATTCACTTGGTGACGTCACCCAGCAACAGCTGTTCGTGCAGGTCGTAACGAGAGAAACCAGCAAAGGGGAACTTTCTGTGAATGAGTTCCCTCGCAATGCGTTCATGCGCTCTCAGCTTTCGGGAGATCCCCGCACTGCACTTGTGTTGAAGTTTACCCGAGGATTCGTAAGTTTTCAACGGCTCGCCAGAACTACCGCGAAAGGGATTAAACGTGAAAGTGAAATTTTCGCGTTTAATCCATTTCGCGTTTAATCTTTTCGCTCTTATTTCGTTCTCACTTAGTCCGTTTCGCGGTTCTTCCTTTCGCGCTTATTCCAGTTTTCAGTTTTTGTTTCGCTGTTATTCCTTTCGCGCTTATTCATGTGTTCAATTTTGGTTTCGCGGTTATTCCTTTCGCGTTTATTCCATTTCGCGCTTATTCCTCCGCGTTTATTCGCGCTTGTTCCTTCGCCTTTATTCCGTTTGTTCTTGCTCCTTTCGCGTTTAATCCTGTCTTACGTTTAGCGGTTGTGCGGTTCTTATCCTGGCTCGGGCATGGGTGTTTTTTGTGAGTATCCTTTCATCAATTACATCACATCATCATCACTCATCCTCATCTTCGCGATTGGTCAAAAGTGGCAGAAAAGCGAAGTAAAATAAACCAAATCAATGAAAAACCAGATCTTGGTGCTGGCTATGGTTGGGTGGCAACACTGCCCCATCTTCCCGAAGTTTGTGCAGTCGAAATACATTCAAGGCGCCTTTGATTCTGCGCTGGCATCTGATTGGCCGTCTCAGCACATGAGATCATGACGTAAATCTCCGAGTTGGCGCTCATTATGTTTATGTGTCACTCCACCCTGCTCGAAAGTCACGTGCTCGCGTAAGCAGAGATTAGAAGGAAATCTCAGATCGCTGTTGTTTTACCCACAGCCGGCCAACTGTGCGGTATGTGAGAATTGTTCAGCTGCTCGGTAGTAACACCGCGGTTGGCCCGTAATCTCGGTTCTGTTTAGTGTTTCCGTGCCAAATGCGGCATCGGAAGTGTCCAAAGTTCGCGGGTGTTAGAAACAGAGAACTGGCGAAGACGTTCCATGGGCAGCGAATATGATGATAACGTGTTTAGTGATTTTATCATTCTGCTCGTTCAAGGTAAGAGTTTTTGCACATTTCCTGTTTCATTCATCTGGCCAGGGTGTTAGTTGAAGGGGGAATGGAGGGAATTCACCCTCTTGTTTCTGTACCTCCCCTCCCCCCGATTTCTGGAATACCCTCAACTGGATTTTTATAGAAATATGGGTGTCTGGAAAAGGGGCACGCGGGCGACCCGACCGAAAAAGGTACTGCATATTACATACATAATTTAATTTCAATCAATTTCAATTTATATATGTAAAGGTCTTGCGGGAACATGGATCTTCAAACTGAAGGAGTGTGTTTTGAGGGGAAAGCACTATTATGGGGGGAAGTATGCCTCGTGTGCCCCCCCCCCCTATCCTTTCCATGAAAAAAATTCTTGCTCCTTACATCTGGTATTCTACTATTTATATTCTGCTTACGTGATATGGCCTCTCTACAGGTTTATCGTATCAAGGTTAATGATACATAGGGATGCGCACGGGGCAGGGCAAGTGGGCAGTTGCCCCCCCCCCCAATATTTTAGAAATACAAATTCAGTGTAGAGGAATTTTTGTCTCCGAGAAATACATACTCTTCAAAAAGATAAAACGTCTTCAAGCCGATGAAAGTTTCAAGCTGCGAGGGGAGATGTATACATCTACAATATATTGTAGACAAAGTGTATGTGCCGATCTCTGTGGTGGAGTGGTTAGAACAGCGCGATACGACCGAGTTCGAATTCCGGCATGGATGGTTTTTGTGAGTGTCCTTTAATCAATTCCATCATATCGTCACTCATTATCATCGTCGCTATTAGCCACGAGTGGCAGAAAAGCGACGTAAAATAACTTAATTAAAGTGGAGGTGTTTAAAACGCCTACACTAACTGAGCGAGGATTGACATTGTAGGGTAGGGTATTTTCGTAAGACTGAAGTTCATTCTAATGTTATGCTATCCAATATTTGTAATTATAGGGTGATTCAGTAAACGCGTGCAAAAAGGAAACAGGAAATATTTGATGCACCACTGAACAATTTGAGAGAGGGATAGGGTTGGAGAATAGCGTATCGAGATAGGGAACACCAGCTCACACACTAATTTCCTGTTTCCTCTTTGTACGCTTTTACTGAATAACCCTGTCGTGTGTATATATTATATATATATATTAAATTTACAAGCGCGCGCGTGTGTGTACTGAAAGGTTTAGCTGAAGAAGAGCTGGGGATTTTAGGGAAGGATAAAAATTTTCCTTTGGAGAGAATTTTAACCTAATTTACTAACCTTAACACCAATCACCAATCCAAAAAATGTTTAAAATATAATTTATCGTATATAAATGGAGTGCTAGTTATTTTCCCTGATCTTGTGGCGTGGGCGCTGGACTAATTGTCTATTGTCATAGTTGCGATATTTTGTGTACTGTTGTTAAGTCGTGTTCCATCCGCTACCAATGCTTGAAAATTGGAACAATTTAAAATTTGTTCAAAATACTGATTAATATTATTGGGTGAGTATTCCAGGCCAATTAGAAGCATCGATTTATCAGTTTCCTTCAAAATATTCAACAGTTGAATCAGAACATTAAAGTACTTCTTACGTAACATACACAAGAAAAAAATTCTGCTCAGTATCGTTGCCTAATATATGGAACTTCAAATTTTGCATGAAAATTATTAATTATACTCCTCAAAAATGTCACGTGGCATTTTGCGGATCCTGCGAAAGACCAAAACACCCGAAAAGTATCGGTCAACAAAATACAACCAATACTTTCCGATACATCGACATCGGCTCAGCCCGAATATAAATACATATAACATTATAAATATATATAATTACATTATAAATATATTAAGTTAAAATTATATATAAATATTATGCTATATATTCGCTGCAACCACCAACATTCCGAACCACGAGCCGCCACTGGTCGTAAGTGCTATTAAATTCCAGCGTCATCTCCTCAAAATAATCTATATTTCTTATCGTCTGGCTCATATCAGTTTGCACATGTCAATTACACTAATCATTATCATAATATTGTATAATAGATTTGCTTTTATTTAAAGTGACATAATGTACTTACATAGATAAAATATACTTTTCTGTTTACTGAAATGAGATTCCTGAAACGGGTAACTTTGTAGGGATGGTTTCGTGACGGAGTGGCCTTTTAAAATTGAGACGAGAACCAGACAGACCTCTGTAAAATCGAGAACACATCAGTACTTGGATCACCAGTATGGCCGAGATTGAGAAGGTGGAGCCTGCCTCAACACAACCCTGTGACTTCCGGGCACAAGGGATAGCTTTACCTCATTTTTTACATGAAGAATTTCCAATATTTGCGGAGTTGGTAAACTTTGAAGTCCACTTCGTGCTCAGATGGCTAATAGAGACTGGACCGACCAAAAATTTGAAATGTAATACAAACCCCTATGCAATGCAATCCCACGAGGGATCGAACCCTCGACCACTTGTTTACAAGCCGAGGCGTTACACACTACACTACCGTCAATTCTCTGTGGGACATTGGTAAGAACCACGATAATAACAAAAAAAGAGTAATTTTGATGAAAATATAGTTCACTCGATTTCCAAACCACGAGGTCCAGATTGTGAGTCTGTTATCCAATGGTAACACTGTTAAGCCTTGTTACAATCTTAATAAAACATTAAAATGCTGATGAAGGCAAAATTTATACTATATAAAATATACACTAAAAATGTAACGTTTCCACCTTCTTCAGACGAATATTCACAATAAATTTAGCATTTTAATGTTTTATTAACTGTTATTCAAATGAATAACATACGCTTACGGACCCAGAAGTTTGGAAGGGACGAATTTCGGTCGGGTTCCTCACCCTCACCAATAAATTCTAACCTACAGTTGGGTGGCTTTATATAAACAATGTATTACTGTAAACGGAAAATATGTTAACTTCCATCTTCTAGAGATTAGCGTAACTGGGGTCCAGGGTTGGAATACAGTAGATGGTTATTGTTGTATGTCGGTATCGTAATTCCTTCCCTTGCCGTGGAGAACTGAAAGATCAGATATGAGGAGTAGCGTGAATATGCAGACAAATAAAACCTGTTCTCTCAAGGGGTGTCTCAGGTTGAACCCCCATTTGAGGAATCTTGCAAAGTGGCTCTGATCCAAATATAAACTCTTTATGTCCAATTCAGCTTCAGCATAAAGTGGGCTTAAATCAAACTTTCAAAAGTATTCTCGAGCCTGTTAAATTTAAAAAAGAAATTAGGCTAATAAATAATATCACTGAAAATCTGACGATTTGGAAGGGCATTTGTCCCTATCGCCCTCCCCGTGGATCAGCGCCTGATTACATAATTCTGAACTTATTGTGAAAATGAAGACATTTACGAATTTAAAACTGTCATGATGAAAGTTTTCTTTTTGTTCAAATCTGAAGCTCACGAGCTCTGCCACGGCCTGCTTTATTACAGGCTGGAATCCTGAAATGTGGCAACGCTGTCTCGCCGGCATAAACATCCAGCTACATAGCATGGGCTGTGGCATGGGCGCGAATAGCAAAATTGATGTTGACTTCTAAAGAAACGAGGGAATCTGCGTAAAATGTTTTCCTTTTTCCAAATCTGAACGGAAGATTGGCATTACGATGTAAGTGGAAACCATACATTAACAATAGAAATATTAGAAATATAAATTTGCTGTTAAATAACTGACAATAAGCAGAAAATACAAGGCCAACTTTGCATTTCATACGCACTATGGAACTTTTAGTTTAGTTTACCCTTATTATATTTGCTAGCATTTCGGAGTGACATTCGAATCCAACAACTAAATATTTAAATGATGGAATTTCTAACACACTGGCCTAAAAGTTCTAAAAGTAAGACGAACAATGTAGTTGTGGATGTGAGAAACATACAGCCCATGTATATACGTACAAGGCTAAAATAATGCCGAGTGCTGGTGACTACGTACTCCTTACGAGAAAGTGAATAGTTTTGCATGGCTTAGAAATTAGAAGGTGTTACTCAGTGATGCGCGTCTACGCGTAAGCAACGACAGTCTACATTCTACAGGTAGACTATTTTATACAGGTATTTTACGTAATCTATGTAAACAACATGGCGAAAGGTGATAACTTAGCAAAGGGCGCTGTGGAAGTAAAACAAAATTATACTGCATATCAGTTGCTGATGTGTGAGGAGAACTTTTCATACTCTTTCTTCCAAATTCGAACAATTTCTCACCTAGGAAGGAACCTAATATAGGAAATATTCTAGTGTTTTATGGGGAAAAGACCACTCTTGCTTCACGACTGCCATCTGTTGTTGTTTCTTGCATACTATTTATCTTCTTCCATAGTTGATAATAGAAGAGGAGAGACATTTTGTTGTAAATAGGATTCATTTCGTTAGAGTTGAAAATTTTACTTTCCTTTCATGAAACCCTTGAAAATTAATTTTAATGCACTTTAGATTGTCTACGTAGTCTATGTAAACTACAACGTGTAGACAACGCATGTAGCCGTAAACGCATAATTTACGGCACATCACTGGTGTTACTGTTACATTTTCGTTGTTTTTCTTTTGCGGAGATATGTTACAGTGAAGGAATTCGTGATTTTGTGTTCTGCTACTTTTGTTAGGTTAGGCAGTTTTATGCTAGTAGTAGGTATCCCCGCCAACGTCAATCGCTATTTAATATTCGCAATTCATTTGCACGTACTTATAACTAATTTGCACGGGTTTTAATTAATTTGCAGGTACTTAGAATTCATTAGCAAGTACTTAGAATACTTTACATTTATGTATTTGCATGTTTATAACTTTTATGAATATATATTTATTTATTTTATGAAAAATATGTATATAGAAGGTAATTAGAGGTACTAAACGCTATGCATATGTTTTTATATTCATTTCTGCAAAGTATGTAATGTATAAATCGATAATATTAATGTTTATAATATTGAAAATAAGTTTTCTATGGTTTATGAACCGCTATGAAAGGTGTTAATGGTACGATTGGGGACGGTCCTGGTATTCGAACCCGCGATATGTAATATTATTAATTAGTACTATGTAATAATTGCATTATATTATGAAACACGGTGGTGCAACACGCTAGACAGAAGACGGTGAACTCCGCGCTCCGCGCTGAGGGTAGACGAGAAAGGAATTTGGGAGATGTGCGGTCAAGGTCAAATGACGTCACAACGTCAGGACAAAGAAGGAACCCGATTGACCAATCAGAGAACGCGTCGGTAGATTATCAGAACCGGTTTTTTCAAGGTTAACCAGTACGCAAGAACAGGGGAAAGCTATGCAATGCTGTAGGGCAGAGGAGGGATTCAACCAGACAACAAAGGATGTCTGGAAATACGCAGCAAGGGTTAAATCTCTGAAGCTATGCGTCGCATGTAGAACCGGTTTCCGCCGCCAATTAATATTCCGCTCAGGTTTGCCTCCAAGGCACAGGACGCTTTAGCGCAGGGTTTTTTTATCTGTACTATGAAGAAGGGAGAGCTATTAGGGACGGGGCCTACAGTTTTCACCATTTGCTTTTATCACGGGGTAACGAACCTAGGACCCTTTGATTATTGATTTAGGTAGTAAATGTATGTTACTGTGTGCTATTTAACTTAATTTTGAGTTTATTTTTTACCAAACTTTGACTTTATGTCAAACATTTTCACAGCTTATCCTTATTTTTACCAAAATAACACTATTTGTACTATTCAGGCAACATTTTTTATTAAATTTTGCACTCACAAAAAACATTTTTTACAACTTTTTAACTTATTATTTTACAATTTTATGTTAATTTTTTTACCAAAATAACACTATTTGTACTATTCAGGCAACATTTTTTATTAAATTTTGGACTCTCAAAGACATTTTTTCAACTTTTAACTTATTATTTTACAACATTAAGTTAATTTTTTACCAAAATAACACTATTTGTACTATTCAAGCAAAATTTTTTATTAAATTTTGCACTCACAAAAAACATTTTTCAATTTTTAACTTATTATTTTACAATTTTATGTTAATTTTTTTACCAAAATAACACTATTTGTACTATTCAGGCAACATTTTTTATTAAATTTTGGACTCGCAAAGACATTTTTTCAACTTTTAATTTATTATTTTACAACTTTAAGTTAATTTTTTACCAAAATAACACTATTTGTACTATTCAAGCAACATTTTTTATTAAATTTTGCACTCACAAAAAACATTTTTTCAATTTTTAACTTATTATTTTACAATTTTATGTTAATTTTTTACCAAAATAACACTATTTGTACTATTCAGGCAACACTTTTATTAAATTTTGGACTCACAAAGACATTTTTTTCAACGTTTAACTTATTATTTTACAACTTGATATTAATTTTTTACCAAAATAACACTATTTGTACTATTCAGGCAACACTTTTATTAAATTTTGGACTCACAAAGACATTTTTTCAACTTTTACTTTTTATTTTACAACTTTAAGTTAATTTTTACCAAAATAACACTATTTGTACTATTTAAGCAACATTTTTTATTAAATTTTGGACTCACAAAGACATTTTTTCAACTTTTAACTTATTATTTTACAACTTTATGTTAATTTTTACCAAAATAACACTATTTGTACTATTCAGGCAACATTTTTTATTAAATTTTGTATTTACAAAGATTTTTCAATTTTTAACTTATTATTTACAAGTTTATGCCTATTTTTTACTCAAATAACACAATTCTATCTGTTCAGGAAAGACTTTTAGTTACATTTTCGACACACAAAGTGTGTGTTTTCAACTTCTATCTGTTTATTTCACAAGTTTAGGCTTATTATTACCAAAATAACACAATTCAATCTGTTCAGGAAAGACTTTTAGTCGCATTTTCGACACAGAGTGTGTGATCTCAATTTCTATCTGTTTATTTTACAAGTTTATACCTATTTTTGACCTAAATAACACTATTTACACTATTCAGGAAAGACTTTTAGTTACATTTTCGGCACACAAAGTGTGTGTTCTCAACTTTTATTTGTTTATTTCTCAAGTTTAGCCTAATATTTACTCAAATAGCACGATTTGATCGTGTCTTTTATTACATTTTGGACACACACACACACACACACACACACACACACACACACACACACACACACACACACACACACACACACAGAGAGAAAGAGAGAGAGAGAGAGAGAGAGAGAGATATTTTTCCAAGTTTACAGGATTATTCTCCAAGTTTACTCAAATAACACAATTTAAATGTGTTTTGAATTATATTTTGTACACATGAAGTGTGTTTTGACAAGTTCTACCCTTTTATTTTACAAGTTTAGGCTTAATATTACTCAAATAACACAATTTAATCTAGTCAGGAAGGATTTGTTATTATATTTTGGATGCACAAAGAGATGTTTTCAACTTTTTTACTGATTTTTTGCAGGGTACGTATTAATTTTTATTTATTTTGTTTTGTATTATATATACATTTACAAATTTTTAACTTACAGTTTAGTATTTATTTAATTTTTTTCAAAAACACTAAAAAAAGTACTTTTAGCTAAAATGTAAGCCACAGAATATATTATTATTATTATTATTATTATTATTATTATTATTAGGGTTTACTGATTTCCACTATGCTATTTTTGGTTCTGTATTTCTATATGTATTTATTTAGGTCCGGTTACGCCTGCTACGTAGGAAAGTTTGTTTATTTTAGAGTTTGCTGAGTATTTTGTTACTTTTATACTAGGTAAAGTTTCCAAAATATATCAGGTAGGGCTCCATCCATATACTTTTGTTTTTGCTGTTTGGAGATGATGCGATCAGCATCACTCTCCATCTGCTTTTTATTTTATGTACCCAATATTATTTTGAGGCTTAGTGAATTCTAGAGCCTATTTATGCAGGAGAGAGGGCTTGAAAATTTTGATTTCAGATAACCCACAACTATTTGTCAGAGTATTTTAAAGGATATTTTATATTTATTATGTGCCACTAGAATATCAAAGCTTGCTTAATTTTTATGTCTGTAACGCTGTTATTGTATTTCTAGCTAAGGCTTACTGGATAAAGTACACGAAATGTTTATCATTTCAACTATTTGCTTTTATACGAAGCCAAATTTTTAGTGTAACGAAAATTATTGTGTGTCTATAAAGACTGAAATCCCTTTCCCTATGGGTCCATAACTGGACGCTTACGAACATTGTTTCTTTTATTTTAAAAAAATATAACCATTTATCAATATATTGACAATTCACAGGACAAGACGAAGTTCACAGACGACTGACTATATGGACCATAGGTCCACTTGCTAAATTTTTTTCTATGCTAGAAGAATAATTTAGCCTTATAGCCTTTTTCAAGGTATTTTAGAAGTATTACTGGGTTTTTTGGGTGCATCAACATTTGGGTTATTTCCATTTGGTTTATTATACGAGGCTACAATCACTATATGTCTATGAGGACTAAAATCCTCTGATTGAAGCTAAAAGCTTAGGCTGTAACTAGGGACTTAGTATGTGTATAACGACAATTTATAGGACAACACGAACTTTACAAAGGATTGTAGGTGATGTAGGCCCACACGCCAGAGCTTTGTTAATCTGCAAGAAGCATTTACAGCTAATGCTACGAGGAAATGAGGTTGATTTTTCATTGTTTCAAAAGAATGCTATCTTTTTATACACCCAATATTTGCTTTTTCAAGTAACTACATGTGCCAGAAGCACTTACAGGCCAACTCTAACTAGACTTCGATTTATGTAAATGTAGCAAGAACTATATTTCTGAGGAAGCACGCAAAAGCAGATTACCAGATTAAAGTATCAGAAAAACAGATTTTTCTATGCAAGTATATTTTTATTGACTGGATTATTTAACAGATCAAACAGGAAGACTGCAAAATTCATTAAATGTAGGTCTATCGTATAGGTGGTTTCAGAGATATAAAAAGAACAAATATAAGATTTCGCTTTTTTTGCTTCTGAGGCTAATCTGGACGCTAAGGGTAAATGGCGAGGAAATGTAACGGAGGAGAAACACTCCCAAGAGTTATGGGCTGCATGTAAGTTAATACCACAGAGATATTACAGTAGGTGTAGGTTCTACCACCAGAACTTTTCTATTATAATAATACTGGTTATGCTGTACTGTTAGCTAAAGATGCTAATATTTGAGAAACTTAAAAGCTTATTTGCAAAATTTTAGATAAATAATAATCTGTTAGATTGTAAACATATTTTATATCCATTCTGCTAAAGATCCGATGACAAAATTTAAAAATCGTAATCGCCCAGACAGGGACTCGAACCCTGGACAGATAGGTTAAAAGCCTAATGCTATACCAACTAAGCTATCTGGGCACAAGGTATTTTTTTCTTGAAAAGTTAGTTATGTTAAGAAATATATTGAAACATTTGAGAACACTTTTGATCTGGTTCCACAGAGAAGGAGACAACATTTCCAAATTTTTACAGACTGGGTGTATTTTTCCACTATAGAGGCCTTCACTATATGTAATTCGAAACGCTAAAGTTCAGCTAGCTTCCAAAATCCAAAATTGAGGTAAAGATTTTGTTTGGCGAGATTAACAAGTTACAATTATATCCAGTTACGGACAAATAAAGCTAAAACTCTCAGATTTACTGTACTAACCAAGTTTTAGTAACATTTTTCTTCGCTATAGTACTAATACCAAAGAAATAGGTATATTTTATTTATAATTTGACAAAATGTACTAGTATTTAATTCACAAAGTTAGGTAAAAAAACAGTATTTTAAAAAAATATTGTTGCTGCCTTCAAATTTTATGTTATTTAGCCACTAACAACTGGTTTACACTGTTTGACATCCTTTAAATAGCAAAAGAAGGAATTATTTGTTTAGTATTTTTACTACTTTATATTTATTTAAGAAAACAATTGTACAGTTTAACTTAATTTTTAACAAATTGTTACTAATTTATATATGAAAGTTATGTTATTTAGAGTGTATGAAGGCGTATAAAGTTAATATTTGTACTTATCAGTGCAACTAACAATTATATTTTACACACAAAAGATAATGTTTACAGTTAAATCACTTGAATCAGAGAATAATATTTTACAGTAATTGATTCATTCAGCACTAGTCAGTACTTTTATGCATCAGAAAGTTTTCTTAATTTTCTATTATGCATGCTATTTTGTGCTATTCTTAAAATGTATTTCTAAGGCAAACTGGTTTAATTTTCTGCTTATAATGGAAAGTTGACATAGTTTTCGCACAATGCTTTGTACATTTGTTATATTCACTACTTACAATTCAAATATTATGCTTATTTAATGTATAACTAACTAACCCTCTAGCCTTCTTAAACCCGAAGGTTCATGGCTGCAGCAACACATGCCTCTCATCTGTTCCTGTCCTAAGCAAGATCTATATACTCCTTTCCATCCCTACCAATTTCCTTTAGGTCCATCTCTACATCATCCCTATATTTTGTTTTGGTCTTCCTATTGGTCTTTTACCATCAGGTTTCCCAACAAGAATCCTGTATATTTTTTTTCCTCTCCCATTTGTACCACATGATCTACACATCTAAGTCTTCTTGATTTAATTATTCTAATAATATCTGGACATGAATACAAATTATGTACTTCTAAATTATGTAATCTTCTCCACTCATCTGCCTCCTCATCTGTTTTTGGCCCAAATATTTTCCTAAGGATCTTATTTTCAAATACTCTCAATTAAGTTCCTAGCTTATACTGTAGTTATTATATCTTTTTCTATCAGCTTATTTTGAAATTAATATTATTAGGTATAGTCTTTGATTTATAACTATATTGCTTTCTTTATCAATTTATCTAAGAGTACACACAGACAAATACATGTGTACACACTTTTATGTACATAGATATGCCTTTTTCAATATTTTAGTATGAAGATTGCACTTTAGCTATTCAAGCAAGGGTAGGAAAGGTAGGATTTCTGAGAATTTGTTGCAGGATTTTGTTGTCCAAGTATAGATGAGAACTGAGCTGAGAGACTGTTTTGAACCTTTTCATGAGAGTTTGCATGTGAACTGTATTCAAATTGACCACTATTGACTGTGCATGCTTCTAAGTTTTGCTGTTATTTTACATCAAGTCTGTGAGACTGCAGACAGTTTTCCCTTTTCAAGTAGTTTTTATTGATTGTATTTGTATATGTTTTGGGGACTTAGCAGTTTTATGTTATGAGGCAGTTTGTTGTAGAATATTTTTACCTGATTGCTTTGAGATATTGAGTGTCTGCTGTTTTACTTGTAATTATTTTCCTTCTTGTGTTTTGTATTTGACTATATTTTGTCCAAGTTCGTAGTATTTAGAATAATTGTTATTGACTTGTAGATGTAGGGAGTAATAATCCTTTGCAAGATGCCCTATACTTGTCTGAACATTATTCTTAGTGTTCACTTTTGAAGCCTTAGTATTCTGGTAGTATTATTAATGTAGAGGTAAATTAGGCTGAAATGTAGGCATTTTTCTGATAAATTAGACTCACTTAGTTGTTTCAGCAGGTAGAAGTTGCATGACGGTTTACTGCTGATGATGTTAATTTGCTCTTCTTATGTACTACGTATGATGTAGCTTATTTGAGTAATTGGAAATATACTACTGAAAAAAAGATTGCTTGTCTATCTTATTCCTATGTTGTTGAGTTTGTCCATAAGCAAGCCATGTTTTTACTCTATCCTATGCCTTGGAAGAATCTAGATATATTGTGTTTGCAGTTTTATGTTTCTCTAAGGTTTCAGCTATGTAGTTTTTTAAACTGTGCTATGGGTGTGACTATTGATTTCTCTTTCTGGATGCCATGTTGGTTTCTGTGTATTCCTCTTGCTGCTTGAATTTGACTTAGGTTGTTTGCTTTTTCTTAGATCTTTATTTGTTTATTTGTTCAGCATTTGTTATTTTTTTAATTTTAATTACTTTAATTTTACATTAACTAATATATTTTACTTTAACAACAAAAGAATTTACTCTAGTATAAAAACTTCTACTAACAAAAATGCACTATTAAAACATTTAATTTTAGAAAATTGTATTTTTAAAACTTCAACTTTGAAAAATTGATTTTTAATTACTTTAATTTTACATTAACTAACAAATTTTACATTAACAACAAAATAATTTGCCCTTGTATAAAAACTTCTACTAACAAAAATATACTATTATAACTTTTAACTTTAGAAAATTGTATTTTTAAAACTTTAACTTTGAAAAATTGAATTTTAACACACTTTGACTTTAACAATGTACTTTGAATTTTTTTATGTAAAATATCTAAGAAAAGCAAACATCCTAAGTCAAATTCAAGCAGCAAGAGGAATACACAGAAACCAACATGGCATCCAGAAAGAGAAATCAATAGTCACACCCATAGCACAGTTTAAAAAACTACATAGCTGAAACCTTAGAGAAACATAAAACTGCAAACACAATATATCTAGATTCTTCCAAGGCATAGGATAGAGTAAAAACATGGCTTGCTTATGGACAAACTCAACAACATAGGAATAAGATAGACAAGCAATCTTTTTTTTAGTAGTATATTTCCAATTACTCAAATAAGCTACATCATACGTAGTACATAAGAAGAGCAAATTAACATCATCAGCAGTAAACCGTCATGCAACTTCTACCTGCTGAAACAACTAAGTGAGTCTAATTTATCAGAAAAATGCCTACATTTCAGCCTAATTTACCTCTACATTAATAATACTACCAGAATACTAAGGCTTCAAAAGTGAACACTAAGAATAATGTTCAGACAAGTATAGGGCATCTTGCAAAGGATTATTACTCCCTACATCTACAAGTCAATAACAATTATTCTAAATACTACGAACTTGGACAAAATATAGTCAAATACAAAACACAAGAAGGAAAATAATTACAAGTAAAACAGCAGACACTCAATATCTCAAAGCAATCAGGTAAAAATATTCTACAACAAACTGCCTCATAACATAAAACTGCTAAGTCCCCAAAACATATACAAATACAATCAATAAAAACTACTTGAAAAGGGAAAACTGTCTGCAGTCTCACAGACTTGATGTAAAATAACAGCAAAACTTAGAAGCATGCACAGTCAATAGTGGTCAATTTGAATACAGTTCACATGCAAACTCTCATGAAAAGGTTCAAAACAGTCTCTCAGCTCAGTTCTCATCTATACTTGGACAACAAAATCCTGCAACAAATTCTCAGAAATCCTACCTTTCCTACCCTTGCTTGAATAGCTAAAGTGCAATCTTCATACTAAAATATTGAAAAAGGCATATCTATGTACATAAAAGTGTGTACACATGTATTTGTCTGTGTGTACTCTTAGATAAATTGATAAAAAAAAGCAATATAGTTATAAATCAAAGACTATACCTAATAATATTAATTTCAAAATAAGCTGATAGAAAAAGATATAATAACTACAGTATAAGCTAGGAACTTAATTGAGAGTATTTGAAAATAAGATCCTTAGGAAAATATTTGGGCCTAAAACAGATGAGGAGGCAGATGAGTGGAGAAGATTACATAATTTAGAAGTACATAATTTGTATTCATGTCCAGATATTATTAGAATAATTAAATCAAGAAGACTTAGATGTGTAGATCATGTGGTACAAATGGGAGAGGAAAAAAAATATACAGGATTCTTGTTGGGAAACCTGATGGTAAAAGACCAATAGGAAGACCAAAACAAAATATAGGGATGATGTAGAGATGGACCTAAAGGAAATTGGTAGGGATGGAAAGGAGTATATAGATCTTGCTTAGGACAGGAACAGATGAGAGGCATGTGTTGCTGCAGCCATGAACCTTCGGGTTTAAGAAGGCTAGAGGGTTAGTTAGTTATACATTAAATAAGCATAATATTTGAATTGTAAGTAGTGAATATAACAAATGTACAAAGCATTGTGCGAAAACTATGTCAACTTTCCATTATAAGCAGAAAATTAAACCAGTTTGCCTTAGAAATACATTTTAAGAATAGCACAAAATAGCATGCATAATAGAAAATTAAGAAAACTTTCTGATGCATAAAAGTACTGACTAGTGCTGAATGAATCAATTACTGTAAAATATTATTCTCTGATTCAAGTGATTTAACTGTAAACATTATCTTTTGTGTGTAAAATATAATTGTTAGTTGCACTGATAAGTACAAATATTAACTTTATACGCCTTCATACACTCTAAATAACATAACTTTCATATATAAATTAGTAACAATTTGTTAAAAATTAAGTCAAACTGTACAATTGTTTTCTTAAATAAATATAAAGTAGTAAAAATACTAAACAAATAATTCCTTCTTTTGCTATTTAAAGGATGTCAAACAGTGTAAACCAGTTGTTAGTGGCTAAATAACATAAAATTTGAAGGCAGCAACAATATTTTTTTAAAATACTGTTTTTTTACCTAACTTTGTGAATTAAATACTAGTACATTTTGTCAAATTATAAATAAAATATACCTATTTCTTTGGTATTAGTACTATAGCGAAGAAAAATGTTACTAAAACTTGGTTAGTACAGTAAATCTGAGAGTTTTAGCTTTATTTGTCCGTAACTGGATATAATTGTAACTTGTTAATCTCGCCAAACAAAATCTTTACCTCAATTTTGGATTTTGGAAGCTAGCTGAACTTTAGCGTTTCGAATTACATATAGTGAAGGCCTCTATAGTGGAAAAATACACCCAGTCTGTAAAAATTTGGAAATGTTGTCTCCTTCTCTGTGGAACCAGATCAAAAGTGTTCTCAAATGTTTCAATATATTTCTTAACATAACTAACTTTTCAAGAAAAAAATACCTTGTGCCCAGATAGCTTAGTTGGTATAGCATTAGGCTTTTAACCTATCTGTCCAGGGTTCGAGTCCCTGTCTGGGCGATTACGATTTTTAAATTTTGTCATCGGATCTTTAGCAGAATGGATATAAAATATGTTTACAATCTAACAGATTATTATTTATCTAAAATTTTGCAAATAAGCTTTTAAGTTTCTCAAATATCAGCATCTTTAGCTAACAGTACAGCATAACCAGTATTATTATAATAGAAAAGTTCTGGTGGTAGAACCTACACCTACTGTAATATCTCTGTGGTATTAACTTACATGCAGCCCATAACTCTTGGGAGTGTTTCTCCTCCGTTACATTTCCTCGCCATTTACCCTTAGCGTCCAGATTAGCCTCAGAAGCAAAAAAAGCGAAATCTTATATTTGTTCTTTTTATATCTCTGAAACCACCTATACGATAGACCTACATTTAATGAATTTTGCAGTCTTCCTGTTTGATCTGTTAAATAATCCAGTCAATAAAAATATACTTGCATAGAAAAATCTGTTTTTCTGATACTTTAATCTGGTAATCTGCTTTTGCGTGCTTCCTCAGAAATATAGTTCTTGCTACATTTACATAAATCGAAGTCTAGTTAGAGTTGGCCTGTAAGTGCTTCTGGCACATGTAGTTACTTGAAAAAGCAAATATTGGGTGTATAAAAAGATAGCATTCTTTTGAAACAATGAAAAATCAACCTCATTTCCTCGTAGCATTAGCTGTAAATGCTTCTTGCAGATTAACAAAGCTCTGGCGTGTGGGCCTACATCACCTACAATCCTTTGTAAAGTTCGTGTTGTCCTATAAATTGTCGTTATACACATACTAAGTCCCTAGTTACAGCCTAAGCTTTTAGCTTCAATCAGAGGATTTTAGTCCTCATAGACATATAGTGATTGTAGCCTCGTATAATAAACCAAATGGAAATAACCCAAATGTTGATGCACCCAAAAAACCCAGTAATACTTCTAAAATACCTTGAAAAAGGCTATAAGGCTAAATTATTCTTCTAGCATAGAAAAAAATTTAGCAAGTGGACCTATGGTCCATATAGTCAGTCGTCTGTGAACTTCGTCTTGTCCTGTGAATTGTCAATATATTGATAAATGGTTATATTTTTTTAAAATAAAAGAAACAATGTTCGTAAGCGTCCAGTTATGGACCCATAGGGAAAGGGATTTCAGTCTTTATAGACACACAATAATTTTCGTTACACTAAAAATTTGGCTTCGTATAAAAGCAAATAGTTGAAATGATAAACATTTCGTGTACTTTATCCAGTAAGCCTTAGCTAGAAATACAATAACAGCGTTACAGACATAAAAATTAAGCAAGCTTTGATATTCTAGTGGCACATAATAAATATAAAATATCCTTTAAAATACTCTGACAAATAGTTGTGGGTTATCTGAAATCAAAATTTTCAAGCCCTCTCTCCTGCATAAATAGGCTCTAGAATTCACTAAGCCTCAAAATAATATTGGGTACATAAAATAAAAAGCAGATGGAGAGTGATGCTGATCGCATCATCTCCAAACAGCAAAAACAAAAGTATATGGATGGAGCCCTACCTGATATATTTTGGAAACTTTACCTAGTATAAAAGTAACAAAATACTCAGCAAACTCTAAAATAAACAAACTTTCCTACGTAGCAGGCGTAACCGGACCTAAATAAATACATATAGAAATACAGAACCAAAAATAGCATAGTGGAAATCAGTAAACCCTAATAATAATAATAATAATAATAATAATAATAATATATTCTGTGGCTTACATTTTAGCTAAAAGTACTTTTTTTAGTGTTTTTGAAAAAAATTAAATAAATACTAAACTGTAAGTTAAAAATTTGTAAATGTATATATAATACAAAACAAAATAAATAAAAATTAATACGTACCCTGCAAAAAATCAGTAAAAAAGTTGAAAACATCTCTTTGTGCATCCAAAATATAATAACAAATCCTTCCTGACTAGATTAAATTGTGTTATTTGAGTAATATTAAGCCTAAACTTGTAAAATAAAAGGGTAGAACTTGTCAAAACACACTTCATGTGTACAAAATATAATTCAAAACACATTTAAATTGTGTTATTTGAGTAAACTTGGAGAATAATCCTGTAAACTTGGAAAAATATATATCTCTCTCTCTCTCTCTCTCTCTCTCTTTCTCTCTCTGTGTGTGTGTGTGTGTGTGTGTGTGTGTGTGTGTGTGTGTGTGTGTGTGTCCAAAATGTAATAAAAGACACGATCAAATCGTGCTATTTGAGTAAATATTAGGCTAAACTTGAGAAATAAACAAATAAAAGTTGAGAACACACACTTTGTGTGCCGAAAATGTAACTAAAAGTCTTTCCTGAATAGTGTAAATAGTGTTATTTAGGTCAAAAATAGGTATAAACTTGTAAAATAAACAGATAGAAATTGAGATCACACACTCTGTGTCGAAAATGCGACTAAAAGTCTTTCCTGAACAGATTGAATTGTGTTATTTTGGTAATAATTAGCCTAAACTTGTGAAATAAACAGATAGAAATTGAGATACACACTCTGTGTGTCGAAAATATAACTAAAACTCTTTCCTGAATAGTATAAATTGTGTTATTTTGGTAATAATAAGCCTAAACTTGTGAAATAAACAGATAGAAGTTGAGAACACACACTTTGTGTGTCGAAAATGTAACTAAAAGTCTTTCCTGAACAGATAGAATTGTGTTATTTGAGTAAAAAATAGGCATAAACTTGTAAATAATAAGTTAAAAATTGAAAAATCTCTTTGTAAATACAAAATTTAATAAAAAATGTTGCCTGAATAGTACAAATAGTGTTATTTTGGTAAAAATTAACATAAAGTTGTAAAATAATAAGTTAAAAGTTGAAAAAATGTCTTTGTGAGTCCAAAATTTAATAAAAAATGTTGCTTAAATAGTACAAATAGTGTTATTTTGGTAAAAATTAACTTAAAGTTGTAAAATAATAAGTTAAAAGTTGAAAAAATGTCTTTGTGAGTCCAAAATTTAATAAAAGTGTTGCCTGAATAGTACAAATAATGTTATTTTGGTAAAAAATTAATATCAAGTTGTAAAATAATAAGTTAAACGTTGAAAAAAATGTCTTTGTGAGTCCAAAATTTAATAAAAGTGTTGCCTGAATAGTACAAATAGTGTTATTTTGGTAAAAAATTAACATAAAATTGTAAAATAATAAGTTAAAAATTGAAAAAATGTTTTTTGTGAGTGCAAAATTTAATAAAAAATGTTGCTTGAATAGTACAAATAGTGTTATTTTGGTAAAAAATTAACTTAAAGTTGTAAAATAATAAATTAAAAGTTGAAAAAATGTCTTTGCGAGTCCAAAATTTAATAAAAAATGTTGCCTGAATAGTACAAATAGTGTTATTTTGGTAAAAAAATTAACATAAAATTGTAAAATAATAAGTTAAAAATTGAAAAATGTTTTTTGTGAGTGCAAAATTTAATAAAAAATGTTGCTTGAATAGTACAAATAGTGTTATTTTGGTAAAAAATTAGCTTAAAGTTGTAAAATAATAAGTTAAAAGTTGAAAAAATGTCTTTGCGAGTCCAAAATTTAATAAAAAATGTTGCCTGAATAGTACAAATAGTGTTATTTTGGTAAAAAAATTAACATAAAATTGTAAAATAATAAGTTAAAAAGTTGTAAAAAATGTTTTTTGTGAGTGCAAAATTTAATAAAAAATGTTGCCTGAATAGTACAAATAGTGTTATTTTGGTAAAAATAAGGATAAGCTGTGAAAATGTTTGACATAAAGTCAAAGTTTGGTAAAAAAATAAACTCAAAATTAAGTTAAATAGCACACAGTAACATACATTTACTACCTAAATCAATAATCAAAGGGTCCTAGGTTCGTTACCCCGTGATAAAAGCAAATGGTGAAAACTGTAGGCCCCGTCCCTAATAGCTCTCCCTTCTTCATAGTACAGATAAAAAAAACCTGCGCTAAAGCGTCCTGTGCCTTGGAGGCAAACCTGAGCGGAATATTAATTGGCGGCGGAAACTGGTTCTACAAGCGACGCATAGCTTCAGAGATTTAACCCTTGCTGCGTATTTCCAGACATCCTTTGTTGTCTGGTTGAATCCCTCCTCTGCCCTACAGCATTGCATAGCTTTCCCCTGTTCTTGCGTACTGGTTAACCTTGAAAAAACCGGTTCTGAAAATCTACCGACGCGTTCTCTGATTGGTCAATCGGGTTCCTTCTTTGTCCTGACGTTGTGACGTCATTTGACCTTGACCGCACATCTCCCAAATTCCTTTCTCGTCTACCCTCAGCGCGGAGCGCGGAGTTCACCGTCTTCTGTCTAGCGTGTTGCACCACCGTGTTTCATAATATAATGCAATTATTACATAGTACTAATTAATAATATTACATATCGCGGGTTCGAATACCAGGACCGTCCCCAATCGTACCATTAACACCTTTCATAGCGGTTCATAAACCATAGAAAACTTATTTTCAATATTATAAACATTAATATTATCGATTTATACATTACATACTTTGCAGTAATGAATATAAAAACATATGCATAGCGTTTAGTACCTCTAATTACCTTCTATATACATATTTTTCATAAAATAAATAAATATATATTCATAAAAGTTATAAACATGCAAATACATAAATGTAAAGTATTCTAAGTACTTGCTAATGAATTCTAAGTACCTGCAAATTAATTAAAACCCGTGCAAATTAGTTATAAGTACGTGCAAATGAATTGCGAATATTAAATAGCGATTGACGTTGGCGGGGATACCTACTACTTATGCTCTTAGAGGTTTGTCCGAGTTTGTGTATTGTTTTCCGAATTCTTGTTTGAGTGTTGTTGTTTAACCCTTGTACTCAATACAAGTAAAAGCTTAGCGTGTGGTGCCTCATGCACACACAATGTTTCTCAGCGTGGAATTTGCTTCTTGCGAAAACATGTTTTAAGCCTCTATGTCATGGTTATAGCTCTTCGACGTCGCTAATTTATTTTGCACATGATAAATATTGGATATTTATTATATTTGATGATTCACTACATGTGAAACGTAGGGAATGCTCCGTGAAATGCTGGTATACGGCTCAAAAAATGTAATGTATATTTTTAACAATTTAAACTGCTTTACTTATGATAACGTTTAAACACTACCATATACAATTTGAGCGAATTAAATCATTACGGGATGCAGGCACGAACCCAGGATTTTTTTGAGGGGGGCAAGCCCTAAACCTTGATTATTGTCATGAAATATATATCAATTATTAAATAATTAATTAATATCATTTATTTATTTATTTATATATATTTATATTTATAAACATATATAAACAAATTAGTTGCTACATTTATAAACTAGCAAATTAATTCCTTTAACGACTGGATCAAAATGTCAAGAAATTAGAAGATAGGTGAAATGTTTTAATAAGTGTTAGATATTATTTAATTATTGCTTTTTATTAAAAATGATGATTACATTTTCATACTTTTATTGTGTTATGTTTTTATAATGGTGTAAATCTATTAAAGGTCTCGAAAGGAAATATTGTAGCTAGAGATATCAGCGCCCAGGACGAGAATGATTCTCGCACCTCCTACTTAGACATTGTAGAATTTTATGTAAGCTACTCTTTTCCGCTAAATACAATCAAAAGAAAATTGAGCACTCAAGAAATGTGGGCAATAAAAGAACAGTCGGTTGTACATCTTCATTGAAGCAGTGTATGTTATTGTTCACATTTGCAAAATCGATTGCAAATTAAATATAACTAGGTGGAGGAACAAAAGATGAAGACATACTAACTAACTAACTCTCTAGCCTTCTTAAACCCGAAGGTTCATGGCTGCAGCAACACAGGCCTTCCATCTGTCCCTATCTTGAGCAAGATCTATATACTCTTTTCCATCCCTACCGATTTCCTTTAGGTCCATCTCAACGTTGTCCCTCCTTCTTCGTCTTGGCCTTCCTACAGGTCTCTTACCATCTGGTTTCCCAACAAGAATCCTGTAAACTCCTCTTTCCTCTCCCATTCGTGCCACATGGCCTGCCCACCTAAGTCTTCTTGATTTAATTATTCTAATAATATCTGGACATGAATACAAATTATGTAGTTCTAAATTATGTAACCTTCTCCACTCACCTGTCTCCTCATCCCTTTTAGGTCCAAAGATTTTCCTAAGGATCTTATTTTCAAATACTCTCAATTTATGTTCCTCTTTCAATGTAAGGGACCAAGTTTCACATCCATATAATACTACAGGCAAAATTACTGTTTTGTATATTTTAACTTTTAGTTTTTTAGATATTAAACGAGAAGACAAAAGTTTATGAAGAAAAAGATGAAGACATTAGTTTCCTATTAAATTAACATGTAAATGCTATGTTATATTCCCGACGAAAGGAGGTGAGAAATGGAGGAGAAATAACAGGTCGGTCTACTTTCTATGTTCCAGGAGCCTAAGATGACAATGCCAACCACTTTCGCAGCTACTACTCCATTCCTTACTAGACGAATTTGATATAATTTTCTTATTTATGACTGTAGAAGTACGTTTTTACCCCATGCTGTTACCAACCCTAAGAGAGAGAGAGAGAGAGAGAGAGAGAGAGAGAGAGAGAGAGAGAGAGAGAGAGAGAGAGAGAGAGAGAGAGAGAGAGAGAACAAGAGATGTATGCAACATTCACACACAGGCTGACATCATTCTTCGTTATTCCTTCTTTGTATATGTAGGCTATATGATGTTATTCTTAGTAAATTATGTTTTAAGTCCAAACGAATTGCTTATCTTTGTTGTTATAACACAAACTCTTACACTCGGAAAATTTTAATGCGGAAAAAAAATTCATAGAACAAGATCGTTGGTGGGAAGGTGGGAGATCCCCCTTCCACCATGGGAATTATTCTATGTGATCAAAAATATCCGGCCACCAGGCAAAATGTGTGTTGCGCATTGTAGGCCACTCTGTGGTGCCATCTACAGCGAGGTGAGGCAAGCAAGGGACCACTACAGGCAGCATAATGCACGAGACAGCAGAATGAGTCGGTCGAAGGAACTTGCAGACTTCGAACGTGGTGAAGTGATTGGGTGCTACAGGAGTACAGCGCCTTGAATAACGTAGTGTGGAAAACGACCCAAGAAACTGGTTCCCCGAGACGATGACAAGTAGATGGCAGTACGATCGACCCAGGTGCTAATTTTATTATGAAAGTAATGCGGCTTAGTTAGTTTTTGGAATATATTGTGTAGATTTGTTTCTCTAGAAAGGCGGTAAGTGAATTGATAAAAACAGTTATATTTGTGGAGTGATTTGCAGTCACGAAATGGCATTAATTTGGAAAGAAAAGTAAAATAAAATTAATAAATAAATAGCATGCGTAACACAAGAAGAAACATCGCAACGTGATTCCGGACGTCAGGTCTTGGACTGTGTATTAGAGTTTATTTTTTCTATGTTATTAGAATATAAATAGTATCCTGAGAGATATTTCATACCGAGGCGACAAACCACAAATGTCGCTTGAAAGCGAGCAGTCGGAAATCAATGCAGCCTTTCGAACCGTAGGGACAAAAGCTCTTACTGCACCGTATCCTCAATGAGATTTTACATCAAAGCGACACGCGACAAACGATACGAGGATTTCACATCAAAGCGACACGGGTCATTCGGTCCAAGGCAACTTTCACACCGAAGCGACACATGTTGCTTGGAAAAGAGCCAATCTAGAGCAATATCTGTTGTTCGCAAGCAACGCTTGCTAATAGACTGAAGGCACCATGTCGCTTGTCACTTAGTTGGGAACTCCCCCTGTAGCGCGTCGCTTCGGTCTCAGCACCCTTCCTTTAAGGAGCTTTCCGACCGAAGTAACAAGTAGCACGCGAATACGCCATATGAACGTGTCGTTTGCTGTTTGGACCCTCATGTGCAATGAATGCTATTTTACAGTCTGGAAGTTTGTGTCACTAGTGTGACAGTGTGAACATCCCGTGTCGCTTGTCCCATTGGTTTGAAAGTTTCCTTACACTCATGTCGATGGCACTAATAAAGTTTTGTGGGGTTCCCCTTGTCGTTTCATGCAATCATCATTATCATCATCGCCGCGATTAGTTTAAAGCGGAAGAAAAGAGACAGTAAATATCAAAAATACAAGTGCTTCAGTGTGTATATCTTTAAAAGAAATGATGATGATGATGATAATAATAATGAACCTAATTCATACACAAAAATTTAGTTGCCAAGAACATTCCACGCGTATTTTTTCTCCCGTATTATTAACGAAAGTATGACGATAACAGGACGTGGTCGACTGTCTAGAATGTTCGTTAATATCTTCGCGACCACTGTACCAAATATCATAGCAATTACCACATTCATAGAAATGCTTCATGTAAAAGAATCAGACGTTGCAGCGAAAACTCCATTTACTTCCATTATAAGCAGTCGAACACCAAGCACCGGGGTCAACACCAGCGCCTCTAGCGGATCATTTTCGAGTGAAACCAGCCTGAGAGCGCAGAAGCATGCCGTTTTCCACACTACGTTATTCTAGGCGCTGTATACAGGAGTAACTATTCAGTGGGCGAGCTATCCGCCCTCCTAAACATCCCGAAGTCCACTGTCGCCGATGTGATAATAAAGTGGAAACGTAATGGGACGTGTACAACCGCAAAACGTTCTGACCGAGCGCCCATGTTGACAGACAGAGACCGTCGAGTGTTGAATAGGGTAGTACGAGCAGGGGCGGCCGGTCATAAGGACGATACGGACGCCGCACTGCCGTGTGCAACCGCAAGTGAACAAACATTACAGTTAGCTTTTACATTGTCTGAATTGCAAATATTCCATAGATCGTTGGTTAGTCGGTTCTGTATTCATTCTTCCGCGACAATTGCGAAGTTTCCACGCCACCGTGCGGGTGAATACGGAACTTGAAGAGAAATGTGGCGGGGCGCCGTCCTCCCACTTTACGAGACATAGAGCATTCTCAGGCGCGGTCGCGAGGGGAAAGTGGCGAGGGAACTGTGGGAATAACACGCGCGGGATCTGTGGCTGGGAAGGGAGGTGGTCTGGCGTTCGGAAAAGTTCGGAACCATTCGTAAACCTCCACGGATGACGTCAGCCACGGGACATGTCAAAGACGAACACCTGCAACGGCATTGAAATTCACACTTCTTCCGCGTATTCGGAAATAAATTTGTTTTAAAATCGAATGAATGTTCTAGCGTGTGTGTATTAATAAATGTATATGTATAGAGCAGACTATATCTAGTAAACTGTGTCGCTGAAAGTTAACTATCAATAGAACTACATGTAATGAAAAGCGGGAAAGCCGGCTCGGAGGTGGAGCAGAGAGGTTTGTTCAGAATTTTCTACTTGAGTGGTGTAAATTCGTGTTTATGGGGGTGAAAAGTTATACTTAGAGCCAAAATGACCACAAAGTTGACCTTTTTAAAACATTGTGTGGGATGTTAGGGCAAAGTTGTTGGATAAATCACTGGGACCGAGATATTACAACTTCATGTTTAAAATCCAAAAGTTACTTTTTTTAGCACTTTCATCCTGCAGTGTTTGCAGTTTCTTTATTTGTTCTTCAGCACATTTTAATTTCTTTTTCAGAGTTTCCAACACACTATCTTGTTGGAGATTGGGTATATTTCCGGTACTCAAAGTCTCTGAATTATGTGCCATGCAAAATCTTTTGCGAGGAGACACTCTTCAAGTCTTTCCACTGCTCGCTTTCGAATCTGACGTTTATTGGCACGTCCACTCCGATCAATTATGTCATTTGGCTGTTGAACACTACTACAATTCTCCACACAACCACGCAAATTTAAACATGGTACAGCGTTTTTATTAAGCTGCGGTCTACAGGTAAGAATACTCAGCAGTTCTGCTTTTAAGTTCGGCATACAGAAAATGTTATAAGCACACTGTCGCTGTTTTGGTGTTAACAGGATCTAATCTCTTCACTTTGAAACCCACATCTTGCACGTAATCGGATCCTTTAGGAACGAAAAATAGCTTACATCCGGGCACGTATCCAGGAATTCCTTTCGGGGAGGTGGGTGAACACCATTTTTTAAGGTGTATTGTATGTTTAAGGCATGTGGTGGCAATTTGGTTCTAAAACTGGGGGGTTTGCAAGGAAAGTTTACTTTCTCTTGATAGACAAGGCTTAGCATTAAGAGGACGTAGTGTGGAGGCAAGAAAATGGGGAGCAACTATCCCCTAAATCGTCGTCACTGTTTAAGGCTCTGATTTTAATCAGAACGTGAAATCGGGACATTTTTTACCAGTCGACTCCTGTTTCCATGCTATAACTTTGTGTGCAGGAACCATCTCAGTATGTGTGTTTATCAATTTCTTCTGATCAGGATCAAACTATCTGTGTACCAGAAATGCTTTTACGAAGCTGTTACACATACACGAGATGGACAATCCACTCGACAACGCGAGATTCAAACTGTGGGCTGCGAACTGGACCCAGACAGTTCTTGAATATTTCTCTCTGATTCGACCCTGAACACTACTAATTTGTCTTGTCCTCCCATGTTTGCAGCTCCTATAAAAGCAGAAACCCACCAAATTGTTCATATTCAGGCCTAAGCACTCGCAAGTGTTCAAAATTGTCTGTCACAGCTTCCGCAGTCTTCTCACACATCGGCACGAAACAAAGGAAGTCTTCTAGAATACAGTTGGATCGCGAAACAATTAATGCACAGTGAAAACCATTCCGTTCCCAACACATCTAATGTTTCGTCTCCCAATATGGTTAAATGCTTACTTATTTATCTCCAGTGATATGCCCAAGGGAGGGTTGGTGGGGTCATTGCCCCATTTGAACGTCAAAGACAGGAAAATATGGCAAAATGAGGACTGACCACCAAAAATAGTATACGTAACCACTTTCCCTTCCGAAAATCCTGGGAACGCCACTCGTTATCTCGGACACATTTTTTTAAATCAAGTCCCCAGAAGTTTTTATGATTTCATATTGGAGACTGAAGTAAAGCGCCTTGTACACGATCAAATAAATCATGAACAAGTCCTTGAATTGAACGCTTAAAAGGAAATGAAGTCAGAAACAACGCAGTTTTTCTCATTGGATCCAAGGTCCGGTCAAAGTATATCTATTTAGGAATGGTTCTAATTAACGCATATTTATTATCATCATATTCTAGAATGTTCCGCAGATACACGATTCATAGATATTGCCAGTAGTTCGACTCCTCTTATTCAAGAACATTCCCTCTCGCGTCTTCCAGAGATTAGAAATTACAACGAATCGCCCAACGTGTGGAGCTACGTTTGTTGTGCAGCTTCCAAATGCTGACAAGCCTCTACATAGTGCTCAAGTTCACTGCGACAACCCTGAAAGCTCAAGTAAAGTTTACGTGCAATATTATCAACAACAGGGTAATTCTCCGTCTTGCTTTCATAAGTATTTCTCTCCTTAAATTATAGTCACATTATTCAAGAAGATAAACCTAATGTTATGTAGTGTAAACTGAAAAATTACCTGATGGGACTCGAGCCACCTGATCCCCATCTTGGATACGCGCTAGTAACAATAAGAGGGTTATAGAAAATTCTCAGTCATATTATTGACGAAGCCGAAAGCCTAATTTTATCTAATGTAAACTAAAAAAATTCCTGGAGAGAGGGGGGGGTTGAAGCCCCCTATACCCCACTTTGGATGCGTGCTATTATCAATAACAGGGTTATAGAACATTCTCAGTCTTGTGTTGATAATTATTTCTCTCCTTAAATTATCGTCACATTATCTTATTTCACACAAGAAACCAAAATCCGCATTTTATCTAGTTTAAACCGAAAACTTTTGCTTGGATATGTGCCTGTCCTACTGTATTTCTTGCATTGTTCGGGCACAAAGCAACAGCACAATTGCGCGACATTTTCCTGAAATGTTATTGTTGTTGAAAAAATTCTCCACTATCACACAAGAGCTACAGAAAAAGGAAACACAAGGCACTTCACGTTCCCTCAGATCCTATATCAAGCGGAAAGGTTTGTGACAGCGTGTGTTCTGTCCCGTGAGTGGCGTCAGGGTTGGGAACGCCCACGACCCTCTTTTTTCAGCCTCGGGAGGGAAGACTGCGCTACTTTCTCAACTATATTATATACTTACTTTGGGAGTACGGAGGGTTTGTCGTCCGAAACCCACCCCCTAGGCGAAACTGGCCCTCTCTCCGGAGAACGGTAAACAATGAAGAGTTTCCAGAAGCAATGAAGTTAGAAGTTAACGTAAGAAAGAAAATTACCAACCTTTCAAAAAAAATCATTCTGTATTCCATAATCTTATTAACTTATGACATAAGAGTAGAGCAATAAATAACGCAATTTCAAATGAGGAAAGAAAATGTCGATAACTGAAAATGTACAGATTCTTGCTTGATTTTTATTATTTGCCGTCGCTTTCTGCTGATTTTCGGTAATCACGACGATAAGGATGAGTGATGATATAATAATAATAATAATAATAATAATAATAATATCGTCTTTATTGAGAGGGCGTGTTTCGGCCTCGCGGGCCGTTCTTACAGCAAACCCTTAAATAAAAAAAAAACACATATTACAATTGAATAAAAAAAAACACATATTACAATTGACACTTTAACACGTCTTGAAAATCATTGTTGCAGTAGAAAGAGTAAAAATAAGAAATAAAAATAAAACATTCATACCTATAATGTAAAGCAATTAATGTACCGAAGGTACAGACTTAAATCTAAAACCACAATTAGAATAGAATTATTACAGCTAATACTACAAAAAACCAATACCTCATTCCTATTTATTACAGAAATGACAAATCCAGACACTATTGTTTGGACAGTAGATGCTTTTTTAGATTTGATTTGTGTGTTTCAGGGTGGAGCTCCCCTGAGGTCAGTGGTGGGGGGAGGCCATTCCATTCTTTTATTGCGGTGACTATGAAACAGTTTCCATAGAATGTTGTTCTGTGTACAGGAATCGTGAATTGGGTTTTTTGACGAAGATTAATTTGTTTTCCTCTCTTCCTGTACGGAGCAATTTTATCATATAAATATCTTGGTTCCTTATTGTACAGGATCCTGTACAATAACGACAATGCCAAAAATGTTCTCAGGGGCACTCACAAAGAAGTCCTGGCTTTGTAATGCGGTATGCTAGCCACGGAAGTCGGCTATAGATTCTTGTTACACGCAAAATTATCGTATATATGCGTTGTATTTTTTCTGTGTTTAGTGAAAAGTACATTTGGATTACAATGATGTGAAGTACATTATGTAGATTTAAATACATGTTTTGATTAGCACGTTTGAAAAAATTCCTGATAATGTGACAAAGTTCTCCAATTTCTTTTCAAGGCGGATGTTAAATAAATTAAAAACTCGTCATCTAAACTCACCAAGAGCCGCCACAGGAACCTGAAAACTACAAATTTCTTAAAATTTGGCAAAATTGTCTGGCAACCCCGAAGCAATAAAACGACTCTTCGTTTTCCATGGAAAAGTGAAGTGAAGCTTCTTCGGTGGTTGTGCATTTGTCGCGATGAACAGTGTGGAGAAATTGTTGCTGCGAAGTTTTTCTACCAGAAGTCTGGAAGTCTGGATGAAAAAATAAACAAAAAATCTAGTCCGAATTTGAATCTAGAACAAGTGTGAAAGAAGGGAGGTCGTGAGTTCACTCGCAAAGGACAGAAGGATGAATTTCAGTTACAAGCATGTCTGAAGATTTCTGGTAAGTTTGAAGTTTTTACTTTAGAGCTTCTGGTAAAGCAGATATCACCTTTCCAGTGAGATATTTATTTTGGTGCCCTATTTCACATATCAATTAGTCACGTTGGACAGGAGACATTTTCTGTGCAACTTTTTACTAGGAATTTTCGCGATTAATGCACGTAAATATTCGTCATTGTGCTTATCAAGTTGTGTAAAAATTAATATCCCTTCTTCTGAATTTTCCCCTCTGTTAAACGACTAAATCTGTTAAAATTCTATTTCTTCTTCCTTCTTCGTCGCATTACTGTTAAATAATTATTAATTTAAAACGTGTAAAACATGATATTCGATAAACACGAACGTATCAATTTCTTATCACGTTGGCTGTTATACGAAATTCATCATTTAAACTCGCATTACTAGTAGAGCAAATTTGTGCCGGCCCCCGTGGCGGAGTGGTTAGCACATCGCGCTAGGACGCCAGGGATCCCGTGTTTGAATCCCGGCCTGGGCATGGATTTTGTGAGTGTCCATTCATCAATTTCATCATATGACTCATCCCTATCTTCGCAAATTAGCCAAATGTGACACAAAAGGCGAAGGAAAATAAAGCAAATCAATAGAGCAAATTTGTGAGCTATCGCCCCTCCACTCTGGATCACCACGAGCCGCCACTGAACCCAACGCATGCCGCACTGAAAGCAAAAGCACAGCAAATTACAGAAATGATCTGAAACGGATGTCGACCCATCATTCCCAGTTCAATTGTTGCCTCTTTAAACAGCCCTCAAAAGTAACTTGTCGAAAGTTTCATTGTATTTGATTTGGGAAAACTTCAATTCAATTCTACCTAACTTTCCAGAAGTATGTCGACCTTGGTGGCGGAGAGCTTAGCACAGCACGGTACAGGGATATCTGATCCCAATCCATGCCCGGGCATGAGCGTTCCTTCTTCAATTTCATTGGTTCACCACTCATTCTCGTTACGTTACGATTAGCGAGAAGTGGAAGAAATACGAAGTTGATGAACTAAAATCAAATCTCTACACACATACAATGAAGAAACTGAATAATAGCAAAACCTTCGACATTTTCTTTCCCAAGCGCGTTCATACAGAGCGGGCCGTTCACGCACTTAGCCAGGGGAGGGCTCAGGGGCTGAAGCCCCACCCGAAATCTTACATATATATAATTTAAACACTGCATAGTGGTAATTAATTTTACTTCGATTAAACCTATTGTATAATAAGTTGTAATGTACTGAGAAATTCATCCTCAGGGTTTCTACCCCCCCACTTTTTTCTCTTTAGATGTCGGTGCTACCCTCCCCGAAATAAAATTCTGGCTACGGGCTTGGGGCCGTTAGTAATATTTTGCAGGAGGGCCCAACATTTGTAGATCCTACACTGTTTATATATAGTAATAATTTCAAATTCAAATAAGCTGACATGTAATACGGAAGAGATGAGAAGTTCTATTTTTAGAATAGCACACACGGATTTGCTGTTTTTATTTCTTCAGAATTTTATGATTATTTGAAAGATATAGTATTTTTAAAAACCGGTTTTAGAAACGTTTCTCTGGAACAGACGAAACTACGAACAGAGAAAGATGCTTCCACGGCATATATTGAATTACCATTTCTATTGTTAGGAGCGTCTACACGTAAACCTTAATATGGATTACAATGTGAAGTTTGAACATCTTCATGTTAAATTTGCATGGAAAATTACTTTTTACTCACACAAGTTCATTTAGTATTTGTATTTTTAAAATTTTGAATACATTGTAAGAAATTATATATGTACACTACATGAAAGCAAATTATACAATCGCTACTCCACTTTCAACGTCAACATCACGTGAACGCCGTGAGAATAACGATAATACGCGATCCGCAAAGCTGTTGTTGGGCGAATACAGTCTGCAGAAGTCGAGCCAGCGATTCGTATCCGCTTCATTCTCTGGTTCGAAGTGAGTAGATGCACGGACTAGATTTCGTAACTTTTCTACCAGCTTTCCTTCCGTGGTTAATACCTTCAATATAACGTACCCTGGTATAAAAATTGCTGGTAGGAACGTTATGATCCACCCTGCTATTACAGTCCAAAGGGGGAACGGTTCTGTCCCGTACGAAATCCTTTCGTTGTAGATCACGAAGGCACAAACGACAGCGAGCAGTGTTACGGGAGTCACGAAAATCCAACACAACCACCACAATACATTAATAGTCTTTGCACCGTAAACAAAATCAAGAAGGTTTGCGTAGTTTTTCATGCCGAATATGAATACAAAAGCAAGCACTTCCATGAGGCAAATAATGACTATGGTTAGCGTTGAGTGGTTATCGAGAAGTTTCATCCAATAGATACCATTCTCTCGAAGGCACAGTGCCGAGCCTATGAGCAGTAAGAATGTCGTCACTATGATGCGAAAGTTTCTTTCCTTCTTCAGTGCAGGGTGTAAGTCTAACAAACTCCACTGCAAGGCGTCCAGCTGTATTACTATCCAAGAGAGCGTAATAAAGCCAAGAGAGAGGAAAAGGATCACGTGCCATAACTGGGGAAAGGGGAAGGTGGCTATCATTGCAGGATATATTGAGAACATAGCTGCTGGTCCGTCCTTTGCCAAAGAGAACATGGGAATACCTGTCTGGGCCTGCAAATATCCCAAACCACAAAATAGGATGAGTCCAAGGATGATGCTGACCACCGTGCTTAGAGCAGGAACGCAGAACACTTCCCACGAACAGTCCTTGTTCACGTAGTTGAACCGTGCTCGATGAACCGCCATCCCTAGTCCTGCACCGACGGTGAACAGTGCTTGCACTGCAGCGTCCACCCATGTTTTGACGTTAAGAAATTCGTTCATGTCAGGCACCAAGTACGCTATAAGCCCGTTCGTTGCTCCAGGGAGAGTGACTGCACGGAGTATCATCACTACCATGGCTACGTATCCAAGCGGCATCAGAAAATAGAAACTTATTCGAATTCTTTTCCAGCCGATGGAGCAACAAGCAATGATCAGAGCGTACAGCAAGAGATGGAACGTCAACAGCTCCCACACGAGTCCTCCAGGCTGATCAATACTGGCCGATGTTCTGAGAGCGAATTTGTTCAGGTACTGTTCCGACGGACTCTGCAGAGCCACCGATAAAGTTGCCAAGCCACTATTTCTCACCTCAGTACAGTTTCCATCGTTCCAAGAGTACTGGCACACACTCCAGTCGATAAGTTGGCTCACGGGATAGACCATGAAGAAAAGACAATAACTGCCGATGACGCTTGCGTACGCACACAGAAAAACATTGAGGATCACTGTTGCATATCCAGCTCCATTCATTATGGGAGCCGCACCAAACATTTTGATGTATCCGCTGTTTGTGAACTGCCCAAAAACTGTCTCCAAGTGGAACATGGGTATTCCGCAAAGAAGGATCATGAGCAGATACGGGACGAGGAAGGCTCCTCCTCGATGCATGTAGCACATGTAGGGGAATCTGAAGACGCCTCCGATGCCGATACATGGGATAAGGTAGTAGAAGAACATCTTCATTCGTTTCAAGTACTTCTTGGTGTATCCGGGGTGTGCGTCGGGTTCCATCAACTTGATGCTTCTGGTCTCCAGTCGGACTGGAAGCTCGGAGATTATTGACCGTGAGTCATCGCTGATGGAGTACTCCTCGACGACGTCTGCAAACGTCACCACTCTGGGTGGAACGTCTACTTCATCTTCGTCATCTTCAACATAGAGACTCTGTCGGCATCTCTTGAGGGGAACCAATTTCGATTTGCATTTTCTCAGTGGGCTTTCAGAAGGTTCGGCCTCAATTGCTTCGGAAGATTCTGTCTCAATTGCTCCAGAAGGTTCGGTCCCAATTGCTCCAGAAGGTTCGGTCCCAATTGCTCCAGAAGGTTCGGTCCCAATTGCTCCAGAAGGTTCGGTCTCAATTGATTCAGAAGGTTCGGTCTCAATTGATTCAGAAGGTTCGGCCTCAATTGCTTCGGAAGATTCTGTCTCAATTGCTCCAGAAGATTCGGTCTCAATTGCTCCAGAAGGTTCGGTCTCAATTGCTCCAGAAGGTTCGGTCTCAATTGCTCCAGAAGGTTCGGTCTCAATTGCTTCGGAAGGTTCGGCCTCAATTGCTTCGGAAGATTCGGTCTCAATTGCTCCAGAAGATTCGGTCTCAATTGCTCCAGAAGGTTCGGTCTCAATTGATTCAGAAGGTTCGGCCTCAATTGCTTCGGAAGATTCGGTCTCAATTGCTCCAGAAGATTCGGTCTCAATTGCTTCGGAAGATTCGTTCTCAATTGCTCCAGAAGATTCGGTCTCAATTGCTTCGGAAGATTCGTTCTTAATTGCTCCAGAAGGTTCGGTCTCAATTGATTCAGAAGGTTCGGTCTCAATTTCTTCGGAAGATTCGGTCTCAATTGCTTCGGAAGATTCGGTCTCAATTGCTTCGGAAGATTCGGTCTCAATTGCTTCGGAAGATTCGGTCTCAATTGCTTCGGAAGATTCGGTCTCAATTGCTTCGGAAGATTCGTTCTCAATTGCTCCAGAAGGTTCGGTCTCAATTGCTTCGGAAGATTCGGTCTCAATTGCTCCAGAAGGTTCGGTCTCAATTGCTTCAGAAGGTTCTGTCTCAATTGCTGGCCCAGCTTCATCACTTACGCTTCTATCCAACTCGCTCTCTTCGATATTTGGCAGAGGTTGCTCATCACTTGACGTGTTATCCATAACGTCACTGTCTTTTATCTCTTTTGATCGTGAATATCTATTCTTTTTTTATTCTTTTTCTTGCTAATGGCAAAATATGCGTATAGTGCTAATTAATTTTTTCGCTGCACTAATTGCATGGAAACTCTTTACCGATTTTTAAAACGTCAACAATCAATAATATCCATGGCATTGCTCCTTCCCTGTGCAAGATAATTGCGATGTCTTCCAATATTTCGAGGTGTTAATTTCGAGAAAGTATAAAGAAGGGGAAGTTTCAAGTTTCAGTGGCTTGAACAGAATTTAGTCTTTTTAGTTTACAGGAAGTTTCTTCCAGTTCCAAACCCTAAATCCTAAATACACACATATATACACTCACACAAATGTCTTAACAATGTTATTTCTGATTGACGTGTACATATTAGTTCGGCTGACCTATAAATAGTCAGATATAAATCTGCTTAATACGTTTGAAGAAGTTGCATAATCAAGTTAATTTTGTGTAAAGTCATTTCTGACATCATCTCGTAATCAAGGGGTTCCGGCGAAGGAACATTGAAGTGTTTCGTGCACCATTTTGAAGTGCAGATCCAGTCCCGATTAGCCTATCTGGCCACAAGGTGTACTTAACAGAAAACTGGTCCCGGGTATGGCTGTTGTTTGTGAGTGTCCCTTCATCAATTTCACCATATCATCAGGTAACATGCATAGGAGGTAAAAATGACGTGATTGGCCTCCCTCTTGGGATGTGTGTTCAACACGTAAGGCTTGTAAGTCTACCTTCCAAGTTGAAATTATTGAAGAAAACGTATTTCATTCCCGTATTTATCGCTTGAACACACATAGCAATATCAGACTTCAAGTAGAACTTTTAACGAAACAATTGAGGACTTGTTTTGATTCGAGTTGTTTCTCTGTAAGGCTTCTTCAGAGGACTTACGTGTATGTGAATGGAAGAAATTATTTGGACTCGCCCATGGCGGGTGTGTTTGCTTACTTAGTACCTTCTCAACCAATGACAGGGCGCCCCGATTCTGTCCCCGCTGCGTCTGTTTGCCACGGTCGGAAGAGAACCAAGAAAATCGACTCCCGTGTTGTTTCAACAATGCTTGACGGGAGGTGTAGCTAACAAAACGGGTGTCGTTTTAAATGTGTAAACTAACTATTAAGTTCACAAAGAGATGGTTTAATGTTGGATATTACCTTCATGAATGGTTTAATGTTGGATATTACCTTCATTAGAAGCAGCGAAGTTAAAGATAAAAGAGGAATGTCTGGCAATCCTAGATCCGGCAGCGCCCGCAAAGTTAGGCGCGTGCATCCCAGTTGTCCGTAATGTTAAAAGCATACGCGTAATACTTAGCGTTATGATTTACAGATTTGTTTACCTTTTCCTTTGACTAAGTAGCTTGATATGCTTTTCAAAATGTGCGCAAATATCGTAACCATGATAATGAGTAATATTCTCGAATGCATTTGAATTTGCAAATTGTATCCTACTCATTTCCCACAAATGGCTTTTTAGTGAAAGAAAAAGAATAATAAGAATAAAAATATGACATGGCTTTTCCAGAAGAAGAGTTTGTGTCCTTAACTAAGCTGTATGCGAAATTTGTCAATTGCTACCAGTTGAAAGTTGAGCTACAGGTAATATATTCTGAAGCCGAATATCGAGTAAAGAGTGTGTTTGAACTTCATGAGTACCTGCGTACTACCCATTTGAATGAAACTGTTGAACAAGTGCACAAACTAACAGAATTGTTCCTCACTGTTCCTGCCTCAAGCTCGACGGTGAAAAAGTAGTTTTCTGCACTGTAGAGGATTCATACATTTCAACGCAGCACAAGACTCAGGCAAGGAAATCTGACTTGGGACTGATATCCACTGAAAAGGAGCTGCTAAAGACATTGACCAGAAACTCCCGATTCTACGACGACGTGATGGAGGTGTTCAGACTAAAGGATCGTCGGATCGAGTTACAGTATAAATGAGAATTTTCATTAAGTAATACATACATATGCTATTATTGTTAACATAGAGCGTGTGCATTTTGTGTTTGAAATTGAGTAAGCCCATGCATGACTTACATTCAAATAGATTCTATTTAGTTAAAATATCTTTGGGTTTTCTTTATCCAATATTCAGATCAGGTTTATCTAAGAAAGCCTTACACTTGCATAGAAACACGCTACGCCACTGGTGTTCAACCACTAGTATCATAACAGTAACAGTGTACAGTTAGTTGGTAATTATGGTAATTTTTGTAATTATTATAATTACTATGCTGAAAGTTTGCTCAATGATAAAATGTATGTATGACACACGTCGAATTATTGTTTTTTTATTATTGATGGTCATGTATGTAATTATTATAATTAATATATAACTTCACATATTTAAATAACAAAGGAAGCGATGATTCAATTCCAAAATGGGTTCTTGAATTTTAGTGAAAGAAAAATGGGTGGACCTCTGTGAAAATATTCAATACTTCATGTTGTCATGTTCTCTTTCTTCGGTGTTAAAATTCAACATCTCAGTAGCTTTGTTTTGTCTGCGAAGTTTACATGAGTGTTTTCATGTTCAGACATAATTTATATACTAGCATATTGTAACACATCCCCTATAACACATCCATAGAACCTTCTATCTTTCAACTACGGTTTTGATTTATAACTCTTGACTGGGGCGTTTTCGGACTGGGCTTCGTTATCTCTTGTTGATGCTTTTGTCTCCCTACGCATCATACCTGAACTTTTGTTACAGGCAGGGGCGGCCGGTCATAAGGACGATACGGACGCCGCACTGCCGTGTGCAACCGCAAGTGAACAAACATTACAGTTAGCTTTAACATTGTCTGAATTACAAGTATTCCATTGCTTATAGATCGTTGGTGAGTCGGTTCTGTATTCATTCTTCCGCGACAATTGCGAAGTTTCCACGCCACCGTGCGGGAGAATACGGAACTTGGAGAGAAATGTGGCGGGGCGCCGTCCTCCCACTTTACGAGACATACAGCCTGTGGGAATAACACGCGCGGGATCTGTGGCTGGGTTCATGGCTGGGAGTACGGAGGGTTTGTCGTCCGAAACCCACCCCCTAGGCGAAACTGGCCCTCTCTCCGGAGAACGGTAAACAATGAAGAGTTGCCAGAAGTAAAGAAGTTAACGTAAGAAAGAAAATTACCAACCGTTCAAAAAAATCATTCTGTATTCCATAATCTTATTAACTTATGACATAAGAGTAGAGCAATAAATAACGCAATTTCAAATGAGGAAAGAAAATGTCGATAACTGAAAATGTACAGATTCTTGCTTGATTTTTATTATTTACCGTCGCTTTCTGCTGCTTTTCGGTAATCACGACGATGAGGATGAGTGATGATATGATGACATTGATGGAGGGGCACTCACAAAGAACATGCCGGGATTTCAACCCAGGAGTCCTGGCTTTGTAATGCGGTATGCTAGCCACGGAAGTCGGCTATAGATTCTTGTTACACGCAAAATTATCGTATATATGCGTTGTATTTTTTCTGTGTTTAGTGAAAAGTACATTTGGATTACAATGATGTGAAGTACATTATGTAGATTTAAATACATGTTTTGATTAGCACGTTTGAAAAAATTCCTGATAATGTGACAAAGTTCTCCAATTTCTTTTCAAGGCGGATGTTAAATAAATTAAAAACTCGTCATCTAAACTCACCAAGAGCCGCTACAGGAACCTGTAAACTACAAATTTCTTAAAATTTGGCAAAATTGTCTGGCAACTCCGAAGCAATAAAACGACTCTTCGTTTTCCATGGAAAAGTGAAGTGAAGCTTCTTCGGTGGTTGTGCATTTGTCGCGATGAACAGTGCGGAGAAATTGTTGCTGCGAGGCAACTCCTCCATAGAGATAACAGAAAAACCTCACATAATTCCAACGGTGAATTAATTTTATTCACGATGGAAAGGGGTGGGGGGGGGGCAATCAAGGGCAGTTGCCCGCCTAATACTTTAACTTATAGAAATTGAGTGTAGAGGAATCTTATTTGCTGGTATTAAACAGTATTATATTCTTTAAGAAAAATTAAGTATTTTCATTCCCACGAAAGTTTCAAGCACCCTATGTAGTTGGACTCCCACAGGCGGGGCCATGTTCGTTAAAATTTACAAGTTCATGGTGCTTTTGTTAATCTCCTTGAACCTGAAGAGCAAAGTAATAAGTAATTTTTATAATTTCGCAACTGTCAGTGTATAACAAAATAGTTAAGTAACTGTTGCATATGGCATAGAAACATCTTTTCTTAAGACCAATCTGCTTCACAAAAGGATCACCTACGACAAATATTTATTCTTTGTCCATATGATTCCAGAAATCACGTCTTGAGACGTTATTTCTGTTTATCAAGATCTACTTTACGTGGACGAAAATAAGCTTTGTCTTCTACTGTCACCATGGAAACAAAAATTTCGAAAAGCGGTTGTAACTACCCAAGTTCGAGAAATCAGTAAATAAATATTTCTGTTTCTCTTCAGTGACCTTTTCTTTAAACAAATTTCGACAATGTGGCAACTCTTTCGTGCATCTTGCCTTAATATCTTTACCCTTGTCCGTTTCATGGGTTTCTTCAACATCTTATATGATGCATCCTTATTTTGAAGAACGATTTCGTACTGTGAACACATTATCGGTTCAAAGCTGAATACGGCTGTAGGGGGACATTCCCCCCACTTTTCGCCACTTTTACCCCTGCACTATTCTAAACCTTATCTACAAAGGGAAATATACCGTCTTTGCGTCCACTGTTTCGCTCTGCCCACTCGATTTTCCCCTCCCCTCCCCCTATGCACAGCCTTGCTCCAGAGATAGTTGGGACAGGGTATACGATTGGAGGAATTAATTTGAAACAGAAATATAGCAAATGCAGCCGGAATCATTAGCAAATGAGTAGCTTGATCGCGATTAGGGGTTATGTTCAAATGTAAGGTGTATGCTTCAAGATATACTTTGCTTACCTTCATCATTCTCCTGTAATGCATTCTCTTTCAAGGTTGCTGATGCAGTAATGCCAATGCAACGCACAGTTTTCCTCTATTAGACATGTTGGCGTAGGCGTAACTTGGCGAGAGCAAGGAGAGCTCTTACCCCCTACAATTTTCAGGTTACTAAATTTAAAAGTGAAGTATAGTTTTGCTAAACTCATGGGATCTGAGGAGTAAAGTATTGAAGAGTATGTGGATAAGGAAATGTTATGAGTAGTGCTTGGAACTTGGTGACTTAAGAAACTTCAAAAAATGACCTTAAAATTGTTATAAAATGACCTATAATAATTTCCGCAATTAAAATGAAAACTAATTATTCATAAATTACAAGAGATTAGTTGAATAATGTGATAAAATCTGTTGTTTGGTGGTGTAAACTATCGAAGCAAAGGGGAAAAAGCAACTAAGTGCTAACGTAGTTTTTTTTCATATTTTTACTTCATTTCATGCTATCAAAATTTAAAATGTATAAAACAACTGGGAAGGAGAAAAAATAAATTTCAAAATTGGTAAAAATGCAATTAAAACGGCAAAAAGGTACTGAAAACTGACCTAAGAACCAAAAAGGCCAAAAAATACAAAACAAAAACAGTGTTTTCTAATTCTAACTGAAGTGGAACGGACTACTGTCAGGTTTAGCATTGTCTTGAAAGCCCAGAAAAAAAAGACGATTTGTTATTAACTTCCTAGCCGTAGTTATGAGATATGATTTGTAATGTATGCAAACCCGAACATCTTATATATATTTTGCTTATTTAATTTTAGTAATGACAACTCTTTCGGAAAGGGCGATAAGCCATCTCAAGAAGTGCCAACTGAGGAAGTGTGACAAAGTTTCTATTTCAGGAACTGGACTTTCCCGGTGGAATATTTTAATAGGATATATTCCCAACGCAGGAAGCTACTCCTGATTGTGTCAGGAGCGAAGGCGGAGAAGTAAGGACCTTTTCTGAGGATCTTTACTGTATGCGACCTTGAAGCATTACATTAATGTCGCACCTATTGACTAGTATGTGTGATATATGTTATTTCCATTTGCAAAAATGTATAGTCCGTTGAGGCCACCACCTTTCCTCTTCATCTGTCGTAAATATGCAGTGGCGCCAACATATTAATAAATTGGTCTCTGGGGTTCGAGCCCACCTACTAATTTGCCTGTTATTGTATTTAATTTTAGAAATAAAATCCTCGCGTTTAACAAAACAAAATGTTTCATCATTATACCCCTAAAGAATTCACATAATTTAATTACTGACTGAGTTTCACTATAATATTTAATCAAGAATTGTTGTATCTTCCAGATGTTCAGTTCACAAAAGTCAGTTACCAACTGCTGTAATCAATGAAGCTCACACTTGGCCCACAGTACAGTACAGAAAATACCGATGTTCAGACAACAATGCTCCAGTAAGATGCAATTCTTGAAGTTACTGAATGATTCTCACAGTTGACCTCCTATACAACAATCGCACACAAGCGTTTTGTTGTTTGGAAATAACAATAACACTAATAATCAGACTACAATGCTGCACTCAAATGCCATTATTGAAGTTACTGAACGATGTCATTTAAACTTGTTCAATATTTCTATACAGAATATAGTTTTTACATTCGAGATTTTTAAAAAGTAACATTTTACTAAAAGTGTCCAGAATTAATGCCACTACTGTAATATTGATTGATTGATTTAGTGTTTTAAGTCCACTTTATGCACAGTAAGGCTAATCGGGACTGGACCTACAATTTATAGTGGGATCAGAATCAGAACCACTATGTGCTTCCACCAGGTATCGAACTCGGGACACCTTGATTACAAGGCTACGACGTCATTGTGGAGGCCCGTCCTTATAAAAAATAATAATAATAACCGGTGGCGCATCATTCCATCGAAGAGCCCTGGCCTGCTGACCGACTGCCGGCCTCACTACCACCTGATCCTACTCCCAGGTGGGAGATCAAGCAATCAGTTACGGGGTGGCATGTGGTCAGCCCGACGAACCCCCAGTCGTTGTTGTAGGTTTCCATGACAGATTTCACTGTCCTTAGTCCCATATTATTTACACTTTCACGTGTTCACATCGTTATAATAAAAACAAGCGAGGAAAGGGTTTATAATCAGGGTGAGGATCCATAAGAACTAAAAACTCCTAAAACAGGCAGGAAAAGAACCACCGAAAATACAAAATAGGCAGTAGTAGATGGGGACCCCGCCAACGTCGGTCGCTATTTAATATTCGCAATTAATTTGCACGTACTTATAACTAATTTGCACGTACTTAGAATTCATTTGCAAGTACTTAGAGTACTTTACATTTATGTATTTGCATGTTTATAACTTTTTATGAATATATATTTATTTATTTTATGAAAAATATGTATATAAAAGGTAATTAGAGGTACTAAATTCTATGCATATGTTTTTATATTCATTACTGCAAAGTATGTAATGTATAAATCGATAATATTAATGTTTATAATATTGAAAATAAGTTTTCTATGGTTTATGAACCGCTATGAAAGGTGTTAATGGTACGAAAGAAGACGGTCCCGGTACTCGAACCCGAGATATGTAATATTATTAATTAGTACTATGTAATAATGTATGTTATTGTGGTATGAAACACGATGGTACGAGATGCTAGACAGAATACTGTCTCAGGATCTCGATTCGGCGGTGAAGGTATACGAGAAAGGAATTTGGGGAAGTGCGGTGAAGGTAGACAGAGAGAATGAATTAATATTCAGCGCAGGTAGAGGAGAAAGGAATTTGGGGAGTGTGCGTTCAAGGTCAAATGACGTCAGAACAAAGAACGAACCCAATTGATTAATGAGAAAACGCGTCGGTAGGTTTTCAGAACCGGTTTTTTTTCCAAGGTTAACCAGTACGCAAGAACAGGGGAAAGCTATGCAATACTGTAGGGCAGGGGAGGGATTGATCCAGACAACAAAGGATGTCTGGAAATGCGCAGCAAGGGTCAAATCTCTGAAGCTATGCGTCGCTTGTAGAACCGGTTTCCGCCGCCAATTAATATTCCGCTCAGGGTTGCCCCAAGGCACAGGACGCTTTAGCGCAGGTTTTTTTTTATCTGTACTATGAAGAAGGGAGAGCTATCAGGGACGGGGCCTACAGTTTTCACCATTTGCTTTTATCACGGGGTAACGAACCTAGGACCATTTGATTATTGATTTAGGTAGTAAATGTATGTTACTGTGTGCTATTTAACTTAATTTTGAGTTTATTTTTTACCAAACTTTGACTTTATGTCAAATCTTTTACAAGTTTTTATGTATTTTTACAAAAATAACACTATTTATACTATTCAGGAAACATTTTTTATTAAATTTTGGACTCACAAAGATATTTTTACAACTTTTTAATTTATTATTTTACAATTTTATACCTATTTTTACCAAAATAATACAATTCAATCTGTTCAGGAAAGACTTTTAGTTACATTTTCGACACACAAAGTGTGTGTTCTCAACTTCTATCTGTTTATTTCACAAGTTTAGGCTTATTATTACCAAAATAACACTATTTATACTATTCAGGAAAGACTTTTAGTTATATTTTCGACACACAAAGTGTGTGTTCTCAACTTCTATCTGTTTATTTCACAAGTTTAGGCTTATTATTACCAAAATAATACAATTCAATCTGTTCAGGAAAGACTTTTAGTTACATTTTCGACACACAAAGTGTGTGTTCTCAACTTCTATCTGTTTATTTCACAAGTTTAGGCTTATTATTACCAAAATAACACAATTCAATCTGTTCAGGAAAGACTTTTAGTTATATTTTCGACACACAAAGTGTGTGTTCTCAACTTTTATTTGTTTATTTCACAAGTTTAGCCTAATATTTACTCAAATAACACGATTTGAACGTGTTTTTTTATTACATTTTGGACACACACGCACTCACACACACACATCCACACACACACACACACACACACATCCACACACACACACACACACACACACACACATCCACACACACATCCACACACACACACACACACACACACGCACACGCAGAGAGAGAGAGAGAGAGAGAGATAGAGAGAGATAGAGAGAGAGAGATTTTTTCCAACTTTACAGGATTATTCTCTAGTTTACTCAAATAACACAATTTAGATGTGGTTTGAATTAAATTTTGTACACATGAAGTGTGTTTCGTCAAGTTTTACCCTTTTATTTTACAAGTTTAGGCTTAATATTACTCAAATAACACAATTTAATCCAGTCAGGAAGGATTTGTTATTATATTTTGGATGCACAAAGAGATGTTTTCAAACTTTTTTACTGATTTTTTGCAGGGTATGTATTAATTTTTATTTATTTTGTTTTGTATCATATATACAATTACAAATTTTTAACTTAGAGTTTAGTATTTATTTAAATCTTTTCAAAAACACTAAAGAAAAAGTACTTTTATCTAAAATGTAAGCCACACAATATATTATTATTATCATTATTATTATTATTAGGGTTTACTGATTTCCACTATGCTATTTTTGGTTCTGTATTTCTATATGTATTTATTTAGGTCAGGTTACGCCTGCTACGTAGGAAAGTTTGTTTATTTTAGAGTTTGCTGAGTATTTTGTTACTCTTATACTAGGTAAAGTTTTCTAAATATATCAGATAGGGCTCTGTATACTTTTGTTTTTGCTATTTTGGAGATGATGCGATCAGCACCACTCTCCATCTGCTTTTTTATTTTATGTACTCTAATATTATTTTGAGGCTTAGTGAATTCTAGACCCTATTTATGCAGGAGAGAGGGCTTGAAAATTTTGATCTCAGATAACCCACAACTATTTGTCAGAGTATTTTAAAGGATATTTTATACTTATTATGTGCCACTAGAATATCTAAGCTTGCTTAATTTTAATGCCTGTAACGCTGTTATTGTATTTCTAGCTAAGACTTACTGGATAAAGTACACGAAATGTTTAACATTACGACTATTTGCCAAATTTTTAGTGTAACGAAAATTATTGTGTGTCTATAAAGACTGAAATCCTTTTACCGAGGGGTCCACAACTGGACGCTTACCAACATTGTTTCTTTTTTTTTTTTTTTTAAATATAACCATTTATCAATATATTGACAATTCACAGGACAAGACGAAGTTCACAGACGACTGACTATATGAACCATAGGTCCACTTGCTAAACTTTTTTCTATGCTAGAAGAATAATTTAGCCTTATAGCCTTTTTCAAGGTATTTTTGAAGTATTACTGGTGTTTTGGGTGCATCAACATTTGGGTTATTTCCATTTGGTTTATTATACGAGGCTACAATCACTATTTGAACACTGAAATCCTCAGATTGAAACTTAAAGCTTAGGCTGTAACTAGGGACTTAGTATGTATATCGACAATTTATAGGACAACACGAACCTTACAAAGGATTGTAGGTGACGTAGGACCAGACGCCAGAGCTTTGTTAATCTGCAAGAAGCACTTACAGCTAATATTACGAGGAAATGAGGTTGATTTTTACTGTTTCACAAGAATGCTATTTTTTATACACCCAATATTTGCTTTTTGAAGTAACTACATGTGCCAGAAGCACTTACAGGCCAACTCTAACTAGACTTCGACTTATTCTGTATCAGGTGCTAAATTTATAAAGAACTATGATTGTGTATATTTCTGAGGAAGTACGCAAAAGCATATTACCCGATTAAAGTATCTGAAAAACAGATTTTTCAATGTAAGTATATTTTTATTGACTGGATTATTTAACATATCAAACAGGAAGACTGCAAAATTTATTAAATGTAGTTCTATTGTATAGGTGGTTTCAGAGATACAAAAAGAACAAATATGAGATTTCGCTTTTTTGCTTCTGAGGCTAATCGCGACGCTAAGGGTAAATGGCGAGGAAATGTAACGGAGGAGAAACAGTCCCAAAAGTTATGGGCTGCATGTAAGTTAATACCACAGAGATATTACAGTAGGTGTAGGTTCTACCACCAGAACTTTTCTATCATAATAATACTGGTTATGCTGTACTGTTAGCTAAAGATGCTGATATTTGAGAAATTTAAAAGCTTATTTGCAAAATTTTAAGATAAATAATAATCTGTTAGACTGTAAACATATTTTATATCCATTCTGCACAAGATCCGATGACAAAATTTAAAAATTGTAATCGCCCAGACAGGGACTCGAACCCTGGACAGATAGGTTAAAAGCCTAACGCTATACCAACTAAGCTATCTGGGCACAAGGTATTTTTTTTTTTGAAAAGTTAGTTATGTTAAGAAATATATTGAAACATTTGAGAACACTCTTGGTCTGGTTCGACAGAGAAGGAGACAACATTTCCAATTTTTTACAGACTGGGTGTATTTTTCCACTATAGAGGCCTTCACTATATGTAATTCGAAACGCTAAAGTTCAGCTAGCTTCCAAAATTGAGGTAAAGATTGTGTTTGACGAGATTAACAAGTTACAATTATAGCTAGTTACGGACAAATAAAGCTAAAACTCTCAGATTTACTGTACTAGCCAAGTTTTAGTAACATTTTCTTCACTTTAGTACAAATACCAAAGAAATAGGTATATTTTATTTATAATTTGACAAAATGTACTAGTATTTAATTCACAAAGTTAGGTAAAAAACAGTATTTTTTAAAAAATATTGTTACTGCCTTCAAATTTTATGTTATTTAGCCACTAACATCTGGTTTACACTGTTTGGCATCCTTTAAATAGGAAAAGAAGGAATTATTTGTTTAGTATTTTTACTACTTTATATTTATTTAAGAAAACAATTCTACAGTTTAACTTAATTTTTTAACAAATTGTTACTAATTTATATATCAAAGTTATGTTATTTAGAGTGTATGAAGGCGTATAAAGTTAATATTTGTACTTATCATTGCAACTAACACTCACAATTATATTTTACACACAAAAGATAATGTTTACAGTTAAATTACTTGAATCAGAGAATAATATTTTACAGTAATTGATTCATTCAGCACTAGTCAGTACTTTTATGCATCAGAAAGTTTTCTTAATTTTCTATTACGCATGCTATTTTGGGCTATTCTTAAAATGTATTTCTAGGGCAAACTGGTTTAATTTTCTGCTTATTATGCAAAGTTGACAGTTTTCGCACAATGCATTGTACATTTGTTATATTCTCTACTTACAATCCAAATATTATGGTTATTTAATGTATAACTAACTAACTCTCTAGCCTTCTTAAACCCGAATGTTCATGGCTGCAGCAACATATGCCTTTCATCTGTCCCTGTCCTGAGCAAGATCTATATACTTCTTTCCTTCCCTACCAATTTCCTTTAGGTCCATCTCTACATTATCCCTCCATCTTTCTTTTGGTCTTCCTATTGGTCTTTTACCATCAGGTTTCCCAACAAGAATCCTGTATACTCTTCTTTCCTCTCCCATTCGTACCACATGATCTACACACCTAAGTCTTCTTGATTTAATCATTCTAATAATATCTGGACATGAATACAAATTATGTACTTCTAAATTATGTAACCTTCTCCACTCATCTGTCTCCTCATCTGTTTTAGGCCCAAATATTTTCCTAAGGATTTTATTTTCAAATACTCTCAATTTATGTTCCTTTTTCAATGTAAGGGACCAAGTTTATTTACTGTGTTGAACTTTTATTTTTTGTAATTAACAAAAATTAAGAGCGTATACTGTAGTTATTATATCTTTTTCTATCAGCTTATTTTGAAATTAATATTATTAGGTATAGTCTTTGATTTATAACTATATTGCTTTTTTATCAATTTATCTAAGAGTACACGTAGACAAACACATGTGTACACACTTTTATGTACATAGATATGCCTTTTTTCAATATTTTAGTATGAAGATTGCACTTTAGCTATTCAAGCAAGGGTAGGAAAGGTAGGATATCTGAGAATTTGTTGCAGGATTTTGTTGTCCAAGTATAGATGAGAACTGAGCTGGGAGACTGTTTTGAACCCTTTCATGAGAGTTTGCATGTGAACTGTATGCAAATTGAGCACTATTGACTGTGCATGCTTCTAAGTTTTGCTGTTATTTTACATCAACTCTCTGAGACTGTAGACAGTTTTCCCATTTCAAGTAGTTTTTATTGATTGTATTTGTATATGTTTTGGGGACTTAACAGTTTTATGTTATGAGGCAGTTTGTTGTAGAATATGTTTACCTGATTGTTTTGAGATATTGAGTGCCTGCTGTTTTACTTGTAATTATTTTCCTTCTTGTGTTGTGTATTTGACTATATTTTGTCCAAGTTCGTAGTATTTAGAATAATTGTTATTGACTTGTAGATGTACGGAGTAATAATCTTTTGCAAGATGCCCTATACTTTAGTCTGAACATTATTCTTAGTGTTCACTTTTGAAGCCTTAGTATTCTGGTAGTATTATTAATGTAGAGGTAAATTAGGCTGAAATGTAGGCATTTTTCTGATAAATTATACTCACTTAGTTGTTTCAGCAGGTAGAAGTTGCATGATGGTTTACTGCTGATGATGTTAATTTGCTCTTCTTATGTACTACGAGTAGTATTGACTGTATTACCAGGACGAGAAAGTATGAACTCTCATCAAGCAGATTTGGCTATACTTAAAAGTAGCTCAACATGCCCATATGAGCTTTTTGCTCAAGTGTGGAACCCTGCCTAATCCAAGATTTTTGTAAAAATGCCCTCAAATATTTCCTGAGAAAGTATGAACTCTCCTCAAGCAGATTTGCCCATACTTAAAACTTGTTCAACATGCCCATATGAGTTTTTTGCTCAAGTGTGGAACCCTATCTAATCCAAGATTTTTGTAAAAATGCTCTTCGGAAAGTATGAACCCCCCTCAAGCAGATTTGGCCATACTTACAAAAATTGCATCAGCCGGATTTTTGTCCATAAACTTGTCAAAAATTGATATTTTTTGGCTATACCTGAAATTAAGCTAAAACCCATACCTACCTACATATATTTACTTCAGGTTTAAGTTCAATTGGATGCCAGGTTCAATTTTTTTATCTATATGCAGAGCCCCTCTAGAATGGCAATAATCTTGTTATGTATTGATTTTTGCTTCCCGAGTAATGAAGCTTTGCGTGCAAACAATTGCATCAACCACTATTGTGAGAGTGGTTGAGAAAAACAGATGTATTGTTACAGTGCTTCTCATACTTACAGGACTGTTTGTTTTAATATCATATTTCTGGTATGTTGAACAATATTTTGCCTGATATTTGTTACATCCAGCTTGTTTGTTGTAATCCACTCATATTTAGGGTCAGGCTTATATCTGTCCCAGCCTGTTATACAAAAATCAATACATAACAAGGTTATTGCCATTCTAGACATGCATGTCCGTGCAGGTATTTGTACTAGGTCAGTGTGAATGAATATTTATTCTTTTTTCTACTTGTAGGCTATTGGCTTTACAACCTGTCATAAGATAAGCATAGAGTTTTTGATTTGGACCCCAAGAAATTTTATATAAATACCAAAGCCAAAAATATTCACACACATACACATACATACACACACACACACACACACAAAATATACAAAGCACAGTGCTGAACCCAGCTGATATTTTTTATCCAGCATAGAGTTTTGATTTGAATCCCAGGAAATTGTATATAATAAACAACAACAAAAATGCCAAGTCAAAAATATTGTAATCAATGCAATAAAAATATATCCAGCCCCAATTGGGCCAAGCATCAAAAGATTTGTAATCCAGACAAATGCAGAACTCCCACAAAAATTTGCCCTAAATGCCATAGAAAATATAGCATGGAATATTTCACATATAAACATAAAGATACTTGCTCTGCACAGTCATCAACATTGCCCTCACAACCATCTACATCTGCTCTGAAAAGGAAGCACGAAGCACCTGTTAATGCTGGACCGGCAAAGCAGCCACGCTATGAACCCATCCATAGCAGTTTTAACGGCCAATTAAGGGATCACCGGTTTATATCAGAGCCAAGATGTGGCATTGAGAATTTTTTGAACAGTATAAATTCTGATCTGCAGGCAATTCTAAATGCACAAAATGGCTCTTATAAGCTATCCCTCAAATTGTTTGCACAATATAAGAAACCAAATGGCACAAAATTTACACAGCCCCACATAACAGAAACTGTACCGGTATATTTAAATGCAAATTCGGACAGAATAATAAGCAGGTTGATGGAACAATTGAATATTAAACACTCTGAATTCGCAGCAAAAGAATCAGGATGGAGCCTATGCGGATCTCCACACAAGCTTTATGTTAATATTTCTGAATTCAACCCATTACAAGGATCTACATATCTGCCATTACCTGCCAATATCAAAAACAAAACAGCCGTGGTTAATATAAAAAATAATGATGAGAAATGCTTTTTGTGGTGTATTTTAGCTGCTTTGTATCCAGTTTCAAGGCATCCTGAGCGAATAAGTTATTATAAACAACATGAAAATGATTTTGATGATGCAATGGAGGGTTTAGAATATCCAATGTCTGTTCAGAATATTGATAAATTTGAAAAAAAGGCCAGGAATATCAATGGCAAACAATTATCTATTAATGTTTTTATTTGTTCCACTGGCAATTGCTTGATAGCACCTCTCAGAATCAGTACACTTGATGATGATTCTGCTGTTCCGATTGATCTGCTCTTAATTGAAGGGGATGGCACATATCATTACACTCTGATACATAATCTTGAAGCTTTAGTGAGAACACAACTAGACAAATCCAATACAATATTCAAGTTGTGCAGAAGATGCTTAACTGTATTTTATGGTCAAAAAATGGTAAAAGGGGTTCGTGAAGAGAGTGCAGAAATTGCAAAAAATAAGTTAATTGAGCATCTAAAATACTGTAAAAACCATAAACCTGTTCATATGGTGATGCCCAATCCAAGTGAAAATGCAAAATTCAAAAAGTTTGAAGCCTTGTTGGAACACCCAGCATATATTGTCTGTGATTTTGAATCAAATCTCAAACCTCTTGCATTCTGCAATCCAGATCCTGAAGAATCTTCAATTACACCATACCAGCTACATGAACCTTCCAGTTTTTGTTATATAGTTATACGGGATGGTGTAGCTAGTGAGCCACACTTATACATGGGACCAAATGCCATCAAAGAATTTGCACATAGAATAGAAAATGAGTGCCGTGACATAGCATATAACATCTTATTAAAATCAAAACCCATGTTGCCTTTAACAGAGAAACAGATTGAAGATTTCAACAAAGCAGAAAAATGCCCGGTATGTGATTGTGAATTTTCAGATACAAATATCAAGGTGAAACACCATTCTCATACAGATGGTAAATTCAAAATGGCCCTGTGTAATAGCTGCAATATTAAGATCAAGAGACCAAAATTTGTCCCCATATTTTGCCATGGAGCATCCAATTATGATTTCCATCATCTGATCAGATACGAGGGGTTTGACAAGCAGAATTTAAACATTTTAGCTGAAAATGATGAAAAATATATATCTATTAGCAAGATAATTAAAGTTAATGGTGTTCCTATTCACATAAGATTTCTTGATTCATACAGAATTTTATCGGCTAGCCTGGCTACACTGGCAAATCAATTATCTGATGATCAATTCAAAATCACAAGTGCTTTGTTTCCAAATCAGGACCTGAAATTAATTAGGCGGAAGGGTGTATATCCATATGATTATGTTACAGATTTTTCTAAATTTGATGAGTGTTCTCTGCCACCACAACAAGAGTTTTACAGCAAAATCAGAGGATCTGGAATCACTGATGAAGATTATCACCATGCCCAATTGATGTGGAACAATTTAAATTGCCAGACATTTGGTGATTATCACAAGGCATATTTAAAACTTGATGTCACCCTCTTAGCTGATATATTGCAGGCATTCAGAAAATCTTCTATGCAAAATTATAAACTAGATCCAATATATTTTTTCAGTGCCCCGGGCCTAGCATGGGCCGCAATGTTTTTCAACACCAAAAAGCCATTGGATCAGATCCAAGATCAAGATACGTATCTGTTTATGGAGAAATGTATAAGAGGAGGGATGGTACAATGTTCCCAGAGATATGCCAGAGCAAATAACAAGCATATTCCCAATTATGATCCAGCACGGCAATCAAATTATATAGTGTATGTAGATGCAAACAGCCTCTATGGTCATGCCATGATGCAAAAACTGCCATATGCAGGGCTTGAATGGGTTGAAGATTTCAATATTGAAGATCTTCAGGACTTTGATGACAGTAATTATGGCCTGTTCTTAGAGGTTGATCTGACAATTCCTGATGATTTGCACAATACATTTTCTGATCTGCCCCCAATTCCCGAGGTTCAGTGCTCACCTGGCTCTAAACAGAAGAAGCTCATGATGACTCTGGAGCCGAAACAGGGTTATGTCATATATTACAAAAACCTCCAGTTCCTGATGAAACATGGTGTCCAAGTGACCAAAATTGGAAAAGTTTTGAGGTTCAAGCACTCAGAATGGTTGAAACCATACATTGATACAAATACAGAGCTTCGAACATCTGCAAAGAGCCAATTTGATAAGGGCTTGTTTAAATTGATGGTTAATTCTGTGTATGGCAAAACTATTGAAAATGTCAGAAAACATACCGATGTTAAAATAATTACTGACCCCAGCCTGAGCAAAAAATTGGTTGCAAAGCCTAATTTCAATTATAGAAGAATTTATGATGAAAATATGGCACTTTTCAACATGAAAAAAACAAAGATCAAATTTGATAAACCTATTTATGTAGGGGCTGTAATATTGGAATTGGCCAAATTACATATGTTAACATTGTATTATGATGTGTTGAAACCTTTTTATGGTGATAATATAAAATTGATGTACATGGACACGGATAGTTTTATTCTTGATATTCAAACAGAAGATGTTTATCAAGATATGTCACAGCCTGAATTGTTTGAATATTTTGATACCAGTGAACATACAATAATTCAACCCCACAACAAAAAGGTGCCTGGCAAGTTAAAAGATGAGACACTTGGTGATGTTATTGTGGAATTTGCTGGGTTAAGTGCCAAGATGTATAGTTTTAAAACATGTAGTGGCGCTGTTGCCAAAAAGGCCAAGGGCATTGGCAGAGTGACAGTGGAAAAAGAGTTTGTATTTGAAGATTATAAAAATTGCCTCAAATCCCAGAATTTAATCAAAACATCAGAATCCAGAATTCAGAGTGTGGATCACTTATTGACCAGCAATATTGTAAGAAAAGTGGCCCTGGACCCACATGATGATAAGAGATGCATTTTATCATGTGGCATACATACTCTACCATGGGGGCATTGTGATTTGAAAAATGGAAATCAATGCCCAATTACAGAGCATGATTTGAAATAAATAAACATGCCTATGAACTTATTTGGGTTCAAAAAACAGGCTATTATGGAGCTGCCAACACCACAACCCTCTTCTGATATGCTGTCTAAACTGAGTGGCTTGTTAATTATTCATCTGAACAGCATACTTACAGATGTTGATGATGAAACAGGCAAAATATTGTACATATTTAACAATAATTTAAATCATTACCAATTACCTGTAGGTGGGCAATTGCAATTTATTACAACCCCTGAGGGTGATGTTAAAATTTCAGTAGGGAGAAATATTTATAGAATTAAGCACTCAAACATGGTTTCTGGCACTGTTTATACTGTTTCTGCTGGTGACTGCTTATATATTGAGGTCCCTGGGTCATATGACAAGCTTATACCCTTTTTTATAGAATTAAGAATCAGATACTCTATAATAAATAACCACTAAAACAAAAATGCCTAATGATATATTTGGCCATACAAGACATGAAGATCACAGTGATGAGATTCTGATGCTTGATGTCAGAGTCAAGAAATTAAGAAGTGATTTACAAGCTTTACAAACCACACTGAATGCCAGTCTTCAATTAGAAATTACAAATTTGCAATCACAATGCATGGACCCTCTTCTTAAAATTGATTCTGAACTCAAAGTGCTGCTTCAGAAATATACTGATCTGGCAACATTGGATAATTTTCAAAGTTTAGAAGAAGCTGTAGCAGCTCTTCAAGCCAAATTTAAGACCCAGGCCACCAATTCTGAGCAATTGAAACAACAGTTGGAAGAGCAGATAAATAATGTCCAGGCACAGCTCCAAACAATTGTCAAAAGCATAAAATCACAAGAAGATTTTGATCTAGTGATTTCCACTCTAAAAGAACAGATTCAGTCACTCCAGATACCTAATCTGGACCCCCTGAACAATGCCATAGCCGAGGTTAAAGAAAAAATTGAGACACTTGAAAATTTTATGAACAATTTGCCATCTTCTGATGCTTTGAGTGCAATAACTCGGAGTGTAGCAAATATTAAGCTGCAACTTGAAACATATGAAGATTTTGGAAAAATTCAAAGTTCCATAACCCATCTTGAAGGTACAATAGCAGCAGTGCAAAATGATTTGGCAAATGTACTAGAATCCCGATTGCCTGGAATTGTAGATACCCTTGTCAGTGTCCAGCAACAAATCACAAAGCTTGAAAACCTCAACACTGAATCTGAACTATCTCATTTTCATCACTTGATAGATGATATCCAAACAAAACTTGAAATTTTACAACAATCCACACCCTCTCAGGCAGATATAGCCCTGCTCCAAAATGCTATGCAAAATGTGGCTGATGCTTCTGAATTAAACAATGTAAAATTGGCACTTGAATTTTTGCAAAATACAGTATCAAATCTTCCCACATCACAGGAACTTAAAAATATTAAGAGAGCAGTGAATCGCATATTGAAATCAGAAGATATCAAGAATATCCAAGCAGAGATCAAACATCTCACTCAGACAGTGGCCACTCTACCAACCAATCAACATATTAATGAACTGCATGCCCTGTTTGAGGATATCAGAAGACAGGTCCATGATCTTACTGCTCAAAATTCAAAATTGGCAGTTGTTGAAAATTTGCAACAAATTGTAGCTAATATCAAGCAACAGCTAGGAACCATGGAATCCAATCAAGCAAATGCTCTGTCTGTTTTTGCCACCCAGCTTCAAGAGATTGTGCAACAATACAAGAAACTTGTTGTGGACATAAAAATTAAGCCAGGCCATGATGATGTTGTTAGGACCATCAATGAGCACCTTGAATCTGTAACAAGCAGATTGCTTACAGCAGAAAAGGAAATAACAGGCATAATCGAGAATCCAAAACATACAGTAATTCTTGAATTGTACAGCATCCCTAACAAAGAATATGATTCACCATTTACACCAGGTGGCAAAATATATATGCTGTCCCCTGCACAATTTTATTACCAGTTTTTTGTTGGGGGCACACTGAGACCAATCAAGATCAAATATTGGCTTCAACCACAGGCACACCACTACCCCACCTTATTAATAACAAATGCTGACAACAAAGTGAAAATCACCAGTGTAGAGTTAGAGGATTTTACAGACCCCAATACATTAGAAACAGCCTATGCTGAAGATGATGGCTCTCTGGAATTTAAAATACAAATAGGGGACAAATTATATTTAGAAAATCCTGTAGTATCAGCTGCTGAACACCCCATAGTTGCAATATTCTTGTTTTCATATTATGTCTAGACAAATTATTGTTGATGAATTACACAGACAAGCCAGACATAATTATAAGAGACTGCCAGTAGTCACAAAAGGCATAGATGATTTATGGCAGAGCGACTTGATTGAGATGGCAAGTGGACAGCTGAAAAACTTAGACAAAATCAACAAGGGCTACAAGTATCTACTTACTGTAATAGACACATTTTCAAAATTTGCCTGGGCTGTGCCACTCAAATCCAAGACTGGAAAATGTGTTACAGAAGCCATCAGAACAATCATCAATCAGAGTGGAAGATCACCGCGCTATTTGCAAACAGATAATGGCAAAGAATTTTATAATTCAGTGTTTCAACAATTTATTAAAAGCCAGGCAATAAAACATTACTCGAGTTACAGTGACCTCAAAGCCTCAATTGTAGAGAGATTCAACAAAACCCTAAAAAATCTTATGTATAAACAATTTACCCTCCAAGGTAATTATAAATGGATTAATATTCTTCCAGAACTTCTACATAAATATAACAACTCGGTCCATTCCACAATCAACATGAAACCCTCTGAAGTAACTTCATCTGATGAGCAAAAATTGATCAGGACTGTTTATTATCCTAGATACCAGCCAACAACAAGAAAGGCCAAATACAGGGTCGGTGATCAAGTAAGAATCAGCAAATATAAGCACTTATTCAAAAGAGGCTTTACAAGAAACTGGAGCACTGAATTATTTACAGTGGTTCAAGTTAAACCCGGGACCCTTAACACATATATAATAAAAGACCACCGAGGAGAAATTCTCAAAGGCAGATTCTATGAAGAAGAACTCAGCAAAACTAAACAGCCTGACACATATCTCATAGAAAAAATCATCCGCAGAAAAGGCAACAAGTTATTTGTCAAATGGCTAGGACTTCCAGAACACAGCTGGATCGATGCAGACAAAGTGATAATATGAGCACCTGGGATGTTATAAAAAGGCTGCCAGAACCTGAACAACAAAATAAGAGAAATGGAAAATTGCTGCCTGAAAATATTAGGTGTCTTATTGTTGGGCCATCTGCTTGTGGTAAAACTACACTAATGGTTGATAATTTTTTATTGGCACCCAACTGGTTAGACTGGAAAAACAGGCACTTGTATGTCTTCTCTAAGAGCTTGGAACAATTAAAATATCAGCAGCTGATGAAGCTATATGATGGATTGGATATTGCCACTTTTGAACCAGATGTTAAGCCACTTCATGACTGTCTCGATAATTCTGTTGTTGTGTTTGATGACATTATACTGGATAATCAAAACAAGGTTAGAAATTTCTTTACACAGGGCCGACACAAAAACATTGATTGCTTCTACCTGGCACAGACTTTTTCTAAAATACCGAAGCAACTGATCCGAGACAACAGCAATTTTATATGTGTGTTTCATCAAGATCATACCAACCTCAAACACATACATGATGAATATGTAGGTGGGGACTTGAGCTACAATGATTTTTCCAAGTTTTGCAGTAGGTGCTGGAACCAGGACAGTTATGGGTTTGTCACTATTGATATGACAAGAACACCCAATAGTGGCAAATACAGAAATAAAATCAACAATTTTCTAGACATTGAAATATAAATAAATAAACATGAAAAGGCCAATAATTGATGATCTTAAGTTAAGAGATTATCTTGTAAAAAGATTTAAGGGATGGAAATCAGAGAACCGGGGAATTTATGAAAAACACAAACAAGCAGAACAGCCTATCATTGATGCTATTAGTGAATTAGGTAAGAATATCAAAACTGTTACAGAGCAAAATCAAAATTTGATCACAGAGCTTGTACCTGTAGCTGCAAGGAACATATTAGATTATCCAATCACCCCACTTTCCAGTATTCATACACCTAGTCCTATTGCTCCTAGAAGAATTGAAGCTACTCAGGATCCTATTGAATTGGGTCTTCTTGCACAAAAATATTTAACCACACCTAAAGACAACAAAGATGAGGTGTTTGGCTTATATGCTGACACAGAGCTTGATGGTAGTATCATACATAGAATTGGCAATTTCAGAGTAACATTTATGGGGGATGATCTGATTGTTTATTCAGAATCTCGTCTCGGAGAAAAAGGTGCTTTTGTTAAGTACCCCGGCACACCTGGGTTGTGGGAACTGATGACTAGGAAAAGGCCTGGCAGCTATACAGATCAAGATTATGAACATTACAAAGAAATATTAATAAAATCAGATGCTCTATACCAGAACAATGATCCCACACAAAAAAGAGTCAAGTCTAGCAGTGGAGCAAAATACAACAATTTAATCAAGCCCATATGGTCACAAATTAAGACAGGCAGTGGAATCAAACAATACAACACCCTGCCTAAAGAATTTGTCTGGGTTGATGATGTCAGGAAACTTGTAGATAGGTTATTGGTGATAGCTGGGGAGGAAAATGCTGGGAACCACAATTTTTACAATGAAAAGGTTGGAATTATGGACATGATAAGCACAAAATTGTCTAATTTTATAGTGAATGACACTAAGGGGATTGGATATCTTATAAAAATTATTAATACTCTACCACCTAAATTTTGGAATATTTCTGAGGGTCGGGGCCTGGTTAATGACATTATAAACAAGCTGCCATTTGAACTACACATTCCAGGCTATCAGTATTGTGGTCCCGGTACAAAATTGGACTATAGATTAAACAGAGGGGACCCTGGTGTTAATCCCCTAGATGCTGCTTGTAGAGACCATGACATAGCATACAACACACATTCTGATCTTGACAAGAGACATGTTGCAGACAAGAAATTAGAAGAGGCTGCATTTGGTAGATTTGTAAGCAAAGATGCTTCTTTAAGTGAAAAAATAGCAGCATTGGGAACCACCATAGCTATGAGCACCAAACAAAAACTGGGGTGGGGGCTGTGAATATGTATATAATAAACCTACAATGAAGGCCAAGGGTGTTATGTATCAAATACCTTATGCAGGTCTCAAATCTCTTAAAACTATTGACAGTCTTTTAACCAAAAAGCAGCGCAAGAAAAAAATTCTTGTCTTGCAAAGGGCCATGGTATGAAATTGTTGCTTAGTACCCCCCAATTAAAAAAATTACAGCAATCCAGAAAAAAATCACATGTGGGGGGTTTCATATTTACTATCCCGGCCATCTTAGCTGCTCTCGGGGCTGTTGGGAGCATGGCTGGGGGATCAGCTGCCATAGCAAAAACAGTAATAGATGCCAAGAAAAATAGGGCAGAATTAGATGAGCAGAAGCGCCATAACCTGGCCATGGAGAAAAAAGGCAAAGGTGTTAAGAGAGCCATGAATAAGTTTAAAAAAAACAAGAGCCGCTTACAAACCAAGATATTGAAGCTTTAATCAAGCCACTGGGCATCAAACATTTTAGGGGTGTGTACATGTCTGATTCTTTACCAGAACAACCACTCAACAAAGAGTGTGGCATTGTTAATTTGGATAAGTACAAAAATCAGGGCACTCACTGGATCTGTTATCTTAAATATTTAAACAATGAGGCATTTGTGTTTGATTCATTTGGAGGTGTTCCACCTGAAAATTTAATAAAATATTTAAAATCACCTAATCTTTATTACAATAATGCCCGTGTTCAAAATTTCAAAGATGTTAATTGTGGACATTTGTGTTTATCTGTTCTCAGATATATGTCTCAAATAAATAAACCATCAATTGAAGATTTTCAAAAAGCCTTGTGGTATTTAAAACATCATGGGGGTATTCCATCTCACCAGCCAAAATTCAATATTGAAACTCAAATTGCATGATGACATAGTGTATCCCAAAACAATAGCTCTCAGAGCATTTTATGGCATGTACTTGATCCCTAATATTACTCACCACAACAACAAAATTGCAGTAGGGGATCAAAAAATTGTCATCACTCCAGGGCAATATAATCTGTCCACTCTAAATGCTCAATTACCCAGAGGTGTAGTGTTAACTCAAAATTCTGTCACTCACAGAGTAGAGATTGTATCTGCTACAGAAACAGTGGATCTGGGTACTATAGGAGAGCTGCTAGGCTTTGAGAACAACACAAAACTTGAAGCGGCCATCAAACACACTGCTATGAATATACCCAAATTCTTAGCCATAGAGACTCTGAATATTCACTGTAATGTTGCTGAGGGTATGATCACCAAATCAAATGGTATAGGCACTCACAAACAAACTGGCATCATTGCAACATTCAAACCTAATTCCGAATTCATGGAGCCAATCATCTACAATCCATCCCCAACATTATATTTTCCTGTGTGCCATAATAGAATAGATTATATTGAATTGATGGTCACTAATGAAAAAGAAGAATTAGTTGATTTTGCTGGAGCCACAACAACTGCTATCATAGAGATTAATATTTAAATAAAAATACATACAATGGAAAATATTGAGAGTTATGAGCTACAATCATTCCCTCCAAACAGGAGGACATTTGCAAATTTAAATCAACCCAACACAGAAATTGAGGTTGATCTTGATGTTGGGGATGGATTTATACACCCTCACAGAGCAGATCTATACATCAAATTTGATGTTGTAAAGCTCGATGGAACAGATTATCCGGCAAATTCAAATATAAGATTGGTGGATAATTTTGTGCCGCATCTGTTCTCTGAAATTGAGATCAGAAAGCATGGTGTTGTTATAAACAGAGTGGATTATCCCGGCATTACCTCCACAGCTTTGGCCACATTAAAATTATCCAAAACCGAGGCTTCTTACTACAAAATAGGTGGATTTGAGGCTGGTGATAAAATTATATCTAAGAACCACACAGTGCTGTTCCCCATGCGCCTGTTGCCAGGATTCTTCTCAGATTACAAAGATATTATGTGGAAGGGTGGTTTAAGAATTACATTTAGAAGAGCTGCCAATGATGATAATGCTTTGATGAGGTACAGCACATTAAACCCTACAGGAGAAGCTCTGCCTAATACCCTACCTGATGCAGGCAAATGCATTATTCAGACTATGGAGCTAAGAATCCCTGTTGTTGAATATGAGGCCAGTTATGCTCTTAAATACAAAGCTGATATAATAAAAAATCCACAGATTCCTCTGCAATTTTATACATATCAATGTGTACAGAAGCCTGCCGCTGGTTCTTATTATGAGTTTGATGCTACAAATTCATTCTCCAGTATTCAATATGACATGCCTGATTTTGTGGTGGTACTGTTTCAGACTGGGAGACACAATAATCAGGAAAAAAATTCAAGTAGATTTGATAACTGCAACATCAAGAACATATATCTTAAAAATGGCAGAAATGAGGTATTCCCTAGAGAAAATTACAATTTAGACATGTCCAAGAATGATTTCCTCAAATTATATGAGGCATTTACGGCATTCAAAAGGGTCACTACTGGCAATACTAACATGTATTACTCACCAGATGAATTCAAAGCACAGAGACCCATGTTTGTAATCAACACTTCAAAAAGGAAACAAGTTGTGGTGAATGACAGGACAAACATTAAAATTATCTGTGAATTCCATGAGGCATTACCTGATGACACCATATGTAGTGTTATTCTCATAGGTGAAAAATCATATGTTTATGATGTAAGAAATGAGAGAGTCACAGAACAATTCTAGAAGATATTTGCTTCTATTATGCTGTTATACAACACACAAACCTCAACTGTATTATCAGCTAGCAGTAAATATCTTATGTGTGGGCAGTTGTATATATTTCAATCTTATATCAGGACTCGAACCCAAAGCCCCTGATTACAATGCAACAATATTAACACTTCTCAATATGGAATATGTCCACATTTTACTGGGTTCTGAGACCTTAATACAGACAAAATTGGATTTTGAACTGCCATAATATTTTCTAAGTCTTTGCCTAGGCTCATATTATCAGAATAGAATTGCTTTCAGCATGAAAAACAGTTCATTGCCACTATGCCAGAAGATATGTATTTTTATCTCAATAATCTTTGTTACATTTTTACATGTCGCACAGAAAGATTAATAACCTCTTCAGTGAATCGCACAGAAAAATCATTAATGCTCCCTTCTAGCTGTATAGATTATATCTCTTGCGTGATATTAACATTTTGCCATCAGGGGAGGCTTTACATTTTTACCAGGATTCAAACCCGAGCCTTTATTACAAGGCAATAAAAACCATGCACCACACTCTACTGGGTCTCAGAACCCAATAGATATGAGCTTTATATCAATTCAAGATTCCTGGGATTTTGACAGAAAAACACACTATAAACAATAAAATCATATGGGAACTTGGCATTGTTTTAAGTATGGCCAAATCTGCTTGAGGGGGGTTCATACTTTCCGAAGAGCATTTTTACAAAAATCTTGGATTAGATAGGGTTCCACACTTGAGCAAAAAACTCATATGGGCATGTTGAACAAGTTTTAAGTATGGGCAAATCTGCTTGAGGAGAGTTCATACTTTCTCAGGAAATATTTGAGGGCATTTTTACAAAAATCTTGGATTAGGCAGGGTTCCACACTTGAGCAAAAAGCTCATATGGGCATGTTGAGCTACTTTTAAGTATAGCCAAATCTGCTTGATGAGAGTTCATACTTTCTCGTCCTGGTAATACAGTCAATACTACTACTACTACGTATGATGTAGCTTACTTGTGTAATTGGAATTTTCTACTGAAAAAAGGATTGCTTGTCTATTTTATTCCTATGTTGTTAAGTTTGTCCATAAGCAAGCCATGTTTTTACTCTATCCTATGCCTTGGAAGAATCTAGATATATTGTGTTTGCAGTTTTATGTTTCTCTAAGGTTTCAGCTATGTAGTTTTTAAACTGTGCTATGGGTGTGACTATTGATTTCTCTTTCTGGATGCCATGTTGGTTTCTGTGTATTCCTCTTGCTGCTTGAATTCGACTTAGGTTGTTTGCTTTTTTTCTTAAATCTTTATTTGTTCAGTATTTATTTATTTTTTTGAATTTTAATTACTTTAATTTTACATTAACTAACATATTTTACTTTAACAACAAAATAATTTACTCTAGCATAAAGACGTCTACTAACAAAAATGTACTATTATAACTTTTAATTTTAGAAAATTGTATTTTTAAAACTTTAACTTTGAAAATTGAATTTTAACACACTTTGACTTTATCAATGTACTCTGAATTTTTTTTATGTAAAAAAAAATATTAAAAAAATAAAAAATCTTCTAAAATTAAAAGTTATAATAGTACATTTTTATTAGTAGAAGTTTCTATACTAGAGTAAATTCTTTTGTTGTTAAAATAAAATATGTTAGTTAATGTAAAATTAAAGTAATTAAAATTCAAAAAAATAAAAAAATACTGAACAAATAAAGATTTAAGAAAAAAAGCAAACAACCTAAGTCAAATTCAAGCAGCAAGAAGAATACACAGAAACCAACATGGCATCCAGAAAGAGAAATCAATAGTCACACCCATAGCACAGTTTAAAAACTACATAGCTGAAACCTTAGAGAAACATAAAACTGCAAACACAATATATCTAGATTCTTCCAAGGCATAGGATAGAGTAAAAACATGGCTTGCTTATGGACAAACTTAACAACATAGGAATAAAATAGACAAGCAATCCTTTTTTCAGTAGAAAATTCCAATTACTCAAGTAAGCTACATCATACGTAGTACATAAGAAGAGCAAATTAACATCATCAGCAGTAAACCATCATGCAACTTCTACCTGCTGAAACAACTAAGTGAGTATAATTTATCAGAAAAATGCCTACATTTCAGCCTAATTTACCTCTACATTAATAATACTACCAGAATACTAAGGCTTCAAAAGTGAACACTAAGAATAATGTTCAGACTAAAGTATAGGGCATCTTGCAAAAGATTATTACTCCATACATCTACAAGTCAATAACAATTATTCTAAATACTACGAACTTGGACAAAATATAGTCAAATACACAACACAAGAAGGAAAATAATTACAAGTAAAACAGCAGGCACTCAATATCTCAAAACAATCAGGTAAACATATTCTACAACAAACTGCCTCATAACATAAAACTGTTAAGTCCCCAAAACATATACAAATACAATCAATAAAAACTACTTGAAATGGGAAAACTGTCTACAGTCTCAGAGAGTTGATGTAAAATAACAGCAAAACTTAGAAGCATGCACAGTCAATAGTGCTCAATTTGCATACAGTTCACATGCAAACTCTCATGAAAGGGTTCAAAACAGTCTCCCAGCTCAGTTCTCATCTATACTTGGACAACAAAATCCTGCAACAAATTCTCAGATATCCTACCTTTCCTACCCTTGCTTGAATAGCTAAAGTGCAATCTTCATACTAAAATATTGAAAAAAGGCATATCTATGTACATAAAAGTGTGTACACATGTGTTTGTCTACGTGTACTCTTAGATAAATTGATAAAAAAGCAATATAGTTATAAATCAAAGACTATACCTAATAATATTAATTTCAAAATAAGCTGATAGAAAAAGATATAATAACTACAGTATACGCTCTTAATTTTTGTTAATTACAAAAAATAAAAGTTCAACACAGTAAATAAACTTGGTCCCTTACATTGAAAAAGGAACATAAATTGAGAGTATTTGAAAATAAAATCCTTAGGAAAATATTTGGGCCTAAAACAGATGAGGAGACAGATGAGTGGAGAAGGTTACATAATTTAGAAGTACATAATTTGTATTCATGTCCAGATATTATTAGAATGATTAAATCAAGAAGACTTAGGTGTGTAGATCATGTGGTACGAATGGGAGAGGAAAGAAGAGTATACAGGATTCTTGTTGGGAAACCTGATGGTAAAAGACCAATAGGAAGACCAAAAGAAAGATGGAGGGATAATGTAGAGATGGACCTAAAGGAAATTGGTAGGGAAGGAAAGAAGTATATAGATCTTGCTCAGGACAGGGACAGATGAAAGGCATATGTTGCTGCAGCCATGAACATTCGGGTTTAAGAAGGCTAGAGAGTTAGTTAGTTATACATTAAATAACCATAATATTTGGATTGTAAGTAGAGAATATAACAAATGTACAATGCATTGTGCGAAAACTGTCAACTTTGCATAATAAGCAGAAAATTAAACCAGTTTGCCCTAGAAATACATTTTAAGAATAGCCCAAAATAGCATGCGTAATAGAAAATTAAGAAAACTTTCTGATGCATAAAAGTACTGACTAGTGCTGAATGAATCAATTACTGTAAAATATTATTCTCTGATTCAAGTAATTTAACTGTAAACATTATCTTTTGTGTGTAAAATATAATTGTGAGTGTTAGTTGCAATGATAAGTACAAATATTAACTTTAATCGCCTTCATACACTCTAAATAACATAACTTTGATATATAAATTAGTAACAATTTGTTAAAAAATTAAGTTAAACTGTAGAATTGTTTTCTTAAATAAATATAAAGTAGTAAAAATACTAAACAAATAATTCCTTCTTTTCCTATTTAAAGGATGCCAAACAGTGTAAACCAGATGTTAGTGGCTAAATAACATAAAATTTGAAGGCAGTAACAATATTTTTTAAAAAATACTGTTTTTTACCTAACTTTGTGAATTAAATACTAGTACATTTTGTCAAATTATAAATAAAATATACCTATTTCTTTGGTATTTGTACTAAAGTGAAGAAAATGTTACTAAAACTTGGCTAGTACAGTAAATCTGAGAGTTTTAGCTTTATTTGTCCGTAACTAGCTATAATTGTAACTTGTTAATCTCGTCAAACACAATCTTTACCTCAATTTTGGAAGCTAGCTGAACTTTAGCGTTTCGAATTACATATAGTGAAGGCCTCTATAGTGGAAAAATACACCCAGTCTGTAAAAAATTGGAAATGTTGTCTCCTTCTCTGTCGAACCAGACCAAGAGTGTTCTCAAATGTTTCAATATATTTCTTAACATAACTAACTTTTCAAAAAAAAAAAATACCTTGTGCCCAGATAGCTTAGTTGGTATAGCGTTAGGCTTTTAACCTATCTGTCCAGGGTTCGAGTCCCTGTCTGGGCGATTACAATTTTTAAATTTTGTCATCGGATCTTGTGCAGAATGGATATAAAATATGTTTACAGTCTAACAGATTATTATTTATCTTAAAATTTTGCAAATAAGCTTTTAAATTTCTCAAATATCAGCATCTTTAGCTAACAGTACAGCATAACCAGTATTATTATGATAGAAAAGTTCTGGTGGTAGAACCTACACCTACTGTAATATCTCTGTGGTATTAACTTACATGCAGCCCATAACTTTTGGGACTGTTTCTCCTCCGTTACATTTCCTCGCCATTTACCCTTAGCGTCGCGATTAGCCTCAGAAGCAAAAAAGCGAAATCTCATATTTGTTCTTTTTGTATCTCTGAAACCACCTATACAATAGAACTACATTTAATAAATTTTGCAGTCTTCCTGTTTGATATGTTAAATAATCCAGTCAATAAAAATATACTTACATTGAAAAATCTGTTTTTCAGATACTTTAATCGGGTAATATGCTTTTGCGTACTTCCTCAGAAATATACACAATCATAGTTCTTTATAAATTTAGCACCTGATACAGAATAAGTCGAAGTCTAGTTAGAGTTGGCCTGTAAGTGCTTCTGGCACATGTAGTTACTTCAAAAAGCAAATATTGGGTGTATAAAAAATAGCATTCTTGTGAAACAGTAAAAATCAACCTCATTTCCTCGTAATATTAGCTGTAAGTGCTTCTTGCAGATTAACAAAGCTCTGGCGTCTGGTCCTACGTCACCTACAATCCTTTGTAAGGTTCGTGTTGTCCTATAAATTGTCGATATACATACTAAGTCCCTAGTTACAGCCTAAGCTTTAAGTTTCAATCTGAGGATTTCAGTGTTCAAATAGTGATTGTAGCCTCGTATAATAAACCAAATGGAAATAACCCAAATGTTGATGCACCCAAAACACCAGTAATACTTCAAAAATACCTTGAAAAAGGCTATAAGGCTAAATTATTCTTCTAGCATAGAAAAAAGTTTAGCAAGTGGACCTATGGTTCATATAGTCAGTCGTCTGTGAACTTCGTCTTGTCCTGTGAATTGTCAATATATTGATAAATGGTTATATTTAAAAAAAAAAAAAAAAGAAACAATGTTGGTAAGCGTCCAGTTGTGGACCCCTCGGTAAAAGGATTTCAGTCTTTATAGACACACAATAATTTTCGTTACACTAAAAATTTGGCAAATAGTCGTAATGTTAAACATTTCGTGTACTTTATCCAGTAAGTCTTAGCTAGAAATACAATAACAGCGTTACAGGCATTAAAATTAAGCAAGCTTAGATATTCTAGTGGCACATAATAAGTATAAAATATCCTTTAAAATACTCTGACAAATAGTTGTGGGTTATCTGAGATCAAAATTTTCAAGCCCTCTCTCCTGCATAAATAGGGTCTAGAATTCACTAAGCCTCAAAATAATATTAGAGTACATAAAATAAAAAAGCAGATGGAGAGTGGTGCTGATCGCATCATCTCCAAAATAGCAAAAACAAAAGTATACAGAGCCCTATCTGATATATTTAGAAAACTTTACCTAGTATAAGAGTAACAAAATACTCAGCAAACTCTAAAATAAACAAACTTTCCTACGTAGCAGGCGTAACCTGACCTAAATAAATACATATAGAAATACAGAACCAAAAATAGCATAGTGGAAATCAGTAAACCCTAATAATAATAATAATGATAATAATAATATATTGTGTGGCTTACATTTTAGATAAAAGTACTTTTTCTTTAGTGTTTTTGAAAAGATTTAAATAAATACTAAACTCTAAGTTAAAAATTTGTAATTGTATATATGATACAAAACAAAATAAATAAAAATTAATACATACCCTGCAAAAAATCAGTAAAAAAGTTGAAAACATCTCTTTGTGCATCCAAAATATAATAACAAATCCTTCCTGACTGGATTAAATTGTGTTATTTGAGTAATATTAAGCCTAAACTTGTAAAATAAAAGGGTAAAACTTGACGAAACACACTTCATGTGTACAAAATTTAATTCAAACCACATCTAAATTGTGTTATTTGAGTAAACTAGAGAATAATCCTGTAAAGTTGGAAAAAATCTCTCTCTCTCTATCTCTCTCTATCTCTCTCTCTCTCTCTCTCTGCGTGTGCGTGTGTGTGTGTGTGTGTGTGTGTGTGTGTGGATGTGTGTGTGGATGTGTGTGTGTGTGTGTGTGTGTGTGTGTGTGTGTGGATGTGTGTGTGTGTGTGGATGTGTGTGGGTGGGTACGCAGATATATTCTTCTTAGGACCGGCGTATCTTTAAACACCTTTCTTAATGGGACCAAAAAAAACGTTGGGACTTTTTGCCGGTCCCAATAAGGAAAAGGCCATTGCGAGACTCCTGAGACCCCTTTCGACATGTACGCGAAGTATTTCGAAGGTACCAAAAAGTTCATATTTGTTGGAATAGTGTTTATGTCGCTGTGTTACACTCTGCCACCTGCTGGTGAAACCTGGTACCTTCAAGGCTGTGTAAAACTGTGGTGTTTAATCGCATCCCTTGGTACCGTGAAGTGTGGGTGTGTAAAATCTTGGATCTATTTCGCATGTATTGGTACCGAACATCGCAGGGGGTTGAGAGGCAAGGAAAGGTTCGTTCGGCGGCCGCCGGGCTTCCCCGCTCGCCTGGCCGTCCTGTTGCTCCCGAGCTGTCAATGTTGCCAACTTAAAACTTTGGAACCAAATCTGTTCTTCTATTATACTCTATTCCTATACTCGAACAATACTCTACAAATGTGACTTTTGTATGTCCCATAACAAATTATCAGTTGGTTTTAATATAACACTAGTAAATGCACTATAAATGCATTTCTAAAGCACATTTTCTTCCATTGCCAAGAAACAAATAGCAGAGTTTTCAGACTTTATTGGTAACATCTCGTTACTTGTTTCGGTCATGCTGAAGAAAAATGAATTGATAACGAAATAATAATAATATTTTTTTTAAAGAAATAAGAATGGAGATTTCTGTTCAAAAGTGACAACCGACGGGGCAATAGGGGTGGGGGGTTATATCGAAGTGACAAGTGACACAGTTACCTTGGTCTATATGCAAGTCTTCTCATATCCGCCAACAACAGACCAAGACGACATGATGCATAACATTCATGGAACTTTCAGACCGAAGTGGAAGGCGACAAGTGACACGTATCGCTTTGAGACAATTGCAACACTAATGAATTCAACATTTCGAAACAAAGCAATGTGACAAGTTGCACGTCTCGCTTATTGCTTCCGTGTTGCACAGAATGGGCAGTTTTCTAAATATCGTGAATTATGTCGCATCGGTCTGGTGTTCGGGCTTTCGCATTTTAATGATTTGTGATAGACTAAAGTGGTCCGTGTGTCTTGTAACTTGTCACTTCGATTTGAACCTTAATTGTCACTTGCCGCCGTTATGTGATACTTGTTCCCTGTAGCTTCGGTTTGAAGTCTCTCCGTAAGAAACCATTCAACGCGTGGGCACGACCCCAGACGGGAGAAACACGGCAACGCTCATTGCGAGAAACACGTAAGCGACACATGATGTTTGTCGTGTACAATTGGTTCGAAAACGACGCACGGGTCCCGGGTTCGAATCCTGGCCTGGGCATAGATGTTTGTGAGTGTTTATTCATCAATTTCATCATGTCATCAGTCATCCCCATCTTCGCAAATTAGTCAAAAGTGGCATAAAAAGCGAAGTAAAATATAGCAAAATAGCATTGGTTCGAATGTTTCATTTATATTTTATCGAATATTTCATATATATATAAACGCTCATATTAAGAATAACAGTGTGTACAAACTAAGGGGTTCATACCGAAGTAACAAGCAACACGCACCTCTTAAGAATATAAGCAAGCATACCAGAAGACGCCACCAGATTAGAACGACGCAATGCGACTCGACATGTGCACCTTCTCATGTCACTTCGAAACGTCACATATACTTTTGAGTGTTTGTTTCCAAGTTATATGCTTCGCTTCTCACTTTGGTCTGGAAGCTCCCTAAACTCGTACAGGATTCGAACACAGAATCCACATTGTAGAGACGGAGACAAGTGTTCATACGTCTAAAAGCTAAGTGCTTGGTCTGAGTCCTTAACTTCAATGTAGTTCTTTTTCTAAGGACCGTGTTTGGAAACACTGTTGCTTTATGCGATTCACCTCTGCGGCCACTGCGCCGTGCATGAGTTTTTTTGCTACGTTGCCACACTTTTTGTCGTCTTCACTTCCCGCCCTCTCTGCTTAAAGTGCGACTTGAAAAGTTGATAAGCTCCACACCTGACAACGTCGCGGGGGAACACAAGTACGCTCCCCTCTTGCAGAAAAGGAGCAACGCGACTTGCTAAGCTGCCCGTTATCACGTTCATCTATCTCTCCATTGCGTATCAGCTTCACAAAGTAGGAAACCCATTATTTCGTATGTTGAAGTTGATAGAATTCCATTTAAGTTACATTCTGTGTCCTGCTCTTGTTGTCGTGTTGTTTATGTGCGTGTATTGAAGAGAAAATATAAATAGATAACATACAAATTCTTACGCAGGGATATTCGAATTATTATATGCGTATCATCCTTAATGCACATTCTTACTTACATAAAACAACAGAGAGGACAATGAAATAAGGGTATCTTTGCTAATGTTCTACAACAGACATTTTTGGGGAAAGGGGAAAACCTCGAGTACAAATCATTGATTTTATTCCTTTATGACAAATAATGCCTGGAAACTACACATGTACTTACCATCTACGATCATAAAGAAAATATTAATTCCATTAATTTTAAAATGACAAGGTAAAAAAAAAAACTATATAAATACTCTTCCCGTTTCTAAACGTCAATAATATGTAGATGTTTATTTGATTGAGATTAAAATAAATTATGTAATAAAATAAAGGGCCAACAAAAAATTCAGTTTTAGTAAAAGGAAGCGTGTTCATTTCCTTAGTGTGGCTTTATTGAGACAATATTTACGAAGTTACACAAACAAGTGTACTTAGGGGAACAGCGAAGCCCTAGGCAGAGGTTATGCCATTAAAATGTGTGTGGGCGGGTGCTACAAAAGGTAAAGTTCTTTCTTGTGCATGTTACGGTGCTACCTTTCAAGCAGAAGATATGGCTCCACACATTCTCGATCACGGCCGTACTGCGGGTGATATTATCAACAGCACGCTCCGTTGAAGGCATAGTAAAAAATGAAAGCTATGTAGTTAAACTTCCCCTTAAAACGGTATATGCGGTGGAGCCATATAGTGGTTCGGAACCCACTTTAAACTGAGGGTCCAGTCCCGATTAGCCTAACTGTGCATAAAGTGGAATTAAAACACCAAATGAATCGATCAATCAATCAATGCGTATATGTTCTCATTCAGTAAATTCGACTCTATTGTAGCTGCCGGCCCTCATGGCGGAGTGGTTCGCACATCGCGCTACGTCACCAGGGGTACCGGGTTGGAATCCCGGCCTGAGCGTGGATGCTTGTGAGTGCCCATTCATCAATTTCATCATATCATCACTCATCCCCATTTTCTCAAATTAGCCAAAAATGGCACAAAAAGCGAAGTAAAATAAAGCAAATCAATCGATCAATCTATTGCAACTAACCTTCGTGGCGGAAAGGTTAGCACAGCGCATTACGACGCTACTTGGGTGTTCCTTTGTGGGCGCTCTCCATCAATTTCATCGTATCATTACTCATCCCATCGTTTCGTCTAGACAAAAGGGAAAGAAAAGCGACGCTAAATAATAATATTCAAATCAAATCAACTGTATTGTATTATTTTTTTTTTCACCTTCCGGTCTGCATGAAGGAGTAGCTACGAAGCCAGAAGCCCTAATTTAGAATCCTGAGTAAGGCATAGATATATCATTGTGTTCGTTCTTTCATTTATTTCTGCATTCCACCATTAATGCTCATTAACGATTAACCGAAGAAAAGCAATTCAGATTAACGTTAAAGGCTATACGTTGCATTTTTCTGTCGCTTCAATAATGTTTACCATTTCACTATCCTAGGGTATAATTTTAGTTAAGCAACGTAAGGAATATTTACATTCGAGGCAATCCAAGGCATGGGAAGGGATAATAAATTCAAAATACCGTCTTTCGAAGCGTCACATATATTTTATGCAGTTGTGTTTGTACGTTGAGAATTTTTTGTTAGTTGATTTAGTTTATTTAACGTCGCATTTCTACCATTTCTGGCTAATTGCGAGGTTTCAAATGAATGTTAGAAATTGATGAAGGGACAAACATATAACGCAAACCCCACAGAGGATTATACTGATTGTGAATCCAAGCGCTAGAACCTCCTTCTTCTGCACAATGCAGTCGAGGTTGTACTACGTGGAAGAGAGGTTGACATTTGGATGTATTGAACATTTTATTGTATTATAATTGTCAGATATACAATGTTACGAAGTAACACACTGTATCTAGGAAACTGTAATATATAAGAGACAGCCGCTCGGGATCACAGGATCATAAAATATGCTGACAGCACTAAACTGAACTCTCCTAAGCAACTAGCATGTTTAATTTTTACAATTAGAATTCTAAACAGTGGCGACGATTAGGGGGAGCGAGGGAGGCTGTTGTCCCCTTATTTATGCCACTTTTGCCCTCACACTATGCTAAATCTTATGCACCAAAGTAAACTGACTTTGCCCCCCCTCCCCTTCAGTTTTGGAACCCAATCTCCGCCACTGATTTTAATGACAATTCTACGTTGTTAGCAACCAATTTTCGCTTCGTGTGCACGTCGCACTGCACCACGTTCTCCGCTCTCTTGTCACTGCTGTGTGCCGTATTCTATGACATTTTGATATTGTCCTCGGATTTCTTACAACTTTTCTTTCGATCCTCGATTTTTATTGCATACAACAATGTGTACAATATTCACGATGACAACTTGCCTACTGCTGCATTTGCAAACTGGAAGTAACAAAATGCAACTAATTTTTACAGCTGTAATCTAATTTTGTATTGGTATAATTGTTACTTTCCCTTGCTCGTCCCTACTCTTCGCGGCCTCTTGTCCGGACTTCGAGGCGCCAATCATTCCTCTCATGCTTGTTTCCCTCTGAAGTTCAAATGCTATGGAAGAATAAAGCTTTGAATTCAAAGCATTTAGAAGGAAAACGTTTAAGCAAATTTTGTATTTTATTCTAACGATATTAATATAAATAAATAAACTACATAAACATGTGTAGAATAAGTTAATTATTTTAGATAAACAAGTTACTTTTCCTGGATATTCAGGTAAAGAACTAAAGAGTTGTTGCAAGTCACTACCGTCAACATATTATGCGCCGCTCAGTGTTCTGTTTTCTACCCTATGACTACACCGAACAACCGATTGGGAATTTTAGGTTTAAAATGAAAGCCTTAACCTCCAAAAGTATCATATTAATATGAATTAATCTTAGAAAATGAATAAAACTCTTCAACAAAGTTTTAAACTATATAATTGTAGTTCTAAAAACCTACCGATTAAATTCTATTCTTACACAAATATCCATACTTTGAAACATATTTTTATAGAAAGAAATCACGGCTTTTCAACAACACTTTTAATGTCAGTTAAAATATAATGATATTTTCAATCACTTATTGACGCATAGTCGTAACGTAATTTCCTGAGAAATATGGTGTGAAAAGATTAATTTCTCCACTTCTAAAGGTTCGACTCTGTGGACGAGTGCGTTGAGTGACCGTACACTCCGAGTTCGAGTCCCGTCAGCCTGGACGAGACTGTTTTGTGAGTGTCTCTTCATCCATTTAACATAATCATGATCCATCGTCGTGAATAGTCAAAAGTGGAAGAAAAGCCACCCCAAACTCGTGCACCCCAAGGTCTTGGCTGAGAAGTTAACTTTAGGTCCAGCGCTGAGTAACTGAACGTAAAACTAAAATCACAGTCAAAATAAATTCATTAAATGAAGGGCTCGGGTGTAAAAAATGGTAAGTGACATCTTACCATGTACATCTTACCCGTACCATCTTACCAAAATGATCAAAATGTCACAAACAGTTCAATCTGTTCTTTATACTTGATTTTTTGTTATTTTCTTGTCACCTGAAGTGAAATGAAGGAAGGTTTTTTCACCGTAACACTGGATTGCTCAGTATCCCTCGAAACGATCTCCTCTCAACGGATGATAGTGCATGAGAACTATTAGGAGCGGAGAGGTCCAAGGGCAAGGTGCAACGGGGGTATTTCCCCAACAATCTCTCTTTCAAACGATCATTAACAGATCTGCAGCAATAGCAACGTATTCACAATTAAAGTGAAACAAGAAACGACAATAAATATAAGAATGAAACGTAATTGATTTATATTAATAGAAAAACTAAACACAATGTTTCACATCCGTGGCGAAGTGGTTAGCATAGCGTGCTACGACACCTGAGGTTCCGGGTTCGAATCCCGGCCTGGGCATGGGTATTTGTGAGTGTCCCTTCATCGGTTTCATTGTATATCAGCCCTTTCAATCTTCGCGATTAGCCAAAAGTGGCAGAAAAGCGAAGAAAAATAAACCAATTCAATCAATAAATCTTTCAGCTGTTCCATAATAAAACAATTTCAACAATTTTGAAACTAATTGACATCTTTAACCACTTAGTAAGGAAATCAGTTTGCTACTTGATGCAAATCTGATATTTATAAATGTAAAAAGATAATTGCTTTAAATGTATTTAATAATGTTATTTTTAAATATTTAGTGATTTTGTAATTAGTAATGTTGTATTTAATTACGTATACATATTAGCGCGCACGTGCGTGTAGATTCAAACAGTGATTTCACACCATGTACACGAAGCAAGAAAAAGAAGAGTCAGTATTGATTGATTGATTTGGTGTTTTAAGTCCACTTTATGCACAGTAAGCCTAATCGGAACTGGACCTACAGTTTAAAGTGGGATCCAAACCACTATGTGCCTCCACCGGGCATCGAACCCGGTACCCCTTTATTACAAGGCGACGACGAAGAGTCAATATGATGATGTTACACCCATATTCTGCCTACCGTTTCAAAGATAAGGGCCTCCGTAATTGTTTCATGCCCAACGCTGTCGCTTTGTAATCAAAGGATTCCGAGATCGAACTTTCATGCCTGCTTGCGGTAGATTGATCAGAGGCTCGAATCCCACTTTAAACTGTAGGTCCTTCCCGATTAGCCTGTCATGCAAACCGTGGACTCAAAACAAAGTTAGTCAGAAGGTAGAGTGGTTAGCACATAGCGCTACGACGCCAGAGGTCCCGGGTTCGAATCCTGGCCTGGGCATGGAAGTTTCTGAGTGTGCATTCATCAATTTCATCATGTTATCACTCATCCTCATCTTCGCAAATTAGTCAAGAGTGGCACAAGAAGCGAAGTAAAGTAAAGCAATATAATCAATCAATCGTTCCTTTGGGGCAGGTAGGAGATTCAGTTCAGACGTGACAGAGTAATGTGCAACGGCTTCACCCCTAAATAAAACCGAGACGCAGTGCGATAATATTTTCTTTCGACCTTCTTTTCCTTAGATGTTCGACTATGCATTATGGCAATTGCCAGTGAGTCACTGATAAAGTAAAAACATAAATGTGAAGGATAATGGCAGGTTGACGTGTGAATATACAAAATTATTGCTTAGGAGTATCAAAATGTAAAATCGTCGCGATTAAGAAAACAGGAAGAAAAGCCACGTAAAATATACAGTGCGTTCAATTTAAAATTGAACCCACCGGAAAAGCATCATGAGAGTAAGTATTAATTTCCTTGCCTCTTCGTTCCACACCAAGCTACGTGACTATTCAGCCGTCGTGTTACCATTACAAACAAAAAACATACATTGCGTTAGGTATTCGTAAATGGGCGGACTGCGGTAGAATTTTAAATTGAACGAGCTGTAAATAACAGAGTATAAATAGTTGTTTATTAACTTTGGATATTCCTTTTATGTTGCTTACGAATTTAGAAACAGTACCTGAATACTTTCTTCCGAAAGAAGCACTGCACAGGCACACAGCCTCCACATGTGTGCATATGTATAAATGTGTGATTAGAAAATAAATATGAATGATAAGAAACGTGATACTTTTTAAAGATGGTGGAGTTATTGATTTACCGTTACTTGAAAATACCAGAATCTCAGGTATTGACAACACCGAAATATCGATATATCGAAACGGTACCTTCGCTATTTTCCGGTACTTTCTGCATCTTCGATGTAACCGGTATTTCGAGATATTGAACCCCGGTATCTAAAACTCACTCTATACTCGTAATATTCTGAGACTGACACTTGCAAGGTATAAGTTTACTCTCCAGCACTTGAAATGAGAAGGGAAAGGAAAGGGGTGTGGGGGATTTCTCGCACCCATAAGCAAAGATGAAGACATGGGACTGGATCGCAACTCTGCCATTGATTGCAACAACTAGGGTGATGTTTTAGCCCCTTTTAGCCCTAAATGAGTATCACCTCACCTCACGTCACGAAGTCTCCGGTGTGGCACTTCGCGAGGTTTTCTTTCTCCTGATAGGAGAGGGAGCTCCTTTTTTAGTTTTACCGTGCGACGGGGAAAACGAGCCAACATCTGGGCAAAGCATATCAAGCTGTTGATCACGTGGCCTCGGGTTAGAATCTCGACCGTCCCCCAAACTTTACGTTGCATCGAAACGAATGGCAAACGCGGTAGCAAGAGAACCAACAAAACGCACGCATTCATGTAATAAAAAGATTTTCATCTAAAACGTTGTTAAATGTTTAAAAACTCATACTTGACTGATCGAAATCAAATTATTTCAAGGATGGGGTCGACTTCTCACATGATCACTCTTTTGGTTTGCCTCTAATTGTGGTCATCCATTCTTAACTTACTTATTTCATTATTCCATTGATTTTGAAGTGGAGATGAGTGGAGTGTCAGGAAATTTCGTTAGAGAAAGCAGTTGCGGGGACAAGGACTCGAACCAGGGACCCTTGGCGTCGTAGCGCGCTGTGCTAGCCACTCCGCCACGGAGGCCGGTTGCTGAAACCATCGATAGACGGGATCCGTTATGTCTACTCGAAAATATGGCCTCTAAATATCGATATACTGAGAACCGACATTTTCGGTATCTTCGGTAACCAACATAAAGTACTCTCTTTAATGGTGACATTCATTTACCTATATCTTGTAAGGTTGAGTAATAGAGGCACTAAAGTTATTCCCTACGAGAATATTTGTGCGCGTCTGTATTTATTTGCTCTCATCTACCAACCACTTCGACTCATTGTTATCTTTGCGATAGAGACGGCCGAAACACGCCCGCTCTAAATTGCAATTGATTTTGTAATGTTCAAAATGTTATAAAAATAAATTTAACTATATCCATGTCTATATGTCCCGTTTTTTTTATTTTAGAAATCTCGCAACCCTACTTACAGCGAAAGGGGGAAACTACGTTCAAAACGTAATTACTCTCATCTAAAACGCTAGTAACAACAGAGAAGTAGGGGAGAAACGTTTTCAGCACTCTGAACTCAATATTTCACATGCATATACTACATGAGAAGCAGCAAATTGAACTTTCCTAAAGGATAAATGGAAAATCTGCTGCTACAAGGGTTCTCTGGGTTCTACTCTAACTCCGCGCTATTAATTCGAGGAGACGATTTTCTTCACATATTGACTCGCATGCTAGTCATTCATGAAAATCCGCGCTTTTAGTAGGTCATTCCCAAGCAGTGACATGAACAGATATTGATATTTTTTAACCTTAAAATTCAAGAAACTATTTTCTAATGAATCATTTCTTCCTTTGTTGTTTATATTAGTGCAGTTATATAATAATTATAATAATTGCAAAATTATAATCATTAATTAAAAGGGAACCAATTATTGCACCAGTGTTACACACATATTTTATCATTTTCTAAACCTCAAAGTAATATGTTAATATTGAATCTATGCTTTTTCTTGTTCACATCAAATCGCCTCCAAATTAGCGGCGATTGAAGGTTGAGTGAGGCCCTACACATCGTTTTATATATTCTGATAGATAGTCTGGTCATTGTTAAGAGACTAAACAAAATGCAGGACTACATTTAGAATATAATCGTTATATTTGCACCTTCAATCACTGCCACAATCACTGTAGGTGTAATGCCTATAAAGTGTGTTTACAACACGCTCCGAAACGTTTGCCGGAATCATTGCAATGGGTGTGATTTCGCGCAAACAATTGTGGGGGAAGTTGTTGGCTGAATATCATCCATGGTAACAGCCGCTGAGGCTCTAATGGTGATCGAACGCCGGACCGCATCATTACATGTGATACCGTTACCACTACACCATTGGGGACAATTGCGATAGCAGACAACGTTCACACCATTTCGCCATCTTTATTTGCAGTTGAAGTTAATTGTACAGCGAGCTTGAACCATATGGGGAGTACTGTATTCTCAAACAATTGCCCCTATGCACACGCCACTGTTGCTTGTGTATATAAGTGTTCACTCACTTACAAGCGAAACCGAAACTCGAGCTCTCAGCGACACAAATCCAGACGCTTTGGCGCCTGAAACAGACGTTCGTTGGATCCTGCATTTCTACAGTCGTGGCCTTTGTCCCACTGCTTTGGTTGCGATGAAGTATTTTGACAGGTTTCCGTCGTTCGCTGCAGGATACATGCAAGGCTTAACAGAAGAATGTTAATGATATGCATATGATATATAATATTGATTAATTATTATTCGGAAATTAATACATGATTTATCTTCTGCAGAGTGTAAGAATTTCTTCTTCCGATAAAATTAACAACAACGAAATAATAAAAAAAATATTTAACCAGAAATCAACCTTTTGATATATTACCAAAGCAATTACCGACTTTTTTTTAATACTGTCCGATACTGTACGTAAATGCAGTCAGTACCCCTTCCCCCAAAATGATATGTTTACTGTCTCTTTATATATCTCTGGCTCTAATGAATTATTTATTGCCACGTAATACAGATGAAACTGACATAGGAATTCGAACCCAGAATTTATTGTGCTAAGATAATGAGTCAACCGACATTTAACAATCGTTACTTCCTTTAACTTTTCCAGGCAGTCATAGCCGAGATATATAAAACAACGTTTCGATTATAATTCTGTGGGTTAAATTTGGATAATTTTTCGTAAGTAACGAAAACGCTTTGCTCGTTTCCGAATAGCACCTTTCAGTAAAAAAAAATTATAGATTGATCGAGTTCGTGTTTTAAGTCCACTTTACATACAGTATGGGCCGGACTAGACCTACAGTTTAAACTGGAAACCTAACCATGTTATGCCTCAACTAGTTATTCGAACCCAGGACCCTTTGATTACAAGGCGGCGACGTTACCACTACGCCAACAAGGAGTCTCAGTAACCAATATATATATATATATATATTAGGGTGCCAAGGAAATGCATGGTAAAAAATAAATATATATTTTTTGTGAGTCTTACCCCCTAAATTTTTTCCTTTTGACCTAAAAATAAGATAAATGCCTTTTTCTTCAAAATTTTTTAATATTTACAGGTCCCTCAAAAGCATTGAACTTTATAATTATTACCAGAAAAAGTGCTGTAAATGAAATTTGACGAAAAGAGGGAACTGCTTGTGATTTTTTAAATATAGTTCAAAAGTTTCTATATGATACAGTTCAATAATTAAAATATCCAATTTTATGTTTTTAATAAATTATCAAAGTTTCTCTTCTCTGAAATGGCAGCACAGTGCTTTCAAAATGGCTACCGTCCACAATCACGTTTTTGTTTTAGGTTTTATTTCCAATGATTTGATAATTTTAGAAGATAAAGCACCAAGACATTTTAGAAGATAAACATTTTAAAAGATAAAGAGTATGAAGACTTTTTTGAAGATGAGGACATTTTAGAAGATAAAGAGTATAAAGACTTTTTAGAAGATAAGGACATTTTAGAAGGTAAAGACAATGAAATGAACAAATCTTACACAATTTTTTGTTTTATTTAAACAATATTTGTAAAGGATATTGATAAAGTTACCTTTGTTTTATGTTCGATCATAACTAATTAACTACGCAATATGTATATTTGGATAAGTTACTTTTGAAATGAATTATGAAAGAAAACTAACCCTAAAAAAATATCACTTATTTAGTGAATGAGAGAATATTTAAAATTTTTGAACACGTTTTGAATTTATAATCAGGATCTATATTTTTAACATATTTATACGCTGTTACAAATTATAAATGCAATAATTAGGTGCGTTTTTGCTTTCAGGTAGATAGCTGCCATGACTTCACAAATTGGAAAAGACCGTGGAATTTGGTTGATTGGTGGCACTATAGATTTAATTACAGGATGCAAATTGCCATCAAATAGACAAATTTTAGCAAGATTCTTTCATTCTCACACAAATGAAAAGCAGACCATTCAAGAAAGTGCTAGGAGGACAACGATGGAGCTTCTAGAATTGTGGGAAAAGGCGAGAATACCTACTCGTCAAGAATACAATATCATTGTGAAAATTAAAAATTTATATGGACAATGGCAAACATTACAGAAAAATGCCAGTCGAAAAAGTGATACACAGAAACATAAAGAAGAAGCATTTACAGAAGCTTTGGATGATTTGTTTGATGTTGCCCATGCTGATGCCATGAGTCTCATAAAGATCAAGGAAGACAAAATGTTCTTGGAAGCACAGCGAGAAAAAGGAAGGAGGGGAAGTATGGGGCCGGTTGACATAAAGTTAGCCAGACAGGAAGAACGGCGTCATAAGCAAGAATCTTTACAAGATTTAAGAAAGCGCAAAGAAGAGCAGAGAAAGAAGGAGTTGGTGACAACTGATGTTGAAGTGCTTAGTGGCAGCAGTGAGACTGAAAACGATAGTTCATCAGATGATATGGTACCAGTTTTTAGTGCTTCAGCTGAAGATGTCTCACATTCTAAAAAGCAACGCGTGACTAATTTCTTTACTCCAGAGCTGGGCGCTGCTCTGGATCGTACAAAGGTAAGCGACAGAAATGCTACCTATATTTTGGCTGCTGCTGCAAAATCTCTAGGTCACAATCCTGCTGAACTAACTTTAAATAAAGAATCCTGTAGACAGTTTCGAAGACGAAACAGAGAGAACATTGCTACTCAAATCAAAAAGACTTTCTCACCAGACACACTATTGACTGTTCACTGGGATACCAAGCTATTACCCTCTTTGGAAATTCCTCAGTGTGGGGGTTCTGCTAAATCTGTAGACAGAATTGCAGTGCTTGTCTCCGGATGTGGTTTAATGAAATTGCTAGCTGTCCCATCATTACAAAATGGTACTGGTGAAGCGCAGGCATTCGCAGTGTATAACGCACTAAGAGATTGGAACTTGACTGATTCTGTTTGTAGTATGTCATTCGATACTACTGCAAGTAATACAGGGAGCAAAAGTGGCGCATGTGTATTGCTTGAGCAGAAGATGAATAAAAAATTGTTATCTTTGGCATGCAGACATCATATTCATGAACTTATCATTGCAAGAGTATTTGAAACATTATTTGAGACCGGTGGAGGTCCGCAAATAAAACTGTTTCAGAGATTTTCATCGGTGTGGAACATTATCAATGTAGAGGCCTATGAAAGCAGTATTAGTGATATAGAGCTAACTGTAAAATTGAATCCGATTAAAGATGACATTTTGACTTTTTTGAAAAACCAGTTGCACATACATCAACCCAGAGACGATTACAAAGAATTGTTGAATTTAGCAATTCTTTTCCTAGGCGACCTATCTAGTGCTGCTAATATTAATGCGCCAGGTGCCTACCATCGTGCAAGATGGATGGCAAAACTCATTTATTGTTTTAAGATCTACCTGTTTCGCTCACAATTTCACCTTACAACCCGTGAACTTTCCCAACTTCGGCAGTTTAATCTGTTCGTTGTGTCCATATATTTGAAGGTGTGGTTTACTTGTCCTTGTGCAGCTTCTGCTCCACAACAAGATCTGGAACTGTTGCAAAAATTAGTTGAATACCGGATTACAAATAAAGCTGTAGCTAATGCAGCACTGAAAAGTTTCCTGCATCAACTTTGGTATTTAAGCGAACACCTAGTAGGTTTGGCATTCTTTGATGATAATGTGTCAGTGGAGAACAAAATTCTGATGGTCAGTGCTCTTTCACGAGATGAAAAAAACGAACCTGCTAAGAGAATCAACCTTGACATTGACAATTGTGACATTTCTTCAAAGCGATTATCTGATTTCGTTACTGTGAACACAAGACATATTTTTGTTGCACTTGATATATCGCAGGACTTTCTTCGAGAGCATCCATCCAAGTGGACATCACTTAATAGCTATTTGGTTGCTCAAGTCAGAGTTAAATCACTTAAGGTGGTGAATGACGCTGCAGAGCGTGGAATTTCACTAATTCAGGAATTCAATCCTATACTAACAAATCAGGAGGAACAGAAACAATTTCTACTGCAGGTTGTGGAAAAGCACCGGCGTGAATTTCCCGAACCTAAGAAGTCGAAACTCGTAGAAAGTGTAACTGCAACAAGTTCCATTGAACATTGAGTTGATGGCTACAAAAAGTTTTGTAATTCACTTACTGACTCTTTACAGTACTTTTTGCTTCAGAAATACTACATTTATGGCTATTAATAACTAGTTTTCACACGTTTTTGTCATGTAAATAAATTTCCCTAAAATTAGTTAATGTAATAAATTTCAAATGCTTTGAGGAAGTGGTAAATATAATTTTTATGTCCTAATATTTTTGGTAGATAATTACTATGCCAAAAGGAACATTTTTGAGGGGTAAGACTTTAAAATTTTTAAACTTCGTTTTTCCTTGGCACCCTAATATATATATATAAACACAGTAATAGGATGAGAAAGAGTGCCACAAGGGCGGATAAACTCTAATAATGGAGAGAGAGTGTATATAGCCTATATAAGTACACAGAAGAGTAACAGTGTACAATTTACTTTCTTTTGGTCTATAAAACAACCGATATTAACACACCTTCAAAAAAACAGCTTGTACATATGAAGCAAATTAAAATTGATATGTGAGGGCATAGTAGTGCGCACGGGGGTTGCCAGTGGTGCATGAACACCTCCAAATGCGTCCTCAAAAAATTAAGAATGTAGAAACAACCATTACAATAATGAAAATAATGTATCCCCTGCTGTCTTGAAATTTGAATTTTAATGGTCGGACCTTTCTAAAGGAAGAAGAGTGAAACGACTTGCAGCCAAAGATATCCTCTTCCCTATATTTAAGCTGCTCTTCCCTATCCTCTTCTCTACTCTGCTTCGTAAATAAGGAAACTGTCGTGAGGCTAATGCTCTTTTCATTTTCGTCAGTTAATTTTTGAGCACCCTGTGCACTTTCACTTTTCCATCCTTAATATTTTCCTTTCTGACACTGCGCAGCATATCGTGCAAGAAAATATCTTCTAAACGCAACTCAAATTTCGCAAATTCTTCTTCGCTCATTCTCGCGCAAGATTTATGGTACCACTTTTTACAAAACTACATTCAATTGCCCCAGCATTCAAGTGTTTTATTCCAGCCAATTTCGGCTGCTTCGTTCTGAGACGGAGAGATCGACGTTCGAACCATGTTTGTACCACTGACCTACTTGTCGCTAGCTCGCTAATCCCTTAATCCCGTACAGCTGCAACGAAAAAGTCTGCTCACACGATCATACAGTACAGTTCTTTGTCACTTTCTTACGTAGAGCACAAATATTTTACACACAAATAATCCTATCTCAACTTATTATTAATACGATTTCTGAAGTTGAATGTATTATCTTAACAAATAACAAGAAGGATATCCTGTGTACAAGGCACCAAGTAAGGTTATACAAAATAGAATCTAAGTTGAAGTTTTATTGTGGACTGACGTCAAAAGCAAAAAAATAAATAAAACCGACCGTGGATTTTTATATTTAAATTTATATGTATAAATATACATACAGGGTGGCTCAATAAGTCACTTAACACCCCCGGTATAAGACCACTGAGACATGGAACGTGAAAATGGCGATGACCAATCGTTGCCTGGCCAAGGGGGAACCACATTGACGTCACCCGCATGGTCGGCAGCCATCCTGATGTCCGCCATCTTGAATTCAACTTCAGAAATTTAAATGGGAAGGAGGTCGTGCGACATATCAAAATTGGCTAGAATTTTACCAGTAGTTTTCATTTATTTCCCTTTAGTGCGTGTGCGGTATTTGTGTGGTATGGTGAAATGCATTTTGCAAGTCGCAGTTTCTTTTAAAAGAAACTAAATTTACAGAATAATTTTTAATCAGATGTCTATATCTTAAAGATTACAAGTGCTATTAATACAGATCATGCCATTAGTGGAAGTGAAGTTTCATGATAAGAACACTCTTAATAATAATAATAATAATAATAATAATAATAATAATAATAAATAATGTCGATACTGCCCAAAACAAGGAATAGTCAACGAGACAAAATGTTATCAATCCCGCTCTGCCTGGACGACAAACGGGGCTTTGGCTTCTAGACTCACAGTCAGTCTGTCTGTTCCCCACTGCCCATGCGTATTTGTCATTGCCCTTGCATTAATTTCATCCTAATCTTCGCGATTGGCCAAAAGAGACAGAAGAAATAAATAAAATAAATCAAATCAATCAGAAGAAAAGAGCTGCAAATGGATGTGCCTTTCCCAAATTGAGGATTCATATGGCAAGTCTCGCATATAATATGAAGGTTAGGATGAATAATGAAACAGTTTGTTGGAACACACACAATTTCATGTCCAGGTTCTATCCAGGATGCGAAACTAGGACACCAAGTTTTTTTGCACGTTACGCTAACCATTCAGTCACAGAGCCGAACTAAGGGTCCCGGGTTCGAATCCCGGTCGGGCTTTGTTGTTTGTGAATGTCCATTCATCAATTTCATCATTTCATCACTCATCCCCATCTTCGCAAATTAGTCAAGAGGCACAAAACGCGAAGTAAAATAAACTAAATCAAATAAAAAAATAAAAATAAAAAACAGAGCCGAACTGAAATACTTTGTATTTGGCGAGTGATTCCCGACACGTAAATGATACAACTGGGAAGATAAAAAGAGACTGTTGCATTGGCGCCTTCAAGTCTGGGCAGAGCATTCAACCATATCAGTATCAATCACTCAACTTGATATTGTGGTTTCAGGGTGAATAGTAAGCAAGCCCATACTTCCGGTCATTCTGTCTGTTTCTGTCCTCCAACTTAGAGATATGCGTGTGTAACATAGTGTTAATGCGCAGGGACATGTGAAAAATGCTAACGTTGGGATAACCGTTAAAATAATAGAAATGATAATTGCATTATGGTGGATTAAGGGTGTTGTTTGTTAACTGACTGTCACAATTACAAGTATGGAAATTTAAATCTTTGTAGTTAAGTAAAACTCTTGGTAAAATATCTTCATACCAATGGCTAATAATGTATTTAAACGCGTCGTTTCTCAACGTATGGAGCGCGACCCACTGCAGGGTCCCGAGAAGGCGTTTGGTGTGTCGCGTAGTCGGGCTCGAAAATTTATTTTTTGTGTCTCAAACACTTATTACATTTTAATTACTAAGATACATTGTTTAACAATTTAAATTCAACTCTTGTTGTACGAAGTTTAAGCTCTTCATGTCTATTACTTGCGCTCTACCATCGCTTTTTGCCGGCATCTCTCAATTTCATCATGCGTGTTTAGTTAGACTAGAGTAAATTAGTCTTTTAAATCACATATTTACTTTTCTTGAAGAAAGTATACGTAATTTCATTACGGAAATGTAAAAGAGGGCTTCTTAAAGTACTCGATGTTAGCAAAAGCATGATTTTAAACTGGGTGCACACCCCTTCAAGTAATTTTGCCGGCGCCCATACTTGTGTGTCCCGTGAAGTGTAATATCCTTCAAGGTGGGTCCCGAAGTGAAAAGGGTTGAGAACCATTTATTTAAAGGTAATATACCTAGATATTAGTATTTTCAGTTTCAGACATCACAGAGTGCGAAGGGGCGGCTTTTGAAGGACTGCTGAATTCGCCGCATTATTCCTGCAAGGGAAAGGGTGGGGATATCGAATTGTATCCATGTACATAAGAAGCACGGACTTGAAGTTTCCTATGGGATATATTAAAAATTACGTGCAACCCCCTCTCCTCTACCGCCAATAAATCTTTGGCACGCTGCTACCACGGGTCTGTACTCTAACTTTGCGCTTTTAGTCAGAGGAGACGCGTTTCTTCACACACTCACTCACCTAATGATTCATGAAAATCCACGTTCTTAGAATGTCATTCCCAATCAGTGACATTACGAATAGAAATGCGGAAATATAGCTCGCGTACTTTGAAACAGCGTTCATTGAAAATAACCCATAAAGCTTTCACTTATAACTCCATTAAGCCTTGTTTCCATGATTATGAAAAACTAAATATGCTGACCAAGGCAGTAATTTATTTTATTATAAAACATAAACTAACGTAACGTTTCAACCTTCTAGCAAGGTCTTCTTCAGACTCTGTATCAAGTACAAAAGTAACCAGATACAACAAGAAGGGTAATATATATACACAAACATTACTCCCTCCAGACTATTTAGAAAGTTGTTAGGAACTTTCTAGCAGATGACTTTCACTTTCCAACTTTACTTTCACCTAAAAGGCTAAACACAATTACTTCCATATAGAATGTGGTTGGACTTTTTAAAGAGTGGAAAGGACAAGAGAAAAAGAGGAGAGGAGAAGGAAGAAAAATGAAGGGAAAAGAGCGTGAGATTAAAAAGTCCAACCACATTCTATATGGAAGTAATTGTGTTTAGCCTTTTAGGTGAAAGTAAAGTTGGAAAGTGAAAGTCATCTGCTAGAAAGTTCCTAACAACTTTCTAAATAGTCTGGAGGGAGTAATGTTTGTGTATATATATTACCCTTCTTGTTGTATCTGGTTACTTTTGTACTTGATACAGAGTCTGAAGAAGACCTTGCTAGAAGGTTGAAACGTTACGTTAGTTTATGTTTTATAATAAAATAAATTACTGCCTTGGTCAGCATATTTAGTTTTTCATAAAGCTTTCACGTTGAACGGTGCTGAAACTTGGTTCGCGTCAAAATTCACTTCTTGTCGAATTGTATTACTCGTCCCCATCTGTTGCCACATCGATGGCGACGCAATCGATCACGGTTAAGCTCTGGCAATTAGTAATATTTTATTATTACTGCAAGAACTGTGCCTTACTGATAGGCCTACTAAGTGAATTTCCCTTCCATACACGTTACATTAAATCATTTTATGAACAAAATAAATTTAGAAACATTGGTAGGGAACATCCCTAGAGAACAGTGTAATTTATTTTCATTTTTCATTATAAATTCATTTATCTTTTTTTTTACTTCTTTTCATTAAAATATTTATTTACAGTTAAAAATTTGATAACAAGATATGGCAGCATTCCCCTCTCCTCGTGATCCAGTCTCGATCAACCTATCTGTGAACAAAGTGAACTATATAGAAGAATGTTGTTCCCTAGTCATAAAGGATCACCGACCTCTACTCCGATGGAGGTACAAGGGCTGATACTTTCTTAATGTCACTCGGCCATCCAATTTATAATAATATTTTGAGACGTTTCGGGCGAGAGTATCTCATTTCACAGTTAATCCGCCCATGACTAAATTTAAATTGCATAGGCTATTTTACGCTTAATAGGGAGAGTTTCTTCTATTTTTGTGTCCGATTTTGGATATTTTACGTTGCTTTTCACCGTAGAAAGATGAAGTAATGGCATTAAAATCGCAAAAACAAAATGAATCGTCTATGCCTAACCAGCGTTGAACCCGCTTACCTCTGGCTCTGGAGGCTGTTAATCTCACCACTTAACCGTGGTTGGTTGGAACTTTAGTGAATGTACGTATGCCAATAAAATTGTTTATAGTTTGATTAGATATATTTCATTCGCTTACTTTCAGTTAATAGCAAAGATTATTTGGATCGAGTGTGTTGAGCACGTACTGCAGGGTCCATGGTAAATATGAAGTTAAGGAAACCGTCCCGTAATATTTCCATTGTACCAGAAATAGTGTTGCCAACGAGACGAGACTTTGGCCTGTCTCGTCTCGTGGAAATGCTGTCTCGTCTCGAAAATATTCGTTTGTCTTATGACACATGGTCAATCTCGTCTCGTCTCGAATTTTTGAAAGCCTGTCCTGTCTCGTCCCGTGGGCAACACTAACCTGAAAATACAACAGGAAAAATAGGGAGACAGAAGGGTGTGTATTTTAGGGACAAAATATCATTGGACATACCCATAAAAAAAATAGGAAGATAAAATATATGGGTTTGAAAAATCGTTTATTGATTGTACTTCTCTTGAACTTGCTTTCTGTGAGGCGAGAGGTTGTATACACCTTATCCCCTTGATGTTGTCGCGAAGTACGTCGTGTTATTTTATAGTTTACCATTGTCCTCGGTCTCCTTAGCGATTTTCTTTCAATCCTCAAATTTTGTATTGCATGTGGCATAGTTATAAACATAGTGATGGACAACTTGCCTGCTGCTTCAGCTGCAAACTTAAAATAAGAGAATCCAAGTAAAATTATGCTATTGCAGGTTTAATTTGTGGAAGCAAACGTTATCTTTTTCCTTCCTTCATTTCTACCCTTCACCGACCCTTCTCCAGACTTCGAGGCGTCATAAACTGACACAGCTTGCAGAAGCATTCTTCCCAAACTTGTTTCTGTCCGACTCAAGTGCTAGGGGGGAATAAAGCATTGGATCGTATCGTTTCTCAACCTATGGGGCGCGACCCGCAGCTGGGTCCCGAGAGGGTGTTTGGTGGGTAGCGAAGTCGAGCTTGAGAATTTACTTAATGTCTTGCAAAACTATTACATTTAAAATACTAGTATATATTGTTTCAATATTTTAAATTCAACCCGTGTTGTCCGTAGTCTAAGCTTTACATTTCTGTTATGCGCACCCTACCATTGCTTTTCACCCGCATCTCTCAAATTCAGCTTTTAAAATTATATATGTATGGCACTTTTCTAGACTGAAGTATGTGAAATTTGTTTAAGCAAGCGTAAAAGAGGGCTTCGTAAATTACTCGATGTTAGCAAAAACACGTACTATTATAAACTGGGTGCACACCCCTTCAAGTAATTCTGCCGGCACCCATACTTGTGGGTCCCGTGAAGTGTAATATTCTTCAGGGTGGGTCCCGTACTGAAAAAGGTTGAGAACTACCTTATTAGAGGCCCTTGAAAAGTTTGATTCGATTCACTGATTGATTGAGTTTATTTTACTTCGCTTTTCTGCTACTTCTGGCTAATCGCGAAGAAAAGAATGAGAAATGAAATTGAAGAAGAGACTCTCTCAAACAACCCCAATTCCCAGGTCGGGAATCGAACTAAGAACTCGTGGCGTCCTACCCACTTCGTTATGCAGGGCGGTGCCCTAAAGGAAAACTTGGAATTGGAAGTAAATTCCGCACAGAAATGCGTACAGAGTAAGTGAATGGTGGGTGACATTTTCTGAATACTAATGATAATAATTAAAGAGTTGATTTAAGTCCAGAGAATGAAGAGAATTTGTTCAAACCTAATCGGGTTTGAACGGAATCCAAGCAAATATGTGCCTCCACCGGACATGAATTCGGGACCCTTGATAAAAAGTTGACAGCATTACCAGTGCACCATCAATATAAACGGCTTGAAAACATTTGCCCCTTTGCTCGTTTCAAGATGACTGTCAGTTAGAGTCAGCGCCAGGGTGCAGGTGCAGTCCCTGGAGGTCTTTCAGAGCAAATATAGAGAAAACCGAATGACATATAGTACAGACAGATGCCTTTTATCATTCTTCTGAAAATTTATCCAAATGCTGTTTATACGGCCTTACTAAAAAACCTTGCGAAAAACACTTCGTTATGTGTTGCCGAACAAAGTTCATACATTGCTGAAGACATTATTATAGTTCACAATCAAAATTATTTGGTTATACCATACAGTGTTGTAACGAGGCTAGAAAAAGCCATTTTACCTATCGTATATTAATTTTAAAATGTGACTTTTTGTCGTAGTTTTTTTTAAGTTTGTCCAGTTGCTTATGCCAAATCACAGGAATGTAAAAGTTTTAATAACAGAAATTGGGGGAGAAATTATCTCACACAAACTAATTTGGAAGCATTAGGTGACTGTAACATCTATAAACAATAGATTTCGTGAATATAACTTGCCTGATAATTGCAGGACAAACCACATCGTTGGAAATTGATATTGCTGAAATTAATGTCGAATTATAGGGAACGATTGATTGATTTATTTGCTTTATTTTAATTCGCTTCTTGTGCCACTTTTTGCTAATTTGCGAAGATGGAGATGAGTGATGATATCATGAAATTGATGAATGGACACTCACAAACATCCAGGCCAAGCCCGGGATTGAACCCGGGGCCCTTGGTGTCGTAGCGCGATGTGCTAACCACTCCACCACGGGGGTCGACTTATCAAGAACGAAACAAGTTTCAAAATATTAAATTTCGTATGTAAATAAATCACCGAATGCATAGTCCGCGTATGCAAGGGCCAAGTGACGGAGCAACCAAAACGTTAAAAATTGCTTCATGTTTGTCAACCCGACGTTAGTCTACTTGTTAGCGTTGCTCTAACATTGAAATTTATGTGCTTGTATATCTGTTGTAAAATTCGAAAGTCTTTTGTTTTGTCACGGGCCGGAGGGGGGTCATAATATGGTGGAGCAGTGGTGGCGATTAGGGGGGCGAGGGGGTACTTGCCCGCTGTTCTTCGTCACTTTTGTCCTTGCACTGTGCTAAACCTTATCTTCAAAGGGAAATATTGTCTTTGCCCCGCGGTTTTGGAACCCAATCGCCGCCACTGGGGTGGAGCATTTCCTATCGTCATTCGGAGCTGTACCGTTATCTTGTAAACACATTGTCTATGTTAACTTGACGCTCACGTGTCGACCAACCACGAAATTGTTTTTTTTTTTTTTTTTTTTAGTGAATTGTATTGGTCTTCTTGTGCTTATGTGATTTTTTCTCATGATGGACAATACACACATATTGTAATGTCTCCCTTGCCCTCCGTGCGCACGCCTATGAGAAGGATTGTTACTGCTGTGACTTTCCATCCAAAGTATGATTTAGAACGGTCTTCTTTTCCTGAACAGGTATTGAACTTTTGAAAGATCCTAGGTGATTACTTTGAAGATCTGCCTCTTAAAGGAGGAGTTCAATGATACATGGATTCAACACACACAGAAACGCTCAGGTCGTTATACCTGACTCAACTTTTATTCATTTTTATTATTTTACTTCACTTTTCGGACACTTTTGACTAATCGCGACGATGAGGATGAAGTTGATGAAGTGACACTCGCATCCATGCCCAGTCCAGAATTCGGAACATTGGTCGCCGGGCGACAAGTAAATCGAGTTCACAACCGTTGACTTCGTAGTAACCATTTATCTACTCGTCATTATATGAACACTGACGTCATCAAAGCTGCTACCCTCGAGATATAAATAACCATCAAGACTTAAGTTTCGGTGATGATAAAAGGTAGACAGTTGTTGCTTCATTCTGCGTGCAACATTTCATCGTAACCTAACCTCTCGATTTCAATACACCGTGCTGTTTGAAACGCTCTTCTTTTCAACAGTTCACTCATTAGGTCCTTATTGATGTTGTCATTTATATAGGGTGACCGTACGTCCCGTTTTGACCGGGACAGTTCCGTTTGAGAGACGTGTCCCGGTCGTCCCTTCATTATTATTTAAAAACACTATTTGTCCCGTTTTATAAAAGTCTAGGTGTTAGCTTGAAAACCAAGTATAAAGTTGAGACATTTCATGCTAAACAAATTTGTATTGTTTTGCGTGTGTTCCGTTATTTGTAGAGCAGTGCATAAGCATGTCCAAGAAGCGTACATGCAGTTTCAATAGGGACTTGGTACAAGACACAAACCAAAAACTCAAATGGCAAATCTCGCGTCAGATGTGTGGGGTAAGGTTTTCAAGGAGATTTATAAACGGTTGATGAAAAAATATAGCTGCTCTCCAGAAGATTGATTGTTCTGATAAATACTTCTTGCACTCCTCAACTTTAGCGTAGGGCTAACATAAAAGGTTGATCAGAAGGAACCAGAAATACCGTGTAAGTCACACCGAGATTATAAAAACGACAGTTCATATTTCAAATAATAATAACGATAGTATAATTATAAAAATAATTTTATAATTAGGCCTAACTTATTTTTCAGGAGGGGAGGAGGTAAACTGATCTCCTTGGGATGTCCAGTTTTTGGGCCAAAATATTATGGTCACCCTACTACTAGGGCGCCAAAATATCTAGCTCCTGGGTTCTCATTCCATTGTAATTATCATGCTCTTACCATGAAAAGGTCTCCCACGTATTATCCGCGGTCCCGGGTTCGAACTCTGGTCAGAGCTCCAAAATTTTGGTAATGACTCAAAAGAATAAATATAGTTCGGTAAACTTATTAAGGACGATCTGGCTCCTATTGAGAAAGTCTGATAACAGCGGCGATGGGACTCAATGCGCTCAACGAAGAACCCGTTGATAGGCTTTTGTCTTTAAAAAGGCTGTTGGACTCCATGGCTATGCAGAGCACCTGCGTTATATTGAAAACTAAAAATCCATTACGTGAAGTCAAATTAACAATTTTGTAATAGCAATTTTGAAGTAATAAGCATAATCTTGAGTTTCGGGTCATAGAAACAAATGTTTAGAGTGTGAGCGAGCAAATCAATTGTTACTAAATACATGGTAAAAACAGACAATTTGGTCCAAATTGAACAAAGTATATTTTGTCTCAATCCTCCATCCCCGGTCACGTCCCTGGTCTTGTATGTATACGTGTCAGTTAGAAACCGAATTCATTGCCTGTGTGCTCACTGAGGGTCTGCTTGAGACGATTCCCGACACTTTGGCGCCAGCGGACAGCTGGGTCGCTCGGAACTGGCTTTTGCCGCGGGCACGATTCGAATGGAAACAGACAACTCTGCTAGTGATTGTTGCAGTCTAATTCTCGAATGAATATTTCACTTGCTTTCGTTGACTTCACGAATTCTATTTAAAGCAGCCCAATAAATCAAAGAACGAAATAGCTATATTGGGAAACTTTCAACAACTCTCATATTCGCAGCCAGAATATTTTACAATAACAGGTGTTAATTGTATTTTTGACTGTAAACACGAGAATCTAATACAAATCTTCCCACAGTTTTCATCACGTTTCAATGAAGTCAAAAATTACAATGTTCAAACTTTCTTTTAATACTTTTCTAGTTATCCAAGTTACAAGATGTGATTTCTCAACGATAACTTTGTTGCAACATTAATCTATTTCTGTCATTGTAGTCAGCATTTCTTAGCTACGGTATAGTAAACGTTCATGCAACTTCCCACTCTTTAAAATGATACACTTTTACGTGAGGTGGGATCCCGCCAACATAAGTTAGGATTTGAGGAACAGAAACGGATAACAAGCTCACTCAACAAGAGGCCTTGCATCAGTGGTGCTTTCAAATCTGGGCCGAATAACAATTACAAAAGTCAGATCAAGTTTACGCCATAGATTAAGCTGATGCACTCGTATCCGGACTGAGATTTTCTGTGGTTTCTACAAACGACTGCAGGCATAGCAGCTTCGTCGTTGGCCAGTATTTTTCAAATATTCCTAAATCAAGTAATTGTCCAAAATAGTGGACATTAAGTGAGATAGGAAGTGTGGGCTCTAACAGCTACATTCGTGCAACGATTTAATAAATTTTATTTTACCTTTACATGATTCACATTCATATCATCAATAAATATTCCACACCTTTCTGACAATTAATATTATAATGCAATTTCTGAAGTGCAATAATGAACGTGGTATGGTGTCTGACTATCACGGGGTGACCTACCTAGGATTTTATTATTAATTAATTCAATACTTCGAATCAATATTTAGCCATTTGCAGTTTTTTATGACAGGTCTGCTCATGAGAAACCGTTGAAGGGAAAAGTGAACTGTGCACCGTATCCGACGAAGAGAAAGAAAACTGTTCGTGTTAACTAACTAACTCCTTTATTACGAAGAATTTTTTTTTATAGGATAAATCTCTAACATGCCCACTAGTACGTATTCGTTTAGGTCTCTGGTTTGAATGCTTATTTAGAAAAATAAATAACAGAAATAAAAGTTTCATCGATGTAATTAAATGTTACAAAGATTACAAATGTTACAAATTTCATCCTGTCATCACTCATCCTCGTCGTCGCGATTAGCCAAAAGTGGTAGGAAAGTGACGCTAAATAACAAAATCAAATCTTTCCAAGACCGCGAACACACAACCAACATCCATACATTGAAGAAACTGAATAGCAGCAAAAGTTTTAACATTTCCTTTCACGCGTGTGTATCTTTATTTTTTCCCTTTCAGCCGAGTACTGCAGTGTTGCCAGTTTCCTTCAGTGCTTCATTGTCAAAAGGTTTAACAACGATAAATATTACATCTCTACTTTCGACGTGTGAGGTTCGTGATGATACAAATGCTCAGCACTGAATAAAGATGATGACCGTGCTGAACATTTTGGCAACGCAGGAGCAGGATTGCATGGTAAACACCTGATTGCTCCCTTACTGTTGAAAATTATGCAACAGCGCCAGTGGATTGTTCTTATCTTGATGAAGCTACTTTTCTTGGGTGGATTTCGAAATCAAATCAAACTTGGGCGAATATACGAGTTATTCACTTCCTTGGCTGCTTATACGTTTTCGCCTTTCAAGTAAATGCAGGAAAAGCACGCCTTGTGTGAGAAGCTAAGAGCATTAAAAACGTGTCCGTTCGTCCCTCCCCCTCTCTGTAAGAAAGAAATAAGAATTGCGCCCTTTGTTCTCTTCACCCAACTCCATTCAGTTAATCATGTCAAACACATTACAAGACCTGGGCTCGGTGGTTTACTGAGGACGGAATAGGCAGTAAAATGTTACAAAATGAATGTTTGGCCCATCTTTCAGAGCTCAAAGACGAGGTTACGAAGTATCTTTGCGAAACTTTTCTTTGGCTTGTTCAAAGTATTTACTGGTGATTCTTTACTGCAAAGATTACTGTTGCTGTGTTTGCTTTATCATTTTTATTTCCGTCATGTCATGATCGGAGCTTCGAAACAGTCGAATGGTAAGGGCCTAATATATAGGGCATCCCCAATTTAGTAGTAGTTAAGTCGTCGGCCTGTAATCAAGGAGATACGGCTTCGATACACGGGAGAGTGGTTCGGATACCATTTTTAACTGTAGGTCAATCCTGATTAGCCTATCTTTGCATAAAGTATATTTAGAACTCAAGTTAGCGCAATCACAGAACATTTCGGTTTCTTGAAGGCAATTGGGGAGCTACGTGGACTAGCAGGTTCCGATCGAGAAAACCAGATAACAGCGGCAATGCGATTCGATGTGCTGACCACGTGTCAACCAATGAGGAAGTCTATTAACGGACCGTTGTTATTGAAGGAACCTTTTGCCACGGAGTTAGTGCATCGTAACTGTTACGGAGATAATTAATATATAAATTGAGCGGGTAAATACTAAGAAAATAGGCTGTTATACTAACCACTACATCGGCTTGTATTGTGTTCACGCTAAACGGGGTTAAATTCTGTTACTGGGTGATAGACCAGTATTATGATGTGCAAGCTGCGAAGTTATGTAACAGTGGCGTATCTAGAAGTAGTTTTAGAGGGACGTAGTCTTATTTTTGATCAACTTTCCTTTCAAAACACGTAAAATATAGGAAAAGATGGCAGGATCTAGGAGTGGTAAAAATGACTCATAACTCCCTTATGCTTACATTCCTTTACTACATTTATGTGCACGCCACTGAAAGTTGGTGAATACAGACCACAAGTGGAGAGGGTTCCTTATTAGCGATAACAGAAGCGGGGTGTAAGGGATGATTTTCCTGTAAACATCAAAATTCCACGTATTACACCCTGTACTCAGGAAAGGGGGGGAGGGTTGCCACTAAGCTATCTTATGCTATAACCTAGGGTCGCACATAAATGAGGCCCTGAAGGGGCAGAAGTGAAAAAGACCATCGACTATTTTCTTAATGTTGTGATAATAGCAGATTAGAACATGTCAGATCCCTTTTACCTGCTTATTTTATGAATGAACGTAGAAGGAAGGAGTTTCTAGCGGTTAAATAAGTTCTTACATGATGATCCTATTTTCAAAGGTCACGTCACATAAACAATATGTACAATTGTTCCTCGTAAAAACGAATGTAAACATTTTAAATACCAAAAATTAAAAGTCAAGTGAAGTGGAGAGATACTAACGGTCGAAATTAACATCCTTGTTTCTTGGTTAATTCGCGTCCAGTGTGGCTACCGTAATGTAATGTTGGTTTCTGTTCCTTTAGTGCGTGTGCAGTGTTAGCGTGGTATGGGGAAATGCATATTGAAAGTGGCAATTTTAAAAGAAACTGAAATTTACTGAATAATTTATAATCAGACGTCTATATTTTAAAGTTTACAAGTGTTATTAATACAGAGCCCGCAATTAGTGGAAGTGAAGTACCATGAAAACAAAACGGTTAATAATAATAATAATAACAATAATAATATCGACAGGGCCTAAAACAAGGGATAGTCCAGGAGCCCAAATTTTATAAATCCCACTCTGCCTGGACTACAGTCAGTCTGTATTGCGCACTGTCCCTACGTATTTGTTATTGCCCGCGCATCAATTACAACCTAATTTTCGCGATTGGGTAAAAGAGACAGAAGGGAGAAGTAAAATAAATCAAATCAATCAGTAGGGAAAAAAAGTAAAATCCTCCCCTGTGCTTTGTACCACACCATGATGGCATATACGGGGTGTGGAGTTGGGCCCCACACTTTCTTGGTCACAGCCGAAGCCCTGGCCGCCCCCAGAGTTTCCTCCAGCTACCCACTTTGTACGACGCTGGGTGGGCGCCAAGGCCGCTTGAACAGGTGGAAAAAATCCCGGTTCTCCCTCGCCTGGTAGTCAGACGCCCTAACGACCGAGTTACCGCGGCAGCAAATGGCTGTACCTTTCTCACATTGAGGATTCCTGTGGCAAGTCTCGCATATAATATGAAGGTTAGAATGAACGATGAAACAGACTTTTGGAACAAACACAACTTCTATCCAGGATGCGAACCTAGGAGACAGAGTTTTGTAGCGCGTCATGCTAACATTTGAGCCACAGAGCCAAACTGAAATACTTTGTAATTGGGCGAGTGATTCCCGACACTTACACGATACAACTGGGAAGATAAAAAAGGACTGTTGCATTGGCGCCTTGAAGTCTGCGCAGAGCATTCAACCATATCAGTTACAATACCTCAACTTGATTTCATGGTTTCAAGGTGAATAGTATGTTGTGTTTCTGCCGTACAACTTATAGATTTGCATCAATAACATAGTGTTAATGCGCAGGGATATGTGAAAAATGCCAACGTTGGGATATCTGATAAAATAAAATAAATGATAATTCAAGGATCGTGGATTAAGGGTGTTGCTTTGGTAACTGACTGCCGCAATTATAACTATAGAAAATTAAACGTTTGTAATTAAACTCGCCTAAATATTCTTGGTAAATTGTTTTGCATCTCCATACAAATTATTTAAACCCATCGTTTCTCAACCTATGGGGCGCGACCCACTGCTGGGTCCCGAGAGGGCGTTTGATGTATCGCGAAGTCGGGCTCGAAAATTAATTTATTGTGTCTCATAAAACTCTTATATTTAAATTACTATGATATATTGCTTTAACAATTCAAATTTAACCCGTCTTGTACGTACATACTCTAAACTCTGCATGTGTATTATTTACGCTCTACCATTGTTTTTTACCGGCATCTCTCAATTTCAGCATGTGTTATTAGTTAGACTATAGTAAATTAGTGTTTTAAATTACATATTTACTTTTCTAGAATGAAGTATGCGTAATTTGTTAACGCAAGTGTAAAGGAGGGTTTCTTAAAGAACTCGATGTTAGCAAAAATATGATATAAACTAGGTGCACACCCCTTCAAGTAATTCTGCCAGCGCCCATTTTTATGGGTTCCGTGAAGCGTAATATCCTTCAAGATGGATCCCGGGCTGAAAAAGGTCGAGAACCACTTATTTAAAGATAATATATATTTTGAGTTTGAGACACCAGAGAGGGTGAAGTGGCGGTTTTTGAAGGACTGATGAATTTGCCGCATTATTCCTACAAGCGAATGGGTGGGGATATGTGCACAAAATGTAAATACTCGTATTTAAAACGCCAGTAACAATAAAGAAATAGAGAGGAAATTGTTTTCAGCACTCTGTCCTCAATATTTTGTATGCATATACATAAGAAGCAAGGACTTGAAGTTTCTTATGGGATAAATGAACAATTACGTGCAACCCTCCCCTCCTACCACCAGAAAATCTTTGGCACTCTGCTACCAAGGGACTCTACCATAACTTTGCGCTTTTAGTCAGAGGAGACGTGTTTCTTCACACATTCACTGACATACTAGTCATTCACGAAAATCTACGCTCTTGAAGGTCATTCCCAATCAGTGACATTATGAATAGAAATGCGGAAATATAGCTCGCACACTTTGAAACAGTGTTCATTAAGAATAACCCAGGAAGCTTTCACGTCGAACGGTGCTGAAACTTAGTTCACGTCAAAATTCACGTCTTGTCGAATTGTATTACTTGTCTCCATCTGTCTCCACATTGCGTGAATTTTACCGTGAACCAATCGATCACGGTTAAGCTCTGGCAATTAGTAATATTTTATTATTACTGCAAGAATTGTCCATTACTGATAGGCCTAATACGTGAATTTCATTCCATGCCCGTTACCTTTATCATTTTATGAACAAAAGTAATTCAGAAACATTGGTAGGGATCATCCACAAGGAACAATGTAATTAATTTTATTTTTAAGCAAATATTCACAGTTGAAAATTTGATAAACAAGAAATGGTGGGCCTGTCCCTCTGGGAATCCAGTATCAATCAACTTTTCTATGAGCAAGTGAACTATGAAGAAGAACGCTGTTCCCTCGTCATAGTACAGGATCACCGACCTGTGCTCGGAACGAGGCACCGGGGCTGATACTTTCTCAATTTCACTAGGCCACCCAATATATTTTTTAAAAAATTGAGACGTTTCGGCACAGGCGAAAGTATTAGATTTCCCAGTTAATCCGCCCATGATAAATGTACATTGCATAGGCTATTTTACGCTTAATGGAGAGAGTTTCTTCTATCTCTGTGTCTCATTTTGGTTATTTGACGTTTCTCTTCACCTTAGAATGATGAAGTAATGCCATAATAATCGCACAAACACAATGAATCGTCACATTGTTATAAAAATGGCAGCGTTCAACGTTGGCTTCGATTTAGGGGACAGTTGCTCCCCATTTTTTGCCTCCGCACTATGGCCTCTTAATGCTATAGCGGAACCTCGAGCAAAACAACCTGCGCAGACCCGCGAATCCTGTGCACCGTACCCCCCGCGAGTAGAGGAGGGGGAGAGTGGGCCATGCTTCCTTATGGCCCGATGTGGAGGGAAGAAGGAGAGCTGAGCGGGGACTTTTCGTCCCAAGGTTTTTTCCTTGTGGTCGATCTATAGCCCTTGTCTACCAAGAGAGAGTAAACTTTCCTTGTCCCCCCCGTTTGGCACCAAAAGTTGCCAAAAGGCCACCACTAGTCGTAAACATACACTTGTGAGGTTCTATCTATACCCCTTAAAAATATGTTGTTCAGCCCCCCCCCCCCCGAAAGAAATTTCTGGATACGTGCCTGATTGCAAGCTTATTTTGTGTAAGTAAATGTTTTCTTTTCCTTCCCTGATTCCTGCTCTTTGCTGACACTTCTCCAGACTTCGAGCCGTCATGCACTGAGACAGCCTACAAAAGCATTCTTCCAAAACTTGTTTCTGTTCGACGCTCAAATGCTAGGGGGCAATAAGGCATTAGATCGCATCGTTCCTCAACCTATGGGGCGCGACTCACAGCTGGGTTCCGACGGGATGTTTGGCGGGTAGCGAAGTCGGGCTCGAGAATTGATTTACTGTCTTAAAAATCTATTAAATTACTAAGATATATTGTTTCATCATTTTAAATTCAACCCGTGTTGTACGCAGTCTACATTTCTGTTATGTGCACCCTACCATTGCATCTCTCAATTTCAGCCTTTTAAATTATATATGTATGGAACTTTTCTAGAATGAAGTATGTGAAATTTGTTTAAGCAAGCGTAAAAGAGGGCTTCTTAAAGTACTCGATATTAGCAAAAATACGATTATAAACTGGGTGCACACCCCTACAAGTAAATCTGCCATGCTTGTGCGTCCAGTGAGGTGTTGTATCCTTCAAGGTTGATCCCGGACTGAAAGTGGTTGAGAACTACCTGATTAGAAGTTTCAAGATGGCTGTCAATTAAAGTCAGCGCCAGGGTGCAGATGCAGTCCTGGAGGGCTTTAAGAGCAAATTTGGAGAAAACCGAATGACACACAGTACAGACAGATAGATGCCTTTATCAATTTTCTGAAAATTTATCCAAATGCTGTTTATACGGCTTTACTAAAAAACACCTCGTTACGTGTTGCCGAACGACGTTCATACATTGCTAAACACATTATTAGAGTTCAGAGTCAAAATTATTTTGTTATGCGATACAGTGTTGTAACGAGGCTACAAAAAGCGATTTTACCTAGGCCTGATCATCGTATATTAATTTGAGAATATGACTTCTCGTCGTACTGTCCACTTGCTTATGCCAAATCACAGGAATGTAAAAGCTTTAATAAGAGAAATTGGGGGAGAAATTATCTCACCCAAACGAATTTTTGAAGCGTTAGGTCACTGTAACATCTAGAAAGAATAGATTTGGTGATTATAACTTGCCTCATAATTGCAAGACAAACTACATCGTTGAAAATTAATATCACTGTCGAATTATCAAGAACGATTGATTGATTGATTTGCTTTATTTTACTTCGCTTTTTGTGCCACTTTTGGCTAATTTGCAAAGATAGCGATGAGTGATGGTATGGTGAAATTGATGAATGGACATCAAACATCCATGTCCAGGCCGGGATTGAATCCGGGGCCCCTAGTGTCGTAGCGTGATGTGTTAACCACTCCGCTACGGGGGCCGACTTATCAAGAACGAAACAAGTTTTAAAATATTATATTTCGTATGTGGAAATACTGCATTTGTCCCCCCCCCCCCCGGTTTTGTAACCGAATCGCCGCCACTTAAGCACAAGAAGACCAATTCAATTTTCTCATGATGGACAATACACACATATTGTAATGTCTCCCTTGTCGTCCGTTCGCACACCTATGAGAAGGATTGTTACTGCTGCGGCTTTCCATACAAAGTGTGATTTAGAACGGTCTTCTTATCCTGAACAGGTATTTAACTTTTGAAAGATCCTAGGTGATTACTTTGTAGTTCTGCCTCTTAAGGGAGGAGTTGAATGATGCATGTATACAATTGATGAATAACCCAACACACAGAAACTCTCAGGTCGTTATACTTGACTCAACTTTTTATTCATTTTTATTATGAACTTCACTTTTCTGCCACTTTTGACTAATCGCGACGATGAGGATGAAGTTGATGAAGTAACACTCACATCCATGCTCAGTCCAGAATTGGGAACAATGTGAGCCGGCGACAAGTAAATCGAGTTCACAACCGTTGACTTCGTAGTATCTTATTCTACAGACAAAGCCGTTGATCCCCGTTTATCTGCTCGTCCCCCCTTCGAGTTTGCGTGATCAAAGGTTTATTTACCGGTGGGAGCTCGAACATTTCCGTCGTTTGAAGTTCTGACCACGTGTTAACCAATTAACAAGCATTTGTTATACAGGGACGTCTTGCCACGGAGTTTATTCATCATAACTGTTATGGAGATGATGAATAGATAAGATGGGCGGCAAAATATTAACAAAACAGGCTAATATCCTAACCACTAGATCAGCTTGTACTGTGTTTCACGCTAAACAGAGCCGAATTCTGTCACCGGGTGATTCAAGCGTGTTACGATGTGCCAGCTGCAAAGTTATGTAACAGTGGCATATCTACAAGGAGTTTTAGAGCAACTATCCTAAAAAGAAACTCCAAATTTAGGAAAAGATTGCACGATCTTGGCGTGGTAAGAAATAACTCATGCTCACATCCCTTTACTACATTTATGGGTACGCCACCGAAAGCGTGGGATTTCCTTATGTAACGATAACAGGAAACGGGGTGTAAGGGATGACTTTCCTGCAAGCGCTTCTCTTCCACGTATTACACCCTGGACTCACGGAAGGGTGAGTGGGGGGTTGCCACTAGGCTATCCCAGGCTATAACCTAGGGCCGCACAAAAATGAGACGTACATGGAAGAAGTTTCTAGCACTTAAATAAGTTCTTACATCATGACCCTACTTTCAAAGGTCACGTAATAAAATAATATGTACAATTTTATTGCTCGAATATAAACAGTTGTTCCTCGAAAGAACGAATGTAAACATTTTAAATGCCGACAATTAAAAGTCAAGTGGAGGGATATTGACGGTTGAAATCCTTGTTTCTCGGTTCGCGTCTGGTGTGGCTACCGTAATGTAGTGTTGGTTTGGTTTCCTTTAGCGCGTGTGCGATATTAGTGTTGTATGGCGAAATACATATTGAAAGTGGCAGCTTTAAAGGAAAACGAAGTTTAATGAATCATTTTTAATCAGATGTATCGATATTTTAAACTATAAAAGTGCTATTAGTACAGAGCATGCAATTAGTGGAAGTCAAGTACCATGATAACAAAATTGTTAATAATAATTATAATAATGTCGACAGTGAACAAAACAAAGGATATCGTAAGGGCCTAAATGTTATAAATCCCGCTCTATCTGCACTACATTTTGCAGACAAAAGGGGTTTTGGCGTCTAAACTCACAATCAGTCTGTGTGTTGCATACTGCCTACTTTGAAACAGTGTTTGTTAAAAAAAAAAAAAAAAAAACAACGAAACTTGGTTCACGTCAAAATAGAGGCCTAGCAATCTTTGTCGAATTGTATTCCTCGTCCCCATCTGTCTCCATATCGATGGCGGGGCAATCGTTTCACGGTTAAGCTCTCGCAATTAGTAATATTTTATCATTACTGGAAGAATTGTGCGTTAGCTTTCCTTTCCTTTATGCTTACTTGTGAAATCTCGATTATTTATTTCAATTTCACTGGCTTTTATAGTTTTTATTCTTATTTTTAACATACGTATATTGTATTTTAACCTGTTCAAAAGATGTAACTTGTTTCTCTAATATGTAGACTTGAAACACGACCAATTTGTACTATTTTTATACCTTACTTAAACCTGTTCTTCCAACAAAAATGAATTGTGTTATTTAAGTCACGACTTTACAATCTTAAGATCTGTAGGAATTGAACAGGAAAGGGTCTCAAATTACATTAGCTTTACCTTTTATCGGCTACATTTGAATTGTACCTATTCTGCCTCAAGAGGAAAAGACAGAAGAGGCTAGGTGCCAGTCAAAATGTTGAATGAATGAGAATCTGACCAAAGAACCCTTGCAGAAATATTATACGTATAAGACATGATTGCATGCATGAAACCATTGTTTAACAAAATAACTGCAGTTAAGACTGGAAGAAGTTTTATATTATCCCTAGCTTATCCCTGGCGTACAATAAACGTAGACAGACTACTTACATAAGGGAGGCCTCAGAGGCCCACACATTTTCTTCTTCTTTAACATTAAAATTCAAGAAACAATTTTTTAAATGAATAATTTCTTCCTTTGTTGTTCATATAGCTGCAGTTATATAATATTGCACGAGTGTCACACTCAAATTTTATCATTCACTAAACCTGAAAATAACATGTTAATGTTGAATCAATGATTTTTTTTGTTTACATATGAGCAGTTCTATAGCTGTTATAATAATTACATTAATTACCATAATTACCAACCAATTGTACACTGTTACAAGGTACACAAGTACCTTGGCGGAACATACATCTGTATTAGGGCTGATAGGCCCTCAAATTAAATTTTCCTCGTATGTACGTTACCTTCATCATTTTATGAACGAAGGCAATTGGTAGCGAACATTGTAATTGACTTTAATTTATTTTCAATTTTTTTTATATACAAACATCAACAGTTGAAAATTCGATAAAAAATAGGTGGTGGGTTTGGAGTCTCTCCTTCCCCCCTGCCCATCACGGATAAGCTATTGCTAAGAATAAATCATTTTAATTAAGAGCGCGGGGGAAGGGGCTGTAGTGAAACTAAGTAGGTTATACACAATACAGTAGGGATCCTGGCTCCCACGGCAGTCCCGTGGATGATCTAAGGTCAATTTTTTCCGGCCTTGTCCATGCATAAAACGGCTCTGGAGCTCACCCAGCCTCAAACAAACGGGTGCCTAGGGTTAAACTTGGGGGGGGGGGTTAAAGGCGGCAAGAACGTGCTGCTGATCACATCACCTCCAAATTGGCCTAGACTGAAGAGTATGTGAGGCCCTGCACATCTCTTTAGATAGTCTGATGGTCTGGTCATTGCTACGACACTAAACAAAATGCTGAAGGACTACATTTAGAATATAATCGTTATATTTGCTTTGTACCTTCAATCACTGCCACGAGAGCTGTAGCTGCAATGCCTATCAAGTGCTTTTTCCGAAACGTTTTCCGAGATCATGGCGGTGGAAAGTGAACCACTGAGCCTCTAACGGGGGTGGGGGGGGGGGGGGCAACGGCGGATCGCATCATGTGATACCGTTACCACTACGTCATCGGGAACAATTGCAATAGCGGACAGCAGTCACACTATTTCCCCATCTTTCTTTGCAGTTGACCTTAATTATTTGTGCAGTGAACTTGAAAGAAATAGGGAGTACTTATTTCCCAACTAACTGTCCCATGCACACGCCACTGTTGCTTGGGCTTGTTCACTTAGAAGCGAAACCGAAACTCGAGCTCTCTAGCACACAAGTGGCGATACAACTCCAGAAGGTTTTGCGCCAGGGACAGAGAACGGTTTAGCAACTGAGGTTCGGTTGGAACCTACATTTCTACAGTCGTGGCTTTGTTCCACTGCTTTGGTTGCGATGGAGTATTTTGACAGCTGTCTGTATTTCGCTGCAGATTTGTTGCAAGGGGTAATAAAATAATGTTAATGCTAGTATTACCTCGTGTGATATAACATGGATTATTATCTCTCTTTGGATAAAATTAACAACGGCAAGATAGCAAAGTATTTAATCAGAAATCATCAAAATGCATACAGCATTTACTTGTCTTTACCTTTTGATGTATTACCAAAGGAATTAGCTGTCTTTGTTTTCAAATACTGCCGATACTGTGCGTAAATGCAGTCAGTAACCCTGCCCCCAAAATGGTATGTTTACTGTCTCTTCCAACGCTCTCTATTTCTAACTATTTACTTATTGGCTTCCTTAGGCAGATGAAACTGATATGCGAATTCGAACCCAGAATTTTTGGAGCTATGATTATGAGTCGCAGTCATAGCTGCGATATATAAAAGAAAGTTTAGATTACAATTCTGTTGAAGTAGGAGAATATTTCGTAAGTAACGAAAGCGCTTTGCTCATATCAGAATAGCACCTTTCAGTAAACAAAGGATTCATTGATTGACTTTGTGTATTAAGTGCACTTTATGCACAGTGTGGGTAGACCTACAGTGTAAAGTGAAATCCGAACCACTATGTGCCTCCACCGGCTATCGAAGCCGGGACCCCTTGATTACAATGCGACGACGTTACCACTACGCCAACAGGAAGGTCCCAGTAAACAAACAAACGCAATACGAGTACAAAGAAGTGTAACAGTGTAAAATTTACTTTCTCTTGTTCTACCTACTAAACACCCGATATCATCACACATTCAAACACCATCCCTAGTTTTGGTTATCGTCAATATTTCCTTGCACACACGAAGCAAATGAAAATTGATATGTCAAGGCATGGTGGTGCGTACGGGGGGTGCCAGTGGGGTCTGAGTGCCCTCTCATATGTCCTCAAAAAATAAAATATGTAAAAACAACCATTACAATAATGAAAATAATTTCCCCCGCGCTGCCTCCAAATTTGAATGTTAACAGTTGGGTCGGTCGAGAGTTACAACTGAGGCCTCCCCTCTGTTCGATACCCTGCCCTGTGGAGGCACATAGTGGTTCGGATCTCACTTTAAACTGTAGGTTCAGTCCCAATTAGCTTTACTGTGCAGAAAGTGGACTTAATAAAATACTTACCAAATTCAATCAATCAATCAGTCGAGTTAGTGCCGGTAGGGTGAAGAGACTTGCAGCCAAAGCTGGAAACCATCTGGAGAGATGACCTTTCGTTCGGGATTCACAAGAGATGAGAGGAAATAATTGAATGCTTGTCGAGTTTCAAACAAATGATGTTGACTAATACAATAAAATACAATGGTAACAAGACCCACAATAGTTTCCAAAATGATCTACGTAATCTGTACGATGTTTCTAGACGAGAAACATTCTACTTGAGAGCAAACAGGTTTCAAAGTAGACTTCGATTGATTTGATTTATTTAACATCGCATTTCCACTACTTTTGGGTAATTGCGAAGAAATCTAAAGTCTTAAAATACCACCATAAAATAGAGATTGTTCATTGTATGCTCGAAGGCTTGTTGCACTATGTATTAGTAGCGACATGTTTTGTGCTGCCATTGGTTGAAAATGTTCCGTGTGTACGTCGATCCAAATTGTCTCTTTCCAGGTTAGTTGGTAAAACTACACACAATAATAAAACTAGACCATATATAATTGAGACAGTTAGCTTCTTGTGCTTTTGTATTTGAGTCTATGTTCTGCCAAGACGACACCGTCTACTTTTTATAAGTAATTAATTGAAAGCATTTCTTGTGACTAAGAAATGTCTCCCTCTGTTGCTAATATCGGACTCTTGAGATAACAGTGCAGAATAATGGTGTGTTCGTATCTACCTCACTTTGGTGAAGCCACTTGTTTTATTGCGACATGTTATGAGAGTTTTTTAGTCGACATTCCTAAAAAATGTAACGCAACATCAGTTTACGGTTGTGCTGTCACGGATACTTCTGGGTAGTAATGATTCCGTTGAAAGTTAATAGTGTTGCTACAACACAGAAGTGTCCGTGACTCTACGATATGATTATTTACCAATAATATACTTCTCCCAACTCGGCCTCGAGAACGTTGGTTCTTTTCTCTTTCTTAATCGTGGTTGCGTATTGCAAGGATGACGTGTTTGTGATATGGAGGTAGCAAGGTGATAAAAAGGGTTATTTTTTATCCTGCGTTTGAGACTGGGTAACTACATGAAGACGTACGATATTTAAACTTCTTGACTGTATGCTTGCTTTTGGTGCAGGTGGAACTCGTTTGTTTGAGTTGGTGTTTTAAGTCCGCTATATGTACATTAAGGCTAATCGGGACTGGACCTACAGTTTAAAGTGGAATCCAAACCACGAAGTGCCTCCACCAGGTATCGAACCTGGGACCCCTTGATTACAAGGCGACGAAGCAACCACTATGCCATTTTTTTTAAAGAATACCCCTAACCGGAAGTATCACCCTTTTTTCATTATATTCTCAAGATTTTCATTTCTCGGTTATTCTCAATTTTCATTTTTTCTCATTTGGACAAACACAAATACCCATGCCTTACCCGGGACTCGAACCCGGAACCCCTGGCGTCGTAGCGCGCTGTGCTAACCACTCCGCCAAGGAGGTCGACTGGGCCATCGGGGAGGCCTTAGGTGTACTCGTACCCCTCCTACTTGACTAAGAGATGAACTACCGAAGTAAGAAAGAACCGGGCGTCCGGTAAAAAAGGCGCGAAAACGAAATGCTTGTGGTCTAGGTGATAGGACGCAAAGATACACCAGCAAACTTCACGGGTGACGTGGAAGTAGAGGTCAGGTGATGAACAGTTACTGTGATTGGGTGGTTGCAAGGAATGAGATTTATAAAACTTTTGATTGTTCGCTCTATTCGCGAAACAAACATTTCTGTACGCTTCACAACAAGTTTATACGTCAATCATTCATTATTACAATTATGCCCTATCTCAGGGGATCCCAAACTTTGTAGTTTTAAATTTTTTCCGCGACGCCCAAGTCAGAATGTAGGCATAGGCCTATCTAAAACTTGCAACGCTAAGTTAGTGTTGTTAGGTTGCTTGCCTTATGTTAAAAAATAAGCACATATTTCATATTCAGAAACAGTGTTTATGTAAAAAGGACTAAATAAGCAAATGTTTGGAACAATCATATCTAAAACCATCAGTACACTAACAAGTAAGTGGCATTTCAGTGAAATTATCGCACCCCGGGGCGCCAAGGAGCACACTTTGGGAACCACTGCCCTATTCAATATTGAATCAGTTTGTGAAGAAATGTTTAATTGAAAGAAATGTTTAATTAAAATGTCAATTAAGACTCACACCATTATATGCTTGGATAGTTTTACCGTACTGGACTTCTGGTAAATTAGCACTTAATTCATATTACAAATAAATTAAATAAGTTACTTTTCTTTTGCTCCTTTTGTTCAAATGTACAGTCTACATGGAACAGCCATCTGAAGCACCACCCTCCTCCCCCAATCTAATAACTCCAACAGAAGTAATTTTTTGTCGACTATAGTCTCCAAATTCTGTTCTCAGGCAGAGAGACAAAATCGTAACAATTCTATTGCGAATGACCCTTCACAACGATGAGGAAAGTGAGATCCTAGTTCCAGCGAATAATTCGTTTGGGCCGCTTCAGTAGATTATAGTGCACGCTGAATGTGCACAAAAAATATAGTTTCAAATATAATGAGTGGCTTCGCAAATGATCTGCGGAGACTGTATTTGATAAGCATTCTCTTCCTTCCCTGAGGAGAATTGAATAAAACAATGGGTTGGTGTAGCTTTCAGAGGCGAGCGGCACGTGACACGCTTAACTTGCAAACCAGCATTTAGAAAGCGACAGGACAAGTTGCATGTGTCGCTCTGATTAGGCAGTTTTCTCAATACCGTGTTAGCTCATGCGCGGTGAATGTTTGAATTTAAACTAACTGTGCTAGTGTCGCTTGCCGCTTGTAGCTTCTGTGTGAATTCTCCGTATCGCTTGTCGCCTGTCACTTGTCGTCTGCCGTTTGCAGCTTTTTTGCTTTGTGAGGGAGATTTCACACGAAAGCGACAACCAACACGTGTCCTTTGGAAGCGAACCAGCAGTAATGAATTGAACCTTTCGAACAGAAGCCACACGACAGGATGCAGGTGTCGCTTGTAGCTTGCGTGTCGCTCTGATTGGCCAGTTTTGTTAATACCGTGCATCATGTCGCTTCGTACTTTTGTTCGCGCATGCGCGGTGAATGTTTTGCCTTATATCGAATGGTCTAATGTCTCTTGTCGCTTGTCGCTTTGGTATAAAATCTCCATGTCGCTAGTCGCCTGCCGTTTATGCCGTTTAAGCAGATTCCAGACCGAAGCGAAAGCGACAAGCCTCGGTAATCAATGCAACGTTTGGAAATGATACACAGTACGGTAAGTTACAAATATTGCATGTCGCTTGGTTGTGTCACTCAAACTGGCTACTTTATCAATGTTGTGCATCGTGACGCCTCCACTTGTCGTGCACGAGCGGTGAATATTTTAGTCTACAAGACAAAAGGGACCCGTGTCTCTTGTCGATGTTGAAGCACACTGTCGCTTGTCGCCTCCGTCAGAATTCTTCCCCTGACCCCCTTCAAGGAGACTTCAGATCGAAGCGACAAGTGGCAGACGATAATCGACAGGCAACACTGGCATGAACGTCAGCAGGATTTTTTCCAGGGAGGGGCAAGGAAGGTATTTTTTTCCAGGGGGAAAATAAGCCACAATTTCCCCAATGTTCCCTCAAAAAACATTGCTGAAATTTGAATTTATCATGTTCGTGCATTAATTAACACATTTTATTGTGGCTGAAATGAAATCATATGTGTGAAATATATAATTGTTGGTTGACTTTCATTTTCCAGGGGGGACACGTCCCCCCTTGGCCCCCCTTCCGGACGCCCATGAACACTGGCGACTTCAATCTAAAGCAAGAAATTCACCGCTAATGCGCGAAAAACCTAATGCATCGAGCCGAAAGCGACCAGAGGGCTGCACAACGGCCAGAATCGCTTACTAGGCCCGCCTGGTTGGTCGGGCGGGCGAGTAAAACTATATACCTGGTTTTTGACCCGTCAAGCATCGAAAGCCCACGGGTAACTGGAAGGCCTTGCAAGACGAAGCTTGCTTGTCTTCAGCGAACGCTCATTCCGGTTTTGCACCGTCTCCAGATACATAAGTCACGCAGTCACCGTTGCCAACTTTTAGATTCTAAACTGTTCTAGGAGCACTTAAAATGTTCATCACTTTTATCAATTTGAAATTGCAGACATTTATTCCTTGCTAGAAAACATTTGTATCGCTCACACCCAGTGGCGGCGATTGGGTTCCAAAACTAGAGGGCCAAAGTGCAAATGTACGGGGTGGGGGGGCAAGGATAATTTAATTTCCCTTGGTACATGAGGTTAGCGTGGTGCAAAAGTAGCAAAAAGTGGGGGGGCAAGGATAATTTAATTTCCCTTCGTACATGAGGTTAGCGTGGTGCAAAAGTAGCAAAAAGTGGGGGGGGGGCAACTGCACTCTCTCGGCCCCGCCCCTAATTGCTGCCACTGCTGACACCTGTACAGGAGTACGAACCAAGTTTCGCAAAAAGTGCCATCGTAAATACTTTGGAACTTTGTGTGACTGGTGGTTGTTCTACATTATACTTTTTTGGGGGTGCTCCCCTATGACGCAGTGGTAGTGTCGTCGCCTTGTAATCATAGGGTACCAGGTTCGATACCCGGTGGAAGCACATGATGGTTCAGATCCCACTTTAAACTATAGGTCCAGTCCCGATTAGCCTTATTGTGCATAAATTGACCAAATAAATGAATCAATCAATCAAACAGATTTTCTCTCTGGTGTAATTTTGACAATTCAATATCCGAATTAGTTGCTCAAGATCCCCCCCCCCCCTTGAATACTAAGGCACGATGGTCCATAAAATGGAACATGAAATCAGAATTTGCATTATAAAAGGTTTTTGAATATTGTCATCTCTTTCAACAAATCGTCGTTCGCTAGTGTTGTTGCTAGTTATCTTGTTCTCAGACCGCATTGATAGTAATACGATACAAAATATAATTGTGCAAATAACAGGCAATGCTATTTACACATTTCAACAAACGAACAACGTAAAAATGAAACCGACAGAAGATTTACGATTTCAAGACCAGAAACGTGACATAAAATGAACAAGACACACAAACCCATTTCAAGACCATCGAAACAAATTTAGAAAATATGTGGTAGTTGGTTTGACATAATAATGACACTAATTTGAGAAGTTACAAAATCTTAGGTGCAGTGGCTTAGCAACATATCGCGAGGTCCTGGGCGAGATTTGAATGCAAGGCCCCATCATTCTTTAAGTTTGAAATATCAATGTAAATCGATACACAGTCATCAAGGAAACGTCAGCAAATTATCATATTTATATAATAGCCTACAATAATAATTAATTTCTGACGAAAATTATATTTAATAGTACGCGACAGAGAAATTTACACTTGGCAGAGCTATAGTAACACGCTGCTGGAATTTTCATTAACCAAAGTAGTAGTAATAGTACGTTTTTTAAGATGTTCTTTAGGCAGTAAGATAACTGAAATATCCTTAAGTGTGCTAAACTTTTTTTAAAAAAAATCAGAAATACAAAGTAAGAATCTTGAAATATAACCTATATATTATTTAATGAGTCGTTCTTTGTTTCCTCATTTCGAAGTTTGTAGGATGTAAATGTCACAAACCATGGCTTAAGTAGAAAATATGGAAGGATGCACATAAAATGTCAGTGCTTGATAGAGCGGGGGGAAGGGAGTGCGCTAAATCACAATCCTGTCTAGGGGCCCAATGTATCTACCTACAAGCTCTTCTACACAATCGGTTTCAACATCAGCAAATCTTAAAACGATAGTCATTTGCACAATAAATGTGAAATGTTTGGTGTAATCAACTGATACAGCTAATTTGACTTTTTTTTTAAATTAGCAATTTTGACTTTTTTTTAATTAGCAATTTTGACTTTGTTGCACATAAATTGTACCAGTTAACTTTGAATTTTAGGACTTAGATGATAATAATAACTGTGAATCTCATTTTGTTGTTACGTCTTAATGTTCTTGTAATATAAAATATTTGACGCAGTGGCGTAACAAAATCGTAAAGTACGCGTCCGCAAGAAATAAACTTGGGTCCCTCAAGTACAGTCAGCTTCTTCCAGGAAATTTACGTAATTACTTAGAATGGCTGGTTGTGGCTGCACTTACATTAATAACTATACAAATAGATGCTCTAACTCTGAATTTTCACATATTACAACATATCTTTCTTTGACATTTATGTATTCAAAAGAAGAAAATACAAATACTTACTTATCCCTTCCCCCAAACAGAAGGCAGTACAGGATACAGAGAACACTGGAAGTTAGTGTAGAGCTATCAAGGAGAAGAAACTTTCCTAAAGCACTTGATTTCAGATTTAAGCACATTCCTGAAACATGGAACTTGATCAGGAAATTCGGAAGATAAATCATCTTCGTGCCCGTTACAGAGGGCAATAGCTGCGTCTGAAGTTGTAGGAACGAAGGAAGAACTGCTAATATTATCCATACCTTTCTTGAGTTTAAAATACCAGAAGCATTTAAATGCCCCATACTTTGCTCCGTGGCAGTTTGAGGTACTTTACCATTAACATATTAAAATCGGGTAGGCTATGCAAGGTCACGACACAGAAGAAAAATGGATAAAATTGTCCAAGCAATTTTTGCGTTGATGTTTCACATGAGAAATGAGAATTATTTTGACTTTTTCGGGGCCCCTTAGGCTTAGAGCTCCCGCCCGCCTCTGATTTGACGTATTCATTCAAATTATAACGTTAAACTAGAATATAAAGCCAGTTAAAAAGGTCTTAATTTTATTGCCCACAAAAAATAGCCTTTTCTATCTTTCTCACTTCCATTTATTACGTTTTTCGTATCAACCTCATAGGACGCGAGGCCCCTATATGCGCGAGGCCCAGGGTGGTCGCCCACTTCGCTCACCCCTTGCTACGCCAATGATTCTACAACCTCAAGGCACCTGCGCCTAGCAGAAATTCAAATATTTCCATGCGTAGTGAAATATAATGGCCGCTGGCAACACTGACAGTAGTGCTCGCCGTCTACCTGCAAGAACTACATCGAGTCTCACGGGTCTTCTTAAGACCCGGGTAATAGAAAAGCCTGGCAGGCATCGAAGCCTGTGCAACACTGTGACGTGAAGCTCGCTTGCGCGATGTCGAACACCTGGGCTTGATGTGCGTGTTGCATATTATTGTAGGCGCGCCTCCTCGCAGACGGGTTTTCTCCGGGTCTTGTGCAGGTCTCTGAAAGCGACATGTGTAGCTTGCCCTGTCGCATCAATGCGAAAGGTCGAATTGATTACTGAGGGTTCACTGCAAGCGATACGTATCTCTTGTCGCTTGTTACCTATTGCTTTTCGCTTGGTAGCGTGCCAATAAAGTTCACACCGTTGCGGCATGATAGGCCGCACAAGTCTGCTTTGATTTCTGAAATCTTCAAACAACACAAAAAAGTATGCAAAGTAAAAATTAAGAGTCAGCGATTAAGGTAAATGTGATTATTTTCTCAATTCCACAGTGGGGCAAAAAACCCTTAAGTACGCCACTGACTGCGGAGCAGTTAATCCCTTCCTAACTCCGCCGCGAAAGGAACTCTTTCTTTCCCCCCTCCCCCTTCCGAATGCTCTGCGCCGAGACAGATACGACGCTGTAAAGCGCGTTTCACAACTTATTGCCCAATTCGGTATGGAACGTAGCTGCTTACACACAGGAGGAAATCATGTGACCTACAAGAATTGTGATTGGTTGGACGGTTTGTGCAATATTGATCGGTACCCACAACGGATGCAATTGTATTAAAAATTACAACACGTAAATTAGACAGGTGATATTGGTACCAGGTTCCAACAAGAATAGTAACCATTTTTTCGTGAGGAAAACTGCATAAATGATAATTTTCAAAAACCACTGTGGTATTTGTAATCGCATGCATGGTCTCGACATTTTAAAATGAATTTGATTATGCTAATTTATCAAATTATAGTGGTTCCAACAACATATGTACACTCACTCGGGCCGTATAAGACCACGTTTACACGTATGGGTGAGTGCGTGTGTGTCCAAAATGTAATAAAAAAACACGTTCAAATCGTGTTATTTGAGTAAATATTAGGCTAAACTTGTGAAATAAACAAATAAAAGTTGAGAACACACACTTTGTGTGTCGAAAATATAACTAAAAGTCTTTCCTGAACAGATTGAATTGTGTTATTTTGGTAATAATAAGCCTAAACTTGTGAAATAAACAGATAGAAGTTGAGAACACACACTTTGTGTGTCGAAAATGTAACTAAAAGTCTTTCCTGAACAGATTGAATTGTATTATTTTGGTAATAATAAGCCTAAACTTGTGAAATAAACAGATAGAAGTTGAGAACACACACTTTGTGTGTCGAAAATATAACTAAAAGTCTTTCCTGAATAGTATAAATAGTGTTATTTTGGTAATAATAAGCCTAAACTTGTGAAATAAACAGATAGAAGTTGAGAACACACACTTTGTGTGTCGAAAATGTAACTAAAAGTCTTTCCTGAACAGATTGAATTGTATTATTTTGGTAAAAATAGGTATAAAATTGTAAAATAATAAATTAAAAAGTTGTAAAAATATCTTTGTGAGTCCAAAATTTAATAAAAAATGTTTCCTGAATAGTATAAATAGTGTTATTTTTGTAAAAATACATAAAAACTTGTAAAAGATTTGACAAAGTCAAAGTTTGGTAAAAAATAAACTCAAAATTAAGTTAAATAGCACACAGTAACATACATTTACTACCTAAATCAATAATCAAATGGTCCTAGGTTCGTTACCCCGTGATAAAAGCAAATGGTGAAAACTGTAGGCCCCGTCCCTGATAGCTCTCCCTTCTTCATAGTACAGATAAAAAAAACCTGCGCTAAAGCGTCCTGTGCCTTGGGGCAACCCTGAGCGGAATATTAATTGGCGGCGGAAACCGGTTCTACAAGCGACGCATAGCTTCAGAGATTTGACCCTTGCTGCGCATTTCCAGACATCCTTTGTTGTCTGGATCAATCCCTCCCCTGCCCTACAGTATTGCATAGCTTTCCCCTGTTCTTGCGTACTGGTTAACCTTGGAAAAAAAACCGGTTCTGAAAACCTACCGACGCGTTTTCTCATTAATCAATTGGGTTCGTTCTTTGTTCTGACGTCATTTGACCTTGAACGCACACTCCCCAAATTCCTTTCTCCTCTACCTGCGCTGAATATTAATTCATTCTCTCTGTCTACCTTCACCGCACTTCCCCAAATTCCTTTCTCGTATACCTTCACCGCCGAATCGAGATCCTGAGACAGTATTCTGTCTAGCATCTCGTACCATCGTGTTTCATACCATAATAACATACATTATTACATAGTACTAATTAATAATATTACATATCTCGGGTTCGAGTACCGGGACCGTCTTCTTTCGTACCATTAACACCTTTCATAGCGGTTCATAAACCATAGAAAACTTATTTTCAATATTATAAACATTAATATTATCGATTTATACATTACATACTTTGCAGTAATGAATATAAAAACATATGCATAGAATTTAGTACCTCTAATTACCTTTTATATACATATTTTTCATAAAATAAATAAATATATATTCATAAAAAGTTATAAACATGCAAATACATAAATGTAAAGTACTCTAAGTACTTGCAAATGAATTCTAAGTACGTGCAAATTAATTAAAACCCGTGCAAATTAGTTATAAGTACGTGCAAATTAGTTGCGAATATTAAATAGCGACCGACGTTGGCGGGGTCCCCATCTACTATAGGCAGTAAAATTGATAAACATCGGAAGATTTATCGTCATTTTTCCAGATTAGCCCTCATAAAGCAGTTATTTTGCGATACAGGCACGTATTTATTCCTAACATAGACACAAGAGCCACTATAAAATTAATCTATTCTTATCTGAAATTGCCTGAAACTGTTTTAAAACTTAGAACAAAGGGTACATTTAGTGTTGCCCATGGGACGAGACGGGACAGGTTTTTAAAAATTCGAGACGAAACGAGATTGATCATGTGTCCCGAGACAAACGTGTAACGAGTGCACTCACGGTCCCCGAAATGACGTGTCATTCATACCCGGCACGGGGCCAAACGTCGTTTTGTGTACGGGAAACCGGTCGTGACTCTTACGGTCCAGGTTTTCAGGTTCGGTACTGAGACGGTCGTTTATTGTCGTACTATTGCGAGGCGGAGATAAATACCTTGAAATGTTACACTGTTTTGTTTACCTTGGATATGTAGATTCGAACAATCATAACACACTAATAGCATAATATCCGGTATCTGAAAAACGTCAAATAACAACACTGACGAACGGTAAAAAGTGAATATATATTGTAACAACAAAAAAAGAAATTGCAATCAACAACTGTTTACATAGCCTCCTCAGACTCTCACTCATTCACTCTCTTTCACACATATGAGGTATTTTTACATGTGAAGTATAGGTACAAATCATGGATCTCATTAACATATCATTCCTTTTTAGTTTTTAAACCTTTATGTGAATATAGGGCATTTGTCTGCCAGCTCCTGTGCTCTTTTAAATTAACTTAAGTGCCAGCAAAAATTACATTAATAACCACTATGCAACAAATAATATTACTTCACGCGCACGACCTTGCAATAAAAAAACGACGCTTTCCACAATTAAGAGGACTCATCAGTCACGTATTGACAAATTAAATGGCGCGACGGGGCGGTCGGTTACACAATAAATGGAGCACACTTTGACAATTTACACTAAATATTAAAGTAATGAAATGGAGCTTCTGACCCTGAGTGCAGACAATTAAATTAGAACATCTGAACATGAAATGACCCTTTTTTATAACAATACCAAAAAAATATCAGACACGGTAGCTAGGTTTGGGGTTCCTGAGTCACTTTGCAAATAAGTGGGACTTCGGCGTTAACAGTACGGTGTTGATACTAACGATGGACGTTTACATGGACATAGACCCTCTGAAGAATACTGTACCGGACTCTGCTACATTGCGTAGTCATTCATCTCTCCTGGACGCGGGACTTGCACACGGTTCCTTTGTGGCGAAATTGTTCTCTGAGGTCGATCGCGACGAAGAATAATTGCGACGATATGGTGTACTTGCACCTCCTCAGTACTTCGGGCGTTCCTCTTGTCACTAGCGTCGGGTGTGCGTGGTCAAGCGCCGGTCCGGAATCTCTCTAGTGTCGGGCATCCATTGGACGTCGATCTGGAATCATCTCTCTCTGGTAACGGGCTTCGATTGGGCGTCGATCTGGAGTCGTCCTTCTCTCTCTCTCTCTCTCTCTCTCTCTGGTAACGGGCTTCGGTTGGAACGTCGATCTGGAAACGTCCTTCGGGCTTTGGGCAGTGTTTGGTTTTGGCGTCGTCTGGCTGGCTTCTGCGTCGTTGCAGGCGTCAGGGGAGTCGACGGACTCCCTTCTCTATCTCCTTTAGCCGCCCATAATTAGGTAGTCCACGGTTGGCAAAAACAAATCACCGCGTAATACTTTACCAAAATAAGGCGCACATTGGTAACTCTCTATCTGCAATTCGCTCACGGTACGTAAGAAAACGAAGTCCACGTACACAAAACAATAATCACGCGCGAGTGTAGCGCGGATATGCTCTCTCTATGGAATCCGGGTAAAAACTGTGTCTGGAATGGTAGTACCGCATATTTATAAGAGATTTAAATTCGTCCGTTGAAAAGCACGCTAAGGTGACTTGGCTTCGATTTCTGAGGGGATGGAAATGACCTTTCTCCATTGTCTTGAAACGCGGTCACCAACGCGTCTTCGATCCTGGCAGGCTTGGGCTCCAGCTGATTTTCCTGGTCATCCGTGACAAATGGGTTCGCCCACCCGCTGAGACTCCAAGTCCGGTCGCGACGAAAATAATCTTTCCTTTTCTCCGTGTTGGTGCAAACATGTCATGTTGTAAGCCGAAATGACAGTTCGGCTGTCACTCAGGAAAAACCCGTCTCCCAACTCCCGACGTCTGGCTCGGATACAAATTTATCCACAAAATAAAATCAAACCTCACGATTTTATATTTGACCATAAAATGAATCGATAAACAAAAAATAATTTATATCGAACTGCTTTTCACATGTCACTAAATACCGTGACAAACGAATATTTTCGAGACGAGACAGGCCAAAGTCTCATCTCGTGGGCAACACTAGGTACATTTTATAGTCAAGTAATATAAAAGGAATTTTAGGATAAATCCTCAGCCTACTTATAAGATACACATGTATATTATTGGATAAAGTTATAAAACAAATCTTTTGAGTTCATCGACCCAAATATGTAAATATGGACATATTAAGCTCATGTTCATCACCGTAGCTAAATATTTTTCCGCCCTAGGCGGGGTTCCTCCTGGTAACGTCGTCTCCCAGCTGGTTCGAATCCCACTTTAAACTGTAGGTACAGTCCCGATTAGTCTATCTGTGCATAAAGTGTACTTAAAAGAAAACTCAAACTCATCCTGACCTTCGCGATTAGCGAAAAGTGGAGGAAAAGCAAAGTATGTGTAAAATTAATCAATCAATTTTTCGGTCTCCTTAATTTAATATAAAATCAAAAGCAATGTCTTACACCGCTTTTCATTTTCACATCCAAAACATAGTGTTAATTAAAAGAAGTGTTTTAGAAGCAAAATAGAAAGAAAACTTGGATCTGAAGTTTTTCAATGAAGTGTATTATTTTGTTCTTCATAACTGGTCGTTTTAATTCTTCTGTAACTTAAGATTTGAAGCTGATTAAAAATATGTAGTATATGGTGACCACCGAACGAAAATTTAACTTGAAAGACGTGCTATTAATATCACATGACAGTGTAATTAATAGTTCGTTCATTTAAAATACATGCGGCGAGATATTCTTACAGTGAAATTGCCTTGTGGTTAGATTTCCGGATCCTTTTTGCAGCGAATTAATGCTTTATTTCCGCTATTGAATAAAAGTATCTATTTTCTTAATTTTGCAACTATACCTAAGCAGGGGGCGATAAAGTACGTGGATGGATCAGAAAATAAGGTTACAATGAGCATTCTGTGAATGCACGAAATAGAAGAAGGTAAGTAATTGATTTACCCGGAGGTGAAACAGATGGCGAGTTTCGACAACTTTACGTTTACCGTCAGTGTAGCCTATGTAATGGTGAGACCCTTGCAGAATTGGTCTGCTGTGGAAGTGCTATACGCTTCTTGTGGGCGATGAATGTTCCGGCAGCGGATATTCGTCGTCGACTCGTATGGTGAGAGTGCTACCTCACGGCCCGCCAGACTCAACAGTTGCTGCATTGTTTCAGATGGGAAGTGTGGAACCACCCTACATATTTCCCGGACTTGGCCCTCGGTGCATTTTTCCGTTTTCCCCAGCTGAAAGCGCACTTGTCTGGAACACGATTCTCGTTCGACGAAAACGTCCAGGCACCTGCCACGAAGTGGTTCAATGAGCAGGGACATGATTTCTACCAAGAGGGCATCAACAAGTTGGTCCAGCGGTCTGATAAATGTCTCAATCGCCTTGACGAATGCGTGGAAAAGTGATGTGTGTGTGTGTGTAGCCTTCTTAGAATACATAAATTTACACCAGGTCATACTGCTTTTTTTCATTTGTTGTTGTAACTTTTTTTTCTGATCCATCCATGTAAATGTTAAGAAAAAGAAAAAATAAGGTCAAGAAAAATTAAAGAAAGGTCAATAAAAAGTAATGGAAAGTCAGGAATTTTGGATTTGTTATTTTGGTGACAATCTAGGTCACAATCTATCTGATGGTGAAAAAGTTTTGTACTCTTCCTTCCCTCCTTCTAAAAAGAGTTTTTCAGATTTAATTTTTTAAATTTAATTTTTTAATTTTTATTTTATTTTAAATCTGCCTTCTTTCAGGTGCTGTGCGAGGGGCCAAATGCAGGAACCCAGGATGGAGACAGCTGGCCCATGGAAAGGAAGGCACCTTCTGGGACACGTGGTGAGGAAAACAATTACACTTCCCATTAGCGTTATGATATTTTGTGAAAAAAAAATAATTATTATAATATTGCACATTTAACTAGCCACTTTCAAGTTTAAACCTCCCGCACATTGCAACATGCCATGAATTCGGGGATGTGGAGGTGAAGCCCTCACACATTCACAATCTTGTCCATTTGTATAGGTCATCTAATCAGCACCACGTTCTGGCTGCTCAAAAATAGATGAGGTGCATTCCGTTGTCACAGGTGGGACACTCAAACTACATTTTTGATATTAAAATAACTATTCTACTGAGAGTTCAGCAATATTTTTCTTCCAGTTTCTGTGTAATGACATATGAAACTTGACACTGTTGATTAAACTATCCCAGATTTGTAGCTATGAATGAACAATTTTGTGTCACGGCTGGGACAGACGGTACACTTAATAAGAAATGTATTTTCATTTTTGTGAATTGTCAATGATGAAAAATAAATTATTTAAGACAAAGAGAGAAAATAATTGACCTTTGAATATTATAGTGGAGTTGAAAAGGAAGTGTCATAGTTAAAGGAGAAATTAATTGTTTTTTGGTGTTGTGGGTGAGGCACAATACAAAACACAAGTAAATCAAGAAGTTAAAATAAACTAACAATATTTAAAATACCTTCTTCCTTCTAACTTAATTATGTCTAATAGTTGCATTTTTATGCAAATGACAATTTTAGGTTTTCACTCACAAGATAGGATAAAATTACGGCATTGAATTGACTAAACCTGAAATTTTGATAAAAATTGTCTCCTCAGAGAAGTACCACTTAAATCATGTAGTAAGAGGTGCATTGATTAGTATGATTGCAAGTCTTGAAATTTTACATTTAAAAAATCATTAAGAATTCATTTTTTTAAAACTGAAAAGTGTAATTTTTCAACTACTTTCTAACGTGCTCTATAGAAATATGTATTATTTATTGAGAATGTTTTGTGTCCTACATTTTGACTTAATGTCCTACATTTTGGGTCTGTACTACTGTGTACAGACCTGGATGAGAGCATCAGTATCAGTTCAAGTGATATGAGTTCAGCCTTAATTTCTAAATATATTTATTGAGTTCTAGTTTTGTGGGATCTGAACTACAGTATAATGTTCCTCCACCAGGTATACAACCCAAGAACCCCTTGATTGCAAGGCCACAACATTACCACTATGCCATTGGGGAAGTCTAATTATATTTATATTTTATATTGTACTTATGTTGAATATCAGAACTATAGTTCAGTATAATCATTTTTTGTAATTGTCTTAATGGCTTCAAGTTGAAAGGGGCCAAGAAGGCAATTTCCAACTGTGTAGAATTTTCAAGGAGGTCAATCTTTGCCCTCATACTACTCAGGTCAATTACCCAACATTTAGGCTCTTTCAGGTGATCAGATCCAAGCACCTTTCTCTGTAAATACACAGTAAAACCACAGATATACATATTATAATATGTTTATCTGCGGTAAAACCAAGTATGCTTAAATTTTATTAGAAATAGTTCACTATTAGATATCAATAATTAAAACTCCTGTACCTACACAAATATAACCAATTACAATGGGTGTTGCCAGGAAGTTTTGTAGGGGAGTTGTCAGATCATTGATATATTGATATTAGGTAGTATGAATAATAACACCAACCTACGTGCCTCCGTAGGTCCTCATCAATAGCTGCAACTTCGTCAACAATGGCATGTTTTACTTTTAGATAATCATGATATGTTTCTTCAAATTTCGTCACCCAAGCCAATATGATATTCCGAGACGGTACGTGTCCATATCAACTAACATTGAAATGTCGTCTACAGACACGCTGCACTCCTATCGCATACTTCGTTTTGTAATAACACAGGTAACCCATTGTTGCAATTGTCAACACTCCATTGCAACTGACTACATGAAATGGTACCCTTTCCTTTACCATTCCGCTTCCCGCCAACCACGACAAGCTATTGCGCAGGCACAGCATTCCAATTTGAAATGTGTCAGTTGACTCGGCTTCACCCTGTATATTGAATTAGAATTAGATGTAGCTGTAGTAGCAAACCTACAATTGCATGTAAGTCAAAATAAATTTATAAATTAACACAATATTTTACAATAAAGTTGGAAGGAATATGATATCTTTCAAAGATTTTTATTTTTACGTTATTAACTAACATGACATTTAAACTAATGATATTGTTTTTCAGATGATGGTGTTACAAATGGAAATCATATTCAAACTTTTACAGCCAACAAGTTCAAATTGAAGAATCCAAGGTAAGTATGCTGAAAATGGACGTATATCTGATAAGATAAGATAAGATTTATTTCCATCCACTTGATCATATGAATACAAATAGCACTATGATATGAGATAGGTCAATTACATGTGTAATTTTGAGTACAAAGGAATTAATACAAACTTAAGCATATTAAAAAGTATAAAGAGTATAAAATAAAATTACATGTATAATTTTGAGTACAAAGGAATTAACACATACCCTCGAATGTATGTGGGTCCCCTCCCTCAAAATGTACAAAATTTTCATTTCAAGAAATTAAACAATATGACACTGCTACTACATTAGTTTAACAGCCACGAGACAGTCTGATATGATATGATATGATTCATTTCCATCCACTTGATCTTGTAAGTACAAATAGCACTATGATATGGAATAGGTTAATTACATGTATGATTTTGAGTACAAAGGAATTAACACAGACTTATGCCTATTAAAAAATTTAAAAGAGTATAGAATAACTTAAAAAAATAGAAGAAAAATCAAAGGTTATGGCTATTAATGAAAAATATGATCCAAGTACTCCTCTGTGCTAAAAAACAAATACTTCATAAGCAAGCTTTTTACTGTTATTTTCAATTTGGTTGGATTATGAGTCTTGAATTTCTCTGGCAGCTTGTTATAGAGTTTTACATCTTGAAATCCTAGACCACTATGTGTTTTGGATGTGCGGACAGTAGAAAGGTGATGGGAGTTATGCATACGAGTGCTGTACTTGTGTGTGTCCAGATTTTTTGAGAAGATTTTAGAATTTTTATGAATAAAGTACAATGTTTCTAATATGTACAGTGGGATCCATGAGTATTACCGTGCAAATTGTCCATGACTATTTTCATTAATTTTTCTCTTACATCCTATGTGTTTTTAAGCAATGGATGTTTATGCATGCTGGTGCAGAAGTTGTCAACAGCATGTTTTGAGTTTTCTTTTAATTCTTGAAGCTCTTATTGGGTCAAATAAAGTGCACGAACATGGCGATGGACAATTTGCATGGTGATACTCATTGATCCCACTGTACAAACATGGAAGAGGTAATATTTGAAATTCATTGAAAATTTGTTTTGTTGGGTTTTAGAGGGATACATTCTTCATAATTTTTAATATGCGTTTTTGCCAAATAAAATTTTTCCGCATTTTGGGTGAGCTGCCCCAGAAAGAGATACCATATGTAAGTACAGGTTGAATCTGTCAAAAATATTTTGTCCTTAAATCATTCAAAGTTAAAACATTTCTCAAAATTCTCATCATGTAGCAGAGCCTGCTTAACTTTTGAGTTAAATTAGTAATTTGCATGTCCCAAGACAGGTTTGTGTCTATCCATACTCCTAAGAATTTTATTGCATTGCATTCTTTGACGACTTCATTGTTAATAATTACATTTAAGTTTTTTATTTGTTTTGCTGGATTAAAATTTATTAGAACTGTTTTATTAACATTCAGGGAAAGCTTGTTGTTGTTTAGCCAGGTGTTTAGTTGTGTTGTTGTTGAAATGAAATTCTTTTGAAGTTGCTCATATTCCAGGCTTTTTACTATGATATTTGTATCATCCGCAAAAAGTATTGTTAGAGAGACTGATAAGGTTTCTGGAAGATCATTTATGTAGAGTACAAATAAAACTGGTCCTAGAATTGAGCCTTGCGGTACACCTGTATTGAGGAACAATTGGTCTGATTTGATTTTGTTAATATCTACATACTGACATCTGTCTTTTAAATAAGACGTGAACCATTTTTGTGCTAAACCTCTGATTCCATAATCGTCCATTTTATCTAGTAAAATATCATGCTGAACCAAATCAAATTCTTTGGTAAAATCTAAAAAATAATCCATGCACATGCATTTTTGTGTCTCTCGATTTTAGTATGTTATTTGTAAATTCAAAAATAGCTTCTGATATTGACTTACTTTCTTGGTATCCAAATTGATGTTTGGATAAAATGTCGTATTTTTCTAAGAAAGTTACTAATCTATTTAGCATAATTTTCTCTATTACTTTAGAGAAGACCGATAAAACAGAAGTTGGCCTATAGTTTGAGCATTATTCTTTGCTGCATTTCGTTAATAATGGTTTCACATTTGCTATTTGCTACTCATTAGGAAAAATACCTGTTTCTAAAGATGTGTTGCAAATACTTACTAGTGGTTGTAAAATACTATTCGCACATTTTTTAGTACAAAACTTGAAAATTCATCTGGCCCTGATGAATACTTATTTTTAAAATGTCTAATTACCTTCTCGACTTCTTCCTCAGTTACTGGTGTGAGAAACATAGTGTTTATGTTTCGGTGACTGTTGAAATATGTTCTCAATCTAGGTGTAGGGATTACTGAATTTTTATTTACGGTATTGGGAATGTTCACAAAGTATGTATTAAAAATTTGTGCCACATCAAGGGGATTGCTTATTTTCTCTCCATCAGCCATTATTTCTATTTTTTCATTCATGTTCTTTCTTTTCTGACCAATTTCATCATTAACAATTTCCCATAGTTTCTTTGATTTATTTGCAGATTTGCATATTTTATCTGCAATGGCCAATTTCTTAGCATTGTTTATTACCTTCCTGAGAATAATTACATATTTTTTGTAGTGGTCTTTAATATGGGATCCTTGTTTTTCTGGATTTCTTTATATAATTTTCTTTTTGTTTCACAGGATTTTTTTTTATCCCTTTAGTTATCCAGGGAATTGATTTTGTTTGATTTAGGGGTTGTCTGTATGTTTTGTATGGAAATGCTACTTCAAAATGATATTTTATTGTCTTTGTGAATAAGCTTACTTTTGTGTTTAAATTTTCCTTCATGAGCACATCAGTCCAGTTTTCTTTCTTTAAGGAATATACAAAGTTTCCTGTATTTTCCGTGGTGAATTTTCTATTTTCTACAGTAGTGATATGTTTTGCAGTTTTTTCTTTTATATTCTCTGGTATATGGACACTTATGAAAACTGCTTCATGATCGGACAAGGCTCAAGGTAAAGTATTTGTGATGTATTCAAAAAAAATATTGGTTAATTATTATTTGATCAATACATGTTTTACTTGTTGGTGTTATCCTTGTTGGTGAATTTATTGTTGCAATCAAATTATGGGAGGCTAGAATTGTATTTAGTTCATTTTTTTCCAGACTGTGTTTTAAAAAAATCTATATAAATCTATATTTTTATCGCCCATCACTGTAATGGGTCGTTTTTTATGTAGTAAAATGGACAACATTGTTTCTAATTTTTCAAAAAATGTGCCTAAGTGTCTATTTGGTGTTCGGTATAAGCAAATTACTGTTGCTTCAGTTTGTTTTAATTTTAAATTCACTACTGCGTGTTCAAAATTGAATTCTTCATTTAAATAATTAGTTTTTGTTACATTTTCATATGGTATATTGCTTTTAACTAGTATGGCAGCACTACCTCGTTTGTGGTGTTTACGCTAATATGCGCTGGCTAAATTAAAATTTGGAATTTGTGTGGAAGAAAACTCTTCTTCTTGCAACCAATGTTCAGTGGCACAAATTATATGTGGGACTTCTGTGAGGGATCCAAGAATCACATCAGCTCATGGACCTTGTTCCTTAATGACTGAAAATTTTGACTCATTGACCTAAAAATATTTTTGTTTTCAGAGATAAGAAGTTGTTCATTTTTGTTTACATTAACTGTATGTACATCTACACTGGCATTCAGATTTTGTGAACTGATTACTTTTGTGTGCAGATATTGGCCAAGTTTACTAGTATTACGTGAATAGATAGATAACGTGCTTTGTGTAAATGATAATGATAATGATGACTGAGTCAGTTTCTGTACAGACTCAGACATTATGAGTTTCCCTGATTACTTGCAATACTTATAGCTATGGACTGACACACATATCTTTTTCCGTTTACATTATAATGTAAGCCATGCATGGTGAAATTTTCTCTGTTGTTACTGGCTTTTATTACCTTTGCATGGTATATTTCACTGATGAGGTTTTCACTTTGTCTGTTTGTCTTTTTAATCTCCTTGTTTACTATTGACCATTCTGGGAGGTCATGTCTTACAGGAATTTGGATTACATGCACATTTGTGTACTGAAGGTTATTTCATTCACAAATTTAGAGCAGTTCAAAAGCAAACTTTATTTTTGAGGTCCAGTTGTTCTGAATCCTGCTTTATTTCAGTAATATGTTGAAGAGTAACGTAATGAATGCCTATTGGATATTGGTATCCAACAGATATCCAGGAATATCCAATAGATATTTGATTGATTGATTGAGTTGGTGTTTTAAGTCTATTTTATGCACAGTAAGGCTAACTGGGACTGGACCTACAGTTTAAAGTGGGATCCGAACCACTATGGCCTCCACCGGATATCAAATCTGGGACCCCTTGATTACAAGGTGATGGTGCTACCACTGCACTATTGAGGAGGCCTATCCATTAGAAACATTTGCATCTCATGGTTATCCATATATCCATGCGCAAGACATTTATTCTATCTCGGAAAATAAAGTTTCATGGAAGGCTTATTCTGTTGTCCATTTTGGATAGGCATCTGTGTTGTTCATTGTACAGGAATAAGAATAAGACCAAAACATATTCTGGACTCTTAACTGCAAACTAATCTGGTTATGTATTATACATCACTTGGCCATTCACAGGTTCAGTTGCTATACCCAACTGTACTTCTACATTAGGTCCTAATCTGGATTTTTTTTTCACATACATTTTGGATACGGAAAGAAAATTCGTGCAACCAGATGTAGATATATTAAGAATCTTATTTGCACATGTTTCTGTAGGTGCAAATTTTGAAAACATGTTTTATAGAATCCTCTCTCTCCCATACACACGCATGTGCATACATGCATGCACATGCAAACAAACACTTACCTACACACCTGAAAAATATTTTATATCCATTCCCCACACACAGAAGCACACATACTGAATGTATATAAAGCAAGAGAAGAGCATGTGTAAATTTTAAGTTTATTCTATTAATATATTACTAATGTGTATATCTCTACAATTCTCTCAGTGTAAACTGGTTGAGACACAAAGGTGTGAAAAAAAATGTGAACTTTCACTTATGTTTAGTTATGCATACATAACTCGGTGGACACAATAATGGTCTGTGTGAGTAACATACATAAAATTGTATCTTCGATTTGTGACTTATAATTTTATACAACATTAACATTCTTGGTAAATGTATGAAATTCATGTTGACCAAGCAAGAATGAAAGTTCTTCACAGCTGTTACCCTCCTTCCTCATCTCCCTGATAAAGATCATCTTCTGAAGGTTGAAACATTTGATTTCATCACACATTAACTTCTACAGATCCTTTTAATGTTTTCTTTTATTTAATGCACCTTTGTAACACAGAACGTAGTAATATCATATATACTATAGTAGATTGCTTATGTTTTAACTGAATGAAAATGAGTTTTATTTCGTTTTGTAAATGAAAAGTTTATATGAACACAGGAATAGAATGAGAGAAAGAACTGAAAGGGCGGATAAACAAAAATATGTTAAGCAGGAGACAGTAAACACATACCAATCACAAAAAATGAAATTGAAATTTGCAGTCTGATGGTATGTTCACAGAAGAACAAAACAGAATGTTAATGGTTTGTTTTCTCCTGTGAAAATGCAGTCAGGCAGGGAATTATCAATGTCTCGTTTTTGTGTTTGGTAAGTGTTTATTGCCTCCTACTTCACTTATTTTGTGTGCGTGCGTGCGTTTGTTTGTTTGTTTGTTTGTTTGTTTGTTTGTGTGTTTTATTTTTTTTATTTTTTGCTTGCTTGCTTGCTTGCTTGCTTGCTTGCTTGCTTGCTTCTGTCTCTGTGGTGTTTCGATAGGATTGAGACACATCGTCCATTGAGAATGCAAATGTTCTATCTCTAAATTATAAACACAATATTTTGACTGGTCTATTTAGGATGTAATTGTTTCATGTCTGCTTTGATGTGATACCTACATACAACCAATATTGATACACTGAGTGTGTTTCTGGTCCATGTACAGAATTTGGAGGCAGCCACGAGAATGCAATCTTATGACAATTTCCTCAACCAACCACAACCATCATCCATAAACCACTTGCATTCTAACCTGTCACTTGTGGGAGTTACTTAGCTACAGAATTGGTCTTCAGTTATTACTTTCGTTGTTACCAGACAAAAATTTTGAATAATAGTTGTGTCACACAAGTTAATTGATTTCCCAAAATCAAATTATTTATTTTACTTTGCTACCAAATGACAAAATTCGTAATGAAATTGTTTAATCTTCATCTCATTTCCAGACTGCAGTGTTCTGTCTTTCAGATAGAACACTGGCACACTCAAAGCAAAGCTATGTTGCGTGCAATTGTTCTATCTGAAATTTCAGTTATTAATTACAGCATAAATACCTAACCAAACAACTACAAATTAGAGATGATTCAATATATCAGCCTTTGTAATGATACAAATTTTCAGCAAAATAATGACAAAGGTTAAATAAATATACCATGTCAAACTTTAAAGGGCTCTCATGAAAAGATGAAAAATTGGACATGGAATATTTACATTCTCAGTGGATGATATACTGGATATCGAAAATTGCGCATTTATAGACATCTAAAAATATTCCTTTTCTGGATATCCAGAACTAGATATTTAATAGATATTCAGAAATTTGTCAATTTATATCCAGAAATGGATATCTCATACATATCTAATGGATATTCATGATATCCATAAATACTGTGGGTATCGAATTAGTCTTGCAAATTTGTATTGTCATGGTTATTAAGAGCCAGAATTTAATCTTGTTTCTTGTTATAATCCTGTTAATTTAAATGTACATTCCTTTGTGGAAGTTTGTTGTGTTTGTGTTTTTGCCCTCTTGTCTTTTTACTTTTTTCTCTCTTGCTCTTATACATGTTTCTGTGCAGGTATATGTTATATATGTATTCAGTGGGGTTGGGTAGCAGGTTGAACCTCATCTTTCAATAAGGAACAATTTTCAATAGGGAAACTTCATGCGTGTAACTATAAAATATACCATTAACAGAAATACAATGAATAATACTTAATTTGTCACTCCTTATTATTAAAATAAGGAGATTTTTACAAAATAAGGATAATAGTAATACTAGTCTTACTATCAGTGTATTTCTATAGCAGTGACGTGCACTGAGGAGTAAATAGTCTAGCAGAGATAGATGAATCAATCTCACATCTCTAATTATTTTCAAATCACAATATTTATTGTCTTGTTAAAGCCACACTTCATATGCAACACTTTCTTTTTCATGCACTGCTCGTCCCTCGGTGTGATCCGCGGGCAAAACTGGCCTAGCTCGCTCTTCTTCCGCCTTAGCAGTTCCAGGTAGAAATGGTCGCCCGAAGGAAAAGGGAAGATTTTTTCTTCTACCTCCCTTGCCCCTTCGCCCCTGCTGAAATGGTTGAAAGCCCGTGCTTTCAGGTCCCTCAGTCCATCTCCTATAGGGGATTGGTTTCCATTCGATTCCTTTGTAAATCCTCTAAAGAACTCAAGGGAAAATTTTCTGCAGTACTTATGTTCTCTGTATTTACACAACATTTTACATTTTATTATTTATAAAATGGGAAGGTGTTATGTGCAGACAATAATGTTATGTTTTCTTTCTTTTTTTTCAAGTATGGAATATATAATGATTAAATTATAAATATATGTGCACAGGCTCTCTCTCACTCTCGTTTAGCAGTGTTTTATTTAAATATACTACTCTTGGCCTCCAATGGATGTATTTATTTGGGCAAGAGAATGCACATTCATATTGTTGTTGGTTTGGTTTATTGTACTTCGCTTTTCTGCCACATTTGGTTATCGCAAAAATGAGGATGATGTGATGATGTGATGAAATTAATGATGGGACATCGAACAATCCTGTGATGAGCATGCATTCTTGTTCCTGTGTTGTACTCTGCAGTGAATAATGAAATAATTTGGAATGAAAAATGTATCTCAGAATTCGAAAACACAAATGAATATTATTGAAGAAACTACAAAAAAGTGTGTTTTGTTTCTGTGCATAAAGTGGACTTAAAACACCAAATCAAGCAACTGGGGGGGGGGGGTATCACAGTGCGCTACAACACCAGGAGTTCCGGGTTATAACCCTGACCTGGGCCTGGGTGTTCTTTGTGTTTGTCCCTTCATTAATTTATCGTATCATCTTCACAATTAACCAAATGTGAGATAAAAGCGACACTAAGTAACAAAAATCAAGTCAAATCATTGATTGATTGCTTGATTTGGTATATTTTACTTCGCTTTTCCGCCACTTTTTGGCTAATCGTGAAGATAATTGATGAAGGGACACACTCAAAAAATACCCATGGCCAAGCTGAGATTCGAACCCAGGATCTCTCGCTTAGTAGTCAAATAAAATCTTTTTTATTTTCAAATGGGGTGTGGGTTACGTGTACTTTTTTTAGTACTCGTTCATCATTTTGCAATCTTTTCCTGCTATTGACGTTCTATTTTTAGGAATAGTGGACCCTAAAGGGGGAACCCCCCCCCCCCTTGAGCACGCCACTGATTGCTACCCCAAGTGTCAACGTCACCGCACGTCACTGTTCTATAGAATTGATTGATTCATTCATTTACTTTATTTTACTTCGCATTTTGTGCCTCTTGGCTAATTTGCGAAGTGAAGCTGGGGATGAGTGATGAAATTGATGAATGGACATTCACAAACAACCAAGCCTGAGCGGGATTCGAACCCGGGACCCTTGGCGTCGCAGTACGATGTGCTAACCACTCGGCCACAGGGTCCAGCTATTTCTATAGAAGCATGAATTAAAATAGACATGAACTTTTAATGTTATTGTACTATAGCACTGAATGACATTGTATTATTTTACTGAAGAGCACAAAATGGCATGCTCCATATGTCAGCATGTAAATGCAAACATATGATTCATGGGTAGAAATTGTATCTTATTGGAATGTTTATAATCATATTAATTGTATATTTTTTCGTTTATGTTACAAATATGTAACATTTGTCTTTGCCACTATTTCTTTTCAGCCGAAATATTAGTGTGATTGAGAAACCGAGATATACATTCAAAGCAATAGGTTTTTCTTGGAACAACCCAGCATTAAAAAACTCTTGGCTGCTCCACGGCATGACGCTGCTGTCAGTTTGCAAAGATGGCTATAGTACTCAACACATCCATGTCGTATGTGCAGGGAAGTGTTATTCGTTTTTTTATGGAGCAAGGGATGAATGTGCCCATCGAGATCCATTAGGAAAATGCAGTCGACATATGGGGACAAGTGTCTTGCTTTGAGAAGTGTGCCGTGGTGGTGTTGTGCGTTTGAAAATGGCTGAGAAGACCTTCATGACAGTGTGGACAATGTGGTTATCCTCCACGATAATGCCAGGCCTCATGTTGCAAACAGGACCATTGACAGACTTCAGTCATTCGAATGGTAGATTCTGGAGCATCCACCATATAGTTCAGACCTTGCCCCCAGTGATTTCCACGTGTTCGGTCCACCGAAGAAGTTCCTGGTAGGACAGAGGTTCATTTGCGACAATGAAGTGAATACTGCTGTCCGGTGGTGGTTCCACGATCAACTGGCCAAATTCTATAACAGTGGCATCTCCAAACTAGTAGTGCGATGTGACAAATGCCTGAACCACTGTGGTGACTATGTGGAAAAATAGTGCAAGGTACATAAAACAATTTCTATATTTTGATTTTCCTGTTTATTATTTCGGCTGAAAGAAAAATAGGGGCAAAAACTTTTCAGTTTGCCCTCGTATATAGTAACTTTGTGTTGTTACTCTCTCTAATGGTAATGCATTTATACAATTATTATTAGCATGAATGTTTTAATTACATACTTTTTTTCAGATGGGTTCCTGGAGAATGGAGCCAGTGCTCGGTGATGTGTGGTGATGGGCTTCGTAGTCGGAAGGAAGTGTGCAAGTATGAGATGCTCCAATCAGTTCTGGCAACTGTGAGTTCAGAAAAGTGTCTTGGCTCTCCAAACATGTACCTGAGCCCTTGCAGAATGCCACCATGCAGTAGTAGAGGAACAAAAGAATCAGAACAAGTAAGGACATTATTTGTTAATTTGATTTACTTACCCTTAACATAATTGAAATTTGTCATTAAATCAGGATCTGTGGATTTCGCATTCAATCTTGATTTCAGATAATGATTAGAATAAACATTACCATGATACACACCCATTCTCAGTTTACGAACTAATCCTGTTTCTTTAGTGTCCCTTTTCTTCCAAAATGTGATGCAGATTTATTAAGAACTTGTCAATTGACAGTTGTCCAAGTAACCAGAACCACTGGGCCAACTACAGTTTTTGTGTGGCAAAAGTTGGGTTTACATTGGTTGACTAATTGAAGTTGGTCTTACGTTGGCCCAATGTTTGTTGCCTTGTTGCCAACACTTGCCCAACTATGGAAAAGCGAGTCAAAATCATTTTTAAAAACTACTTGCTCCTGTTAAGACAACCTTCAAGAGTATGCTGTAAATTCTAGAGTGTGAAATAACAAGAGTATGCTGTAAATTCTAGAGTGTAAAATAAATTATGTGGGATAGTGTTTCTTTCCGAATACTTCAGTCACATCACATTCTGAAAATATACTATTTTGATAATGAAAGTAGAAGCTATTTGTAACTTGTAGTCACTTACCAGTCCTTTGTCAGCTGCCACGGAAGAAAGATATTTTCTGTGTAGGCAGAAAACAATGCTATGTGCAGACTAAACTCCATGAAATGTGTGTAACTATGTAAACTACAAAGTTTTCATGCTACCACATGAAGGTACCTTGAAAACATTGGTACCATATGAATTAGAAAGTGTTGTGTAAATTCAATTTTACACAAATAATTTGTACTTATGTTTCTATGTGGCCTCACAATAACTTACATATATCACAACACAAACCTATGTGTACTTAAGTTGTCAGTGCATTGGCCCAATGTAAAAACCGCATGTTGGCCCAACAATGGAACCACAGTCAAAATTACTGTTGCCCAATATTATTATATTCTTACATTTGACCAACCACATTTTGGTACAATTAGCCCAATGTTGGGCCAACCACTTTTGGTTACTTTGGTGTTCACAGTCCTATCTCAAAATCATAAATGTCTCCCTTTTCAACAATTTTGACTGTAATTCGATGGTTCATTTTACAACTTCTAGTTTTATACCTATTTCACCTTTTTAAGATTTCAGTTTATACAGGGTGCAGCAGCAATATTAAGACAATTTAAATTTGCAAAATCTATATTACACTTCAGAATAACAATGAAAACACGTACGTGACTGGAAAGTATGAGGGCTAGTGAAAGAAGAATGAGAATGAATTTTTTACTTATGAAATATATTAGACAGGGTCCAGGTTGATATGGTATTTTTCGAAGTAGTCCCCATCGAGTTGCATACACTTGGTCCAACGTGTCTGCCAGTCCTGGAAGACATGCTGGAACCTGTCTTTTGACAAGAAGTGCCTCCACCTGTTTCAGAACGGCCTTTCATGATCCGAAACACTTGCATTTTTGATGGATGTGTTCAGCCAGGTTCTTCAAAACTGTCACGTAATACTGCCCAGTAATTGTGGTCTGTGGGGGCACTTCTTGTTGGTAGGCCATTCCACGGTAGTCGAAGAAGGAAGTCACCATTACCTTATTCGCTGACAGAACAGATTTGACTTTCTTTGGCGTCGGAGAACTGTGTGATTTCCAGACTGTGCGCATCTGTTTGCTTTTGGGATCGTAGTGGTGAAGCCAACTCTCATCACCAGTTATGATGGAATTCAGGTAGGCTCACAATGCTCTGCTCCCAGATGCTGAAGCAAGCCCATACCTAGGATTTTTTTTAGGGAAGGGCCAGATCAGTGTTTAAATATAAAACACACACACACACACACACACACAGTGGCGGCTATTTGGTGGATCTGGGTGCGTTTGCCCCCAACTATTTTTTGCTACTTTTCCCCCCGTACTATGGTCTCTTAATTAATGCTTGTCTACCAAGAGAAAATAACTGTCCTTGCCCATCGTCTGCTAGTGGAATCTTCTTAGAATACATTATATTGTAATTCAAAGATGTCATGGTTATTTTCCACCTCTACCAATGTGCTTTGTGTTGCATTGGCACTGGTGTATTCGTATCAAGTGATTTGGCAGTCATTGAATCAGTGTATATTGTAAACTTTTGACATGCCAAATACAAATAAAAAGGTTTAACAGATGAAACAATGGCTAATGTGTCTCTAACAGACCCAGGGAAGAGTCCTGAGGTACACCACTTGAAACCCCTTCAACCTCAGTATGGATCATCAGTTTTTATTTGAAATGTTCTGTCAACTTTTGAGCTATTTACCAAAAGGAGACGAGAGACCCATTGTAAATAATTTTTGTTTCAGTGCTTTCCGTCTGATCCTGTCAAATGCTTTACTTACTTCAGTACTCAACTTGATTTTTTATTCATGCTCCAGGAACATAATCTGCAATCTGAGTAAAGTTCATTGTAGTATATTTACCTTTCATAAAACCATGCTCATAAACAGATATCATAGATTTGAATTGGAAAGACAAATAGTCACGAATCATGCTATAAAAAAATTGATAAAAATATTCATTATTGTAATTGGTCTATAGTTAAGCAACCTCTGATAAGTTGTCATTAACTTTTGCTATTGCTATTGGAACCATGTAACTATAGAAGGTAAACTTCCAAATTCTAAAGATGCATTCCATATGTTTGTTCTGCATTGTTGCAGACTAACAAGACTCTTGCATCTGGACTCACGCCAGTATAGTCTCCTGTGGGGCTTGTGCTGTTTGCTGTCCATGTGTGTTAAAATTTTCATTTTATCAAATTGATCTTATCACAATTCATCTTTATCATTGCAATTAACCATGCCAGGATAGCAAAGTGAAGTAAACAGATCTAACCAAAAACCAAAAATGTGAAATCTCACAGAAGGTGAAATCTCGCAGCAATCAAGCAAGAAAATGATTTTGTCTTTTTCAAAGAAGGCAATTTTGATTTGAGTGATTCTCCAAGTTCAGGAAGACCATCAGCATTTAATGCAGACCTTGTGAATACTTTAATCCACAATAATCCACATCAGTCGACCAGAGAATTAGCAAATGTGATAAACTGTCACCAGGGCCGAATTTACCTCTTTGCTGCCCCTAGGCCAAACAAGCTCTGCCATCCCCCATACAGTTTATCAAGAATGAAAAAAATATCAGTATTTTCTGTATTACTATTTTTACTGTTAATGGCATGCAGTATTAATAAAATGATAGATACATACAAAAATGTAACAAAGCATTATGACTTAAATTATATAAATTACATTTTAACATTTACCTTGTTTTACAGAGAAGACACACCACCTACTTCTTGAATAATATTCTCGAGCAACTAACAGTAGAATAGTACAATGTGAAATCCCTTTAATAATGCTTGCACCGACAGTTTAATTCTCAACAATTCAACGCGAATCACATGATTTTGATATGCGGCCAATGCCGGCAGTAACATGGAACGGCATTCCTGGAATGCAGCCGAGCCGGTGTTGTCTTTCAAAAGCAAGCGGCAGGCTCCATGTTCTTGCCCCAATCGCCGACCCTGCTCAACACAATACTGTACATTCGAAACAACAACGTTGGTAATTAAAACAACAAATTAGTAAACTAGTTCCGAGCTCTGCTAGCCTTTCTCTCTTAAGAAATATTCGTCGTTAACTTATATTTACAATACAACTACATTAAGTGATTCTATTCGTATGTCCGGAGAAAAAAAAAGACACTCCGAGAATTAGGTATTCCTTATAAATTTAAAACAAACAATCCTGCCACCCCTACCAAAGTGGCACTCTAGGCCCATTCCTATGAAGCCTATTGGAAAATCCGGGCCTGACTGTCACCATTCAACCACGGTGTGTCAGTAGCGTACGCAGGATTTTGTCAAGGGGGGGTTATTTCTAAAACTTTCTCCAAATTCACATTACCTTTGATTTATTATACTTTAATTAAATAATAATTATCACAATTAATTAATAATACTTATAATTAATTAATTAGCTGAATTACTACTAATAATACTACTAATACCACTACTACTATTATGTAGTAGAGATCTACATAAATATACCATTTGTGAAAACAATAGAAAGAAATTACTTTCTAATCATTCAATTTTTATCAAATCCTGGGAGCATTTTTTTGTTTTTGTTTTTGTTTTTTGTCTGGTCAACGAGGTGAGACATTTTAAGAGTGAAGAAAATCCATAAAACAAGAAAATATATTAAAATAAATTGAAATAATTAAAGTATGGAACTCATCCAAGAAGCTGCGGTGGTCTGGTCGGTAGAGCATCTGACAACCACGTGGGAGATCTGGGTTCGATTCCCGAAATTGGTTGGATTTTTTCCAGCTTCTTCCCCGCATAAATGTCCCCGATAATTCACATCTGGATTGTCTCACTGTTCTTACCAACAAAACATTTTCCAATAGTTAAGCTTATTGTCGTTTGAATAATTGTCTAGTCAACAAGGTGAGACATTTTAAAGAGAGACATTCAAACGTGCTGCGGTAAATAATACAATGGGAAGGCAGACTGGTGACTGTATTCTTGTCCGCCTAGCCTTTGTCTATACATTAGCCTCTAACAACGAACCAAGAACTTTCTTTAGTTAATTCTCATTGTTCACACACAAAAAATACATGTTCGTTGAACACTGGCGTACGTAGAGGCATGGCCGATGGTTAGAGGCACATACTTTTGGTAAATAAAAAAGCAAAATTTCAGTATAAAAACAGAGTCAATTTCGGGTTCAAAAGCTGTAAATGAAATGAAATTTCGCTGTTATTGCGGTGACAAAGCGGTATATAAAATTACATTTTGGTTTTAAAAGTGTGAATATAATCGCACTATTACACAAAATAAACATATCCCTTCTAATAGCACATTAAATCATTACCAGAATATTAAGTTTATTCCTGTATAGAGGAGTCCATTTTTGCTTTTCAAATATTTACAGCAAAATTAATCAATTTTCCTTGAATTGCATAACACACAGGATACTTCAGACTTCAGAAAGTGTCGCGTCGGTATATAAACGGTAAATTTCGTGTTTAAGAGTATATTTCGCATTTTGCAGTTCATTTCGCATCATTTCGTGACAAAACAGGGTAGGAAAATCCACCTCACACCTTTCAGAAACCTTAAAAATTAACATTGCAATGTGTTATTTCAATTTCGTTTTCTTTTTGTCAAAAACGAAATATGCAAAAAAAACTGTGTACGCCAGAGTATTGAACATTGTTGCAACTGAAATACAAAACATTTTATTTCTCTTTTAAATCATAGTTACCCTCATATTTCACTTTCAAGAACTTGTGCTTATTTTCAAGGCATCACTCTGAAAGACGCGTGTGCTTGGAATGCTGTGCTTTTCTCCATGCTACATGGAAATAATAATTCAAATTATTATTATTATTATTAGTGGTAGTAGTAGTAGTAGTAGTAGATGTAGTAATAGTATTGTCCCAGATCTTTGACTGTGGTAAATTGGCCATTAAATTTTTTCCACAGCATTTTTCATAATATTTCACAAGCTCAAGGGGGGGTTTAAACCCCGTAACCCCCCCCCCTTGCGTACGCCACTGCGGTGTGTCATTTGTATCCCGTGGGTAAGGTTCAGGATATGCAATATATATCAACAAGTAGACCAGGACTAGTGCATCCAACAAGATAATGCATGCCCACACTCCACTAACATGACAAAGCTGCTACCCAGGAGTTTGGTTGAGAGATTATTCTACATCCTCCTTACTTCCCCGATCTTGCAACCTTGGTTTTCCACCTTTTCAGCTCTCAATGCACCAAGCTTCAAGGAAACTACTTTGGTAACAAAAATGCTCTTCAAACTTGGCTTGACAACATCCTTAACCCCAGCTCAATTCTTCAGGCATGGAAACAAAAAAACTGTCCCAGCTTTGGTAGACATTTATAGCCAATGAAGGAAAATATATTACTGATTAATTTATGTTATTCATCTCAAAGGAGTATCAAATAAAAAAAAATGCCATGGTGAAAAATTGCTAGAAACTTATGCATCAACCCAATCATTTAATTTCTTAAGACTTATATATTAATTTGCCTCATTGTTTATACGAAGGACAGTCAGAAAATAAGTTTCCCTAGTCTGCCATCTGCAGAGTTTTATTCTATAGAACGAACATGACATGAGCAGAGGGAGGCATCATGACACTCAGTAGCGAAGCGTAGTCTTACGAAGGAGGCAAGCAATGTTTCAGTACAACAAAACATGTAGTACAACGACATGCCGAGGGGAAAGATTCAAGGTTTATAGCCTCATTTACCCAGTCGCTGGATTTGTCAAAATATCGTAATGAAGTGACTGTACTAAAAATAAACCATATGATCCGCAAACGTCACATTTACTTTTTTAAAAAAATCCAGGTAACGTTATTCATATGATATTAAACGTTTTGCATATGCGAACTTTCCGCATACGACTAAAGGGAGACGGAATTTCTTAGTTACTTATTAGTACCTTTATTTGTTCATTATTATTTAATATGGTCAAACGGTGACCAAACCGATTTAGATAAAAAAAAATGGGAATCATTTGTTTATTTTACGCTGCATGATGTAATTTAGTATTTTTGGGCACCCTAAAACCGCATTGGAGTAACTTAAACACTAAATAAAAAGTTAAACACAAACAATAAAAAATTCATTTCAAAGCAAAGAAACACATGCATAGACGATGTACTCACCACAATAAATTTCAAACTCTTGGTGTTGGTCGACCCCCTTCCACGATTTTCATTTTAACACTTATCTCTCTCGAGCTAAACGAAGCAATTTTCAATTGCTCAATAATACACCCGCACTTCACATCAACCGTTCCTAAATACGCGTTCATTCCGATAAATTCACAGCACAAAACACGAAGCAACAAACACTCACACTATCCCACGCGCTTTCCACAACTGCAAATGCAAGCATCCACACAAGATCAAATTGAAAATCTCTGAAACAACAGAAAGTGATACCAACCTATTTCCTTAATTTTATCCGTCACAAAGGAAAGATATATCAGTTTGGAGATAAAAATTACGCGGAGGAATCAGAATCATTTCAGCAGAACGAGTATGTACATTAATATTTAAGTAATAAAGTGTCATTCAATGGCGTGCCCGGGGTGAAGGGGGGGGTGGATGGTAGACATAACCCCCTTTTGGCCCAGTATATCTAAGAAAAAACGTCAAAGGAAGGAAAAGATGACAAAATGTGGACCGTAAAAAGACCCTGGGAACACCACTTGCGTCATAATAATAGAACTTAAAACATATTCGGGCCTCCCCGATGGCGCAGTGGTAGTGTCGTCGCCTTGTAATCAAGGGGTTCTGGGTTCGATACCCGGTGGAGGCACAAGTGTTTCAGATCCCATTTTAAACTGTAGGTCCAGTCCCGATTAGCCTTACTGTGCATAAAGTGGACTTAAAACAACAAATCAATCAATCAATCATTAAAACATATTCTTGTGCTCATAAAATGCAGAATGTATACGATTTACTTCTATGCCATGTACAAATATCAGTAGATAGTTCTTTCTCAGATAGCTTTATTTTCACCCCAAGTTTTATTCAAAAGCAGTCAATTTATTGATTGTAAAATTTGTGAAAGAGCTCACTTGAATTACTGCGTAAATAATTTGGCAGTTGCAAACACTGGCAGTGGTCATCACTTCTGGCGTAATTTGAGCTGGACCGACCAGGAAGCAGGGTGCGGGACCAAGGTCCGTCCAATCTTCCCTCCCTCCCTGAGAAAACTCTTCACGGGGGTGCAGAAATTCCACTGCCCCAACTCCCAATGTCAACTTTTTTTACGCGTTTTATATTTCGCGAAATCTAAAATAATTTGTAATATAATATGATATATATGGAATTTAGAACAGTGATAATAACTTCTTTTAGTTATTTTATGACTAACAATTATTATTATATTTGCGATCTTGTTTACGTGTTCATGAAGACAAATATTCGTTACTAGTTTTTTGCTGGCAACGTACCCATAGATGAATCCTTCTGCTTTCGGTTGAACTCGGCTATTTTCGGGAATCACGCAAGCTCGGAAAGCACAGCTTTTTGTAGAAGCTTTGTGGACGGGTTCCACCAAAATTTCACGCTTCGCCATGTGACTCCTTCGGAGGCCTTATTTTCCCGCAGAACGGCTGCAAGCATTGAGGCTGGTGCTTGCTACAGAGCTGCTGGGGGAGTTTGCGGCCGCATTTTTTCGCGAAATCGAGTGCGATGGAAACTAAATACGGTTAGAACATTAAGTACATTAAATGATATTCGAATTATGCAAGCAGTGCTTGCATTGCTTGTACTATATCTTCGCCTCTGATGACACTATTTCTACACATAGTCCCCAGCAACATTCAGGCACTTGTCATACCGCTTCACAAGTTTCAATAAACCCTGTTCGTTTCAATAAACCCTGTTCGTGAAACTGCATGTTCTATTTATGGATGAAGAGTCTTTGGTTCAATGTTGAAAAAAAAAAAATTAATTTAATTTATTTGTCCATCATATAATGTACTGGAAGTCCCACCCAATCATAGCGCACACTTAATCCTTTGCCCACGATTGCAACACACCTCTGTTCTCCATGTCGGCCGGCACACACTTCTCAATTATTCTTGTCTTCAACACAGCAGTACACTGGCGCCCTCTGCAACAAAAGATGGATTATGCCCGTATAACCACAACATTTTACCAACCCAAAATTTCCACACTTTCTGGAAATACACATGCGGGAAACTTTTTTTTTCCAACTATCCTTCCCTTAGTGTAAAATTCCAACTTTTTTACTATTAAATGTCTTGCAATTTTCTTCTGCATGTTTAACTTTAACAAACTTCATTTCTTACCATTTCAGAGCTTTTCCAGTGAAAAATATGAGATGCCAAGCATTTGGAGGCAACAGAAAAACTCCATTCACCATGCAGTAGGGAACCCCTGGAAGAAAGTGTTGAATAATACATATCATCCTCAATACTCAAGTTTCATTCCAAAATTGCCAGATAACTTTAGAATAGCAGAAGACATTGTTGCTGGAGATAGTTTCTTTGTTTCACTAGCAGAAGGATTGAGGCAATTGAGGTCATCCTTAGACCCCAGTGAAAAATCCTTGAGACAAGTCTGCAAGGAGTATGCACAACATGAAATGCAGAATAATCAAACATGGCTTAGAAGGGCTCTAGAAAACCAATCTATGTCACTTGGTCAGTATGTATCGCAAATAGAATTTACAGGGACAGATATTAAGCATGTGCCAGTTGTGTATTTGCAAGTACAAGGGAGGGGTGAAATCGAAGGTAGAATTATTTGTATAGTGTACAATATAAAACTGCATGCCATTCAGGAGTATAAGCATAAAGGAAATGTAATTTGGAAAAATCAAATTATAGATAAAGATGGTTCGAGGTTTGCAGACAATGTTAATTATGGTGACGAGAACACTGTGCATTTATTATATAGGAATTCTTCTCATTTCCAACCAGTTCTTAGGATAGAGGAAGTTAGGCATCGTGAAAAACGATCTTCTGATTTCTCTGACTATGATGATGAGATTTCATCTGAAGAGTACCTAATTCAAACAATAAAGAGTACTGAGTCAGAGGAAGAAAAATTGATGAAGATTAAAAACATATTCAGAAAAAATACAGAACTAAATATCAATTTCCAGGACTCTTCAGGTGACACTGCATTGCATATAGCCACACGCAGGAAAGAACTGAATGTTATTAAATTCCTTGTAAAGAACGGAGCAAACATTAACATTGAAAACAAAAGAAATAGAAGCCCTATTAATATTGGTAAAAAACTTAACAGAGAAGATATTGTAGATGCCCTGGAAGGAAAGCCTGAGGCAGAAGAACCTCCTGATTCACTACAAGAACAAGACACACAAGAAGATGATGAGACATTCAATAGAAGGCAAGGAACATCTGGAATTAAAGGCCAACTGTATGAAATTGAACTCTTGATGGTCCATCTTTTGCAAGGGATAAAGAAAACTGAAGAAAAAGCAATATATGGTTTTAGTCTTGCAACAAATGTGGATGAAGCTGGTGATATTGATGATGTCGTATTTCAATGGCAATATGATGGACAAGATAAAATGAAAAGGAAGAAGACAATTTTTCTACAAGCGAAACATAGAGAAAGTGCAGAAAAGGATAAGGTTTCTCTTGAGAAGCTTTTTTCAGTATCAGATAAAAGTGATTATTCTTTGAATAAATACTTCAAGTCCTATAGGGAAATTAAGAAACAGTTTGCTCTGAAAACAGCAGACCGTATCTTTGGTGAACATTTTGAAGATGTGGAGTTTATATTTTACACTAATGCTCTTCCTACTTTTGACGAAAATGATGAAAATGTTAAAAAAGAATATGCACATGTTGATGATATATTAAACTTTGATGGTGACAATTATTATTTTAAATTAACGTTACATGGCAAAGACGAGCAGATAATTGAACATTTTTTTCAGTCTTCCTCTGATTGCAGAAAGCTTGCAAAGCAGTTAGTGGAATCCATTTTCTCTGGAAAGGGTATTGATGTAGATAAAGGTGTTGTTAAAATGTATCACTACTCTCTGGCGCAGGAAGTATTTGAAAAAATAAAGAAGGGTGAGGGAAAATTTAGAAGCAGCTTTTTGGATAATGATTATAATAGTCAGTTTAAGGTTGCTTTCTTTGAAGAAATGCAAAAGAGGGAAGAATTTAAAGGAATGCTCATGGAAGAGATAAAGTTAGATTTATCTGGTAGAAATATAAAGATTCCTTCTAATTTTGGTACTCTGAAAGATAAGCATCCAAAACCTCCATTGCCAGATGATGTTGTTAGTAAAGATGATATCAATGAGTTTTTAGGCAAATTGAAAATTTTTGTAGCACAACCGAATGAAGCTGGTATAGGAGATTACATAAAATCAAAAATACAGTCAATATACGCAGTGGACCAAAATGATGTTGATGCTGTTTTTGCTGATGTAAGAAATAAAGTGGAGAAATGGTGGATTGAGGGGAGGAATTATTTAAAAGAAAACAATAAGTTTTTCCAAGAGTCAGCAAAGGTTTCAATTTGGTTTGATGTTAAGAAACCAGTCGTCTTGTTCACTGGAAGAAAAAAAGAATTGGCTGATTTGCATAAAAATATACAATCTAGTTCAAAAAGGGTAACAGTAATATCACAAACAACATCAATTAGTGGCTTGGGTGGAGTGGGCAAGACTGAATTATCTAGACAGTACATCCAGGAATATAGTCATAATTTTGATAATAATGTAATCTGGATCAATGCAGAAAGTGAGATAACTCTTACAGAGTCATTTGAGAGGTTAGCCAAAGTTAAATTAAAAATTCCTACAAAAGATGCAGATGGGAAAAACAAGGATATACAATCTATTGTAGATGAAGTGTATGCATTTTTCAAGAAAAGGAAAAGTATTTTTGTGTTTGACAATGCAGAGAAGAATGGTTATTTGAATACATTTTTACCATTACGTGTAGATGGAAATATTCCTCACATTTTGATAACTTCCCGTAACAGGGAATGGGAAACAGGAATGAAAGTTATTGACTTAAACGAGCTGGAGGAAAATGATGCGATTGATTTTGTGAAGAAAGGTTTAAACATAAAGGACAGCTCACAAGACGAGAGCATAAGAAGTCTAGTGCAAAAGCTACAATGTTTTCCACTAGCCATACAACAAGCCATAGCGTACATACAAGATCAAAAAGTAACAGGAGAATTTGGTGTCACTGATTACTTACAAGAATATGAGAAAAAAACCAAAGATTTGCTTGATTCAGAAATATTCAGAGGAATTGATAATGATTACTCTAGAACCACTTTCACAACTTGGAAAATTACAATCGATAAAATAGCAAATGACAAAGATTATGGACAACTAGCTTTGAATATCATGGATGTAATTTCATTCTTTGCACCTCAAAACATCCACAGGGCAATGTTTTCCCATTTAGCAAGTGAAGATGAGGGTCGTTTGAAGTCAGCAGTTCGCTTGCTTGTTAAATATTCAATGCTGAATGGCGAAGATATGCAAAGTATACTGAACATTCACAGACTAGTTCAAGAAGTGACAAGGCTAGAATTGAAGGGGAAAGGAGATGAAGAGCAAAAGTTGCATGTTGCTCTCAGTTTAGTGAAAGATAATCTTGAGAAGGAAAATATTGATCACGCTGTCTCTGCCTGGAATCACGTACACGAGCATGCCAATTTGGTGAGAACATATAGTGAATTGCCCAGCAATATAATCAGCAAGTTAGATGAATATGGAAGATACAAAGAAGCTTTCTTATTTGGTATTGAAGCATTACCATTAATGGAAGGGACACTGGAAACTGATCACATTGACATTTTATCCACTAAGAATAGTATAGCACTAGCATTATACAGCCAAGGCAAATATGACGAAGCACTGGAACTTTTTGAATATGTCTTAGAGAAGAGAAAGTTAATATTAGGTCCCAATCATCATGCCACGTTAACCACAATGAATAATATTGCCAATACCCTTGATAACCAGGGTAAACATGACCAATCATTAGATGTGTATCAAAAGGTGTATGAAAGACGATTGGCTATTGCAGGACCAAACGACATAGAGACGCTTAAAGTTCAAGACAATATGGCTCTAACACTCTTTAACAAAGGCCAATATAAGGATGCTGTAAATATTTATCGGCAAATTTACGATAAAATCAAAGAGATTTTAGGACCCAAAGATCCATCAACATTAAAAGCTGGAAACAATATGGCTCTGGTATTAGAAAATGTAGGTAAATTTGAAGAATCACTTAATATGTATAATGAAATATATGAAATTCAATGCAAAGTATTTGGTGAAAAGCACCCCCTTACACTAAAGACTATAAATAACATTGTTGTTGTACTTGATAAACAAGGCAAGCCTATAGAGGAACAATTGAGACTTCTGGAAGAAGCTTACGAGGGGCAGAAACATGTTTTAGGTTTGAAACACCCAGACACATTGTTAACCATGTTAAATATGGGAATAACGCTAGGTCAGTTGCAAAGATATGAGGAAGCAGTGCATGTTCTTAAAGAAGTGTATGGGTTAAGAAAAGAAGTATTGGGAGAGAATCACTTACTCACTCAATCAACTAAGCACAGCACTGCTGTAGTTCTACATTTGGATGGGAAGCTGGACGAAGCTTTAGATCTTTATCAGAAGGTTTATGAAGTACAGAAAAATAATTTTGGTGACTTGCATCCTCACACTTTGCTAACAAGGAATAACATGCTTGAGATTATTGTTGACAGAGGTGAATATGAAATAGCCTTAGAAATTTATCGTGATATTTATGAAAAAAGAAAGGAAAAATTAGGAGAGGCTCATTATGATACCATGACCACAAGAAATGATGTAGGCAAAGTGTTAGAAAAACAAGGTAAATACGATGAGGCACTAGAGGTGTTCCAAGATGTTTATGCAAAGAGAAAAGAAAACTTAGGGGAAACTCATCCTGATACTAGAAGCACAAAAGAAACCATAGATAGAATATATCAACAGCAGTTAAGTTTACGTGAACGAGAAGTAGGTGAAATATCACCAAAGGAATGCCTGGGGAGTGGAAGCCACGCTAGAAGAAAAAGAGATGTTGAACGTGAATGTTTGATTTCATGGGAAGACGTGGATGAATTCAATATTGACGAAACTGGGAAAAGAGATGTAGGTAGAATTAAAATAGACAGTGGAATGTATCTGAATTATATTAAAGGGTTATCAGAAGAAAAACGCAGCCAGTTGATTGGATTAGCTGGCCACGTTGAAGTTACAGGCAAGTTCCAAGGCTTCATCTATGAGCTTATTAGGAACAAGAAGATCATGACCCACTTGGAGAGAGCTGGGATAATTTCAGGCGCGGTAATGCATGGAATGATAGGCAAGAACATTATGTCAGATTTCTTGAATGAGAATTACAAAGGGGTAGCAATTAATTTAGGATTCATAGCAAATGGCCCAATATTAGGGAAGCTGGCTGAATCCGTGTCTGCAAAGGGCGCACAGTTCGCCTTGCAAGGGAGGTTGATGCTTGGTGGATCTCTAAGAGCAGCTGCACCGTTTCTTACTCGAGGAACATTTGCTTTCATTGTCTACGATTTGATCAACCAAATAAAGGAATATAAAAGTGGCACACAAGAAGCATTTGTTGGTATTGTTGGGGACAGCATTTATTTGGGACTTGATGTTGCAGAGATTGGAATTGAAATAGCCGAAGCTTTTGAGGTATTGCAAGGAGTTTCGTCAGTTACAGGACCTATTGGAGCAACTATTGGAGCTGTAGTGTTTGTCGGGACCGAAATTTATATGGCAGCAAAAAGAGTTGATGCCATCGATGATATTATTCATTTAAATGGAAAAGAGAGATTTGTTGAAGGTTTGCGAGCTTTTATAGGCATGAAACCAGAACAATACATAGAAGAGCTAATGGAGGAGAAGCAAGTAAGCAATCACTTAGTAAACAAAGGATTGGAATACTTGAAGCAGCACAGTGATTTTTCAAGATACGTTTTCTCTTCTGGTAAGTCATTTGTGCAGTCCTGCCAGAAGGCACCACATAAAACAAGTGAATGTAATGGTGTCTTAGAGGGAAGATGTTCTAGTACCAGCACAGATACACAGGTTGCTGATCAATGCACAATGAAGTTTCAAGTTACTTTAGACAACACAGTGTTACTTGACAAGAAAACAACAAACCTGAAATGGAGAAGAGGAAGACCCGAGAATCCAGAAGATGGTGAGTTTTTTTGTTTACCGCAGGGAGATTATGAACAAGTTCCAAGCAGGGGCTCATATTTATGTAAAGAGGCCATTGGTGTAGCAGACTTGTCTACCAACAAGACCGGGAACTTTTGTGTCATTAGTTTAGGAGAAGGGCGAGATTATGCAAAAGGATTTGATGAATATCCTAACATCTTTATAGTGAACAATGGTGTAAAAAGATATTATGGTGGATATAAAAATGATATGTTCATATTGCTGGGCAACTCTGTAAAAGGATACTTCTCAGGACATATTGGAATCAATACTTTAGATCTTACATCATTTGCCCCTGAGGAAGAATCCATTGATGTGAAATTGCATTTAGGACGCATCAAGGCTTATCAGAATAATTCATTTGGAATTAGTGGAATGAGTAAAATTTTGGGCAGAAAGGATAAGGGAGATAACTTTTTCATTACTTGCAGTGGTGCAAACAGTGTTAAATTTCTTGATGGGCAGGGTGGCAGTGAAAGAGTTGTAGACCATCTAACAATATATGAGAAGGACTGTGAATATGAAATTCAAATGGTGGTAAGACCGTTTACAGTCATAGAAAATCGTGCATTGAAAGGGAGATTTTATTACACTGTTCCACGTGCTTTTGGAAGTTCTGAGATAAATTTTATTGACACTTTCAAAGATTTAAATTTAAACAATACCTTCATATTTGATTATGAACCTTTCGAGATACAAAATATTGATGTTAGAACCAAAAATATACTAAACAAGACTTCACAAGCAATATCTTTTAGCTTCTCAACAATGACAGATAAAGAGTTCAATATAACAATATCTAATGCATTTAATCCTACATATATGTTAGGTACCAATACTGTGATTAAAGTAGGAGATAAGAACAACCTATATGTGCTTCAAAACACTAAGGACTCTGCAGATGAGGTCATAAGGAGATATTTTGATCTAGCAAAAAGAACAAACGGAATATCCTACTTCATTAACTTATTATCAAGCAATGAATCAGTATCAATAGGAAGTGAAGACTATGAGGTAATACATAACAATCCATTTCATAAGAGCCACCTAGCTGGCAATAAACATCAGAATGTGTATGTTATTGACTATGGAAAAACAATTTATGGTAGTCAAAATCTCCCTTTGCCTGAAGTTGTTATCTACAACCTGGGTATGGAAGATTCATTAGATACAATTGACTTACGAAAAACTGCAGAACAAGCAAAATATTTTTTCTCACGCAATAACAGTTTTGAATTGCAAATATTTGCTTCCAGACATGATTTGATACTCCAAACAACAGTTACTGAACACAAGCCAGCCACTAATAAAATTGCAAATCATTTTCAAACACACGAGTATTTTACTTGTAGATTGAAAGATGGAATCAATTGGTATCCCAAAACCCATGTAATAGTAAACAATGTCCCCATGGAAATCAAAGTTATTAATAATAAATGGAGGTTGAAACCGATACCATTAGTATTTGGGAACGATAAAAACATAATTTTTGTAACAAACAAGGATATAGTAGAAAATATGGAAATAGTAACACCTAAAAGAGCTGGAAATTATACATTTGTTCGTTTTCATGGTACGGATCTAATGATAACAAATGCTTTTGATAATAATATTGCTGAACATGATTTGTGTACAATAGTTTTCTATAATTTCTATGCTACACCTGAAATGAATACAATTTCTGTAAAGTTTGCAGACAAAGAAATTATGCTTAAGGAAGAACAGGAACATATAAACAAAGCTAAGGATATAAACCAGATTGTAAGAGAATCTAAGACTCAGGTTTATGATAAGGTTTTCTTTCCAATCAAAAGGTGACCAGTAGAACACCAGAAATATTAGTGAATGATTACAATTTGGAATTAAAGATGAATTATGCATCACCAGAAGCCTGTATCAACTTTACAAATAAGGAGATGATAAAAATTTGAAGTTGAAATAGAAGTTCCTATTTGATCTGGGATGAAATGGTGTGGCATATAATAGAAGTCGTAAATTGATGTCTGAAGAAGAGCTGCAATATAATATGTGAAATGAAATCTCAATTAACTGTCGATATTGCATTAAGTTTGATTGAGTCAGTCTATAAAATTTTTGTCGCTAATTTCAACCTAAGAAAATACATCAAAACCTTACAGTCAAGTGTAAAGTAAGCTTACAAAGAAAATTGCAGTTCTCTCATGAAGGTGGATTGATTTAAATGAGGTTGATTTAAATCGTGATTTTTTTATTTAAATCACTTTAAAGAAATTGTTCATAGGCACATAAGGATTTTTTTAGATATGAGAATCACTTTTGGTGAAAGTACATTAATCTCATAATTACATAATGGTTTTTTTTGTTTTTATTTACTTTATTTTACTTCGTTTTTGTGCCACTTTTGGCTAATTAGCGAAGATGGAGATGAGTTTTGACATGATGAAATTGATGAATGTACACTCACAAACATCCACGCCCAGGCTGGAATTCGAACCCGGGACCCCTAATGTTGTAGCGTGATGTGCTAATCACTCCGTCATGGGGGCTGGCATTTAATGGTGTTTATTAGACTCTATAAGAAAGAAAAAGAAACAAATTTTTTTGTTCTGATGGAGAGGATCTCGTAGGAAAATAAATGTAATATGTAAACTGTAAACACACAATTTTAAATTTATCATGATTTAAAGTTCAATAACTTTTATAGGCAAAAATAGCAAACATTTTGGATAGAATAATATACAAAATACTAATCATGTTAAACCTTAAAGAGTGTCATTATCATTAAACTGTAAATGAACATGGCAGCTGATGTTTTATCACTAAAATTGAGGTACAAAGACTATGAAAAAAAAATGTTAAGTTACAATTATACAGTACATCCAGAATATTTTATTTTCATTGGAAGAAAAGTTACTGAAATTATTACGCAAGAAACATTTCCATAGTAGGTTCATATATACAGTATCAGGAACAGAGAAATATACATTTACATATAATTTTATATTTGCTTTAATTAAATTGTTCAAATATTGTACAGGGCTGTTTATCAGAAATAGCCTTTTTATTTTCTAAAAAAACATATACAGTATCTACATGTAGGATGCCAAGAACCATGCAAGTAATTTTAAGTGTATTTCTTAAAAAATAAAAAATAAATCGATTTAAATAAACAAAATCAGATTTAAATTGAAAAAAATAATAAAAAATGATTATTTAAATAATAATCATGATTTTTATCCATCCTGTCTCTCAGATATACTTTCTCCAAAAAATGCCAATATTCTAGTCACCTTTCATTACTAAAAGATTTTGTCTTGCAAACTTTATACCAGAATGAAGTTCAACTGACATTACAAACAATGTACTAATTTCTGATAACGTGCCTTATTGTTAATTAGTGAAACTGTGGGTGAACATTACTGAAGGTATTTTATTTTTCTATACTGTATTTTGTAATGCATACTAGTTACTGTGCCAAGCTTTTCTGTACATAAGTAAATTTCATTAGTCTTTAAAGGGAGAAGAAGCCAAAACTTCAACAGGAGCTTTATATTACTTTATTCTTTGGTTACACAGCCAATGCAATTCAGCCCTTTTCAATTTTGAAAAATCTCTCATAGAATATGAAAGAAACTTTACTATTTGACTAATAGTAGGACTAATTACTATGATTCCTAATATAAAAATGTTTCAAGGTCCTCCTTATCCAAATGGATAGTACTTTTGCCTTTGGTGTGAGCAGTCCCAGGTTCTAGCCCTGGTGGGATCTTCAGTTTCATGACAATTTTGAGAGCTATTTAAAAGCAGTAGATTTAATTTTCTTAAGGCCTTTTAAATAAATCATATTACACATACACACACAACAGGGTAGGTCACTGAAAGCTAGAAAACAGCTGACCATATATGTCACTAAGCAAAAAACATTTTGGCAGGCCCCAGCTCTCAATTGGCTATTGATCCATGGAGTTTTGTTTAGTTGGGTTCTTACTAACAGTATATAGGACTATGATGTATAGAAGTACAGAGACCAATGGAAAGCTTTTTATCAAGTTTGTGATAAAACACTGCTAGGAATAAGATTTCAAGGTTACATTTCGTATTGAAATGAAATCCTTGTTAAGGTGTACTTGTATTATGTTATTTATTTCATTGTGGTTATTCATTGTTTTCATAGTAGAGGGGAATGGGGGCATTCCATGAGAAAGTGCCCCTGAACCTGAATTCTTAAAATTAAATGCAATGCTGTAACTTTATATTATCTTGTGGGTGATTCAATGGAAGATTGTCATTTGCATAAAAATTCAAGCTTTGTACATAATTAAGTTAGAAGGTATTTTACAGATTGTTTGTTTAACTTTTTGATTTACTGTTGGACAACCCATGACACCAAAAAACAATTTCTCCTTTAACTGTTACTTTCCCCTTCAAAGTTCACTTACCTTCTATCCTTGCCTTAAATAATTTATTTTTCATAATTTGAATTAAAATCAATATCTTTTTTGAAGAGGCAGTGTTTCGTCTCTCCCTCCTGTGACACAAAATTGTTCACTTATAGCTACAAATCTGGGAAAGTATTTTAAGGGTTGGTATGTTTAATCAAGAGTGTTAAGTTTCATAATTCATTGCACAGAAACTGCAAGATAAATGTTTCATAACTATCAGTAGAATAGATACTATAATATATGAAATGTAGTCCGCATGTCCCACCCATGACGATGCAAGCTCCAATGGGATTATGAAAACCCAACTGGAGAACAATGACAGAACTACTTGTATTGTATGTTCAGACAAAAATTCAATTGTTGTATTTAATGATATTATTAGCTACTACTTTTTAAGACCATATGAAGTGAGGAACTAAACAGTATATTTGAAAGATTTGTTAGTTTTTAATGCCCATTTATTCAATGATATATGCTCCCAGATAACACAAGCTTATGTATAGCTATTCAAAGTTAGTTTTGTACATCGTGCTAGGCATGATTTATTTTTCTTTTCTTCTATGCCACTTTTGGCTAAAGAAGATGAATATAAGCGATGACATGATGAAATTGATGAAGGGACACTTACGATGAAGGGACACTGACAAATTCCTTGCAAAGCGAGATTTTAGTTTGCATAGGCAAGGCAAGCACCACTTGGCAATTGAAGTGAACAGAAGTTTGCTGCCAAATGCGATGTGTGGTAACGGTAATTAGTACACTTGATTCAAAGGTCGCTGCAAGCTTATATCATGCAGAATCCTGTTTGAAGCAAGTGTGTTCATTTGGCATGACAAGCACATTTAAAACTTTGAAGCAAGTATGATGTGTTATCTGGCTACTTTTGTACTACATATCTATGGTAATAAAAAGTTGTTTATTATATATTACGTTTTAAAATTTGGCTGTGTGTTGGAAAATAATGAATGGGAGTGTGGAAGCTGTACATAAAGTGCTGAGATGGAAGTATCAGTTATGTACCCATATTGGGTATAAAGGATATATTTATATACTGTATATATAACCTTTCAAGGTTATATTGGAGATGCAAATTTATGTAGATATTTAAGTTGCATGCCCTCCAAGGGAATATAAAATTATATTTTTGTCTGTGATATTTAAGTTTAGATTTATAGACAAAAAATTCTGTGATCTCTTTGTATTATTTATTTTTCTGCATAAACAATATGTCTTTTAGCTATTAATTTGTTTAAAAAAAACTACTAATTATTAACTTGTGTAGTTATTTCTCATTCCTGAGTAAGGGTAATTTATGTAGTAGAATAAAATTTAAAAACCAGTGGATTGGATGAAAATTAAAAAGTATAGTGGATGTTCAGTGTAGTATTAGTGTATTCTGAAAATTTAACCTGGTTGACCACAAGTATTCTTATTTATTGTATATTTTTATAATATATTAATTAGATATAGTAGAAATAAAATACCAATGCAGGCATGCAAGTAATACCAAAACTGAAGTCTGAAAACTTCAAATTTTGCAGCAATTTATACATGTATTAAAAAAGTTGGTTTACCAGCAGTAAACCGGATAACATGGAAGAATACGTCACTACAGTCTTCTCTTGTACAACCTATTTTGCTTATTGTTTAAGGTAAATAGTTTAGGTTCTAACAAGATATTAACCACTTGCCCTTCAGCACTACACAAGTTTACTCTTTCGATGATTTTAAGTACTAATGAGAACAAGCATGCTTTTTTTCTCTCACCATAAATAATTTGATTGGTTCCCTATCTGCATAAAGCAACTGTTAAAACTGAAAAAGACATACCTAATGTATGGAATGAATTGGATTTTGGAAAGAAGAACTTTTTCCCCCATCTTGCTTCACATGCAGGGCAAGACGTAATTGTAATATTATGAAATCATGAAATCACATTAATTAAATTAAACATATATTGTAAGTATAGAATTGTGTAAACTCACTCAAACAATTAATTTTTGCTCAAACCACAAGAATGAAACACATCTTCACCTTGGCTTAACACATCTGCAAACAATTATCCAGTCGTCGTGCATCAACATGATGGTTGCCTTCTTCAAGAAATCCTGACCATAAAGCCAGTGATCATCTGTCAGAATTTTGACTGTCCGTACATTCTTCATCCTTTGTAGAGGAAGATTGTCTCCCACTATACAATAGCGGCTTATGCCTATTCGCACATATGCACGTGCACACACCAAATTTGTCATGTAAATAATTGTTATAATAGTTATTCATGGAACACCATCTCCTTTAAAACATAAAATATTCCCATCAGGCCCGTAGCCAGGCAGGACTGACAGGGTTGCCAGCCCCCCCTTCCCCCTGGCACTGCCTCAGCCCCTTTGACATTAGGTAAAACTATTTTGTATTCTAATTTGTTTGAGGTGAAGAGTGAAATGTAGACAGAATATATTATTTTGTTCACAACTTCGTTCTTTCATCTTGTTTATGAGCAGAAGTCTAAGCAGCGGCAAGTGTTTCGAAGATTCACTAGAGTTTAGAAAGTTCTTTCATAGGGAGCCTTCTTTATCTGTACCTTCCCTGCTCCTGTTGCAGCCTCTGGTTTCACAGAAATCTGTGACTTTGATGTAAATATCCACATTCCTTCCGCATCTGCGTCAAATGTCAACAGATCCCAAGTTTTATTCCTTTGGCCGGGGGTGGAATGTACGGCAGGCACTATGATCGAAGTGAATATTGTACATTTTAACATGTATGATATAAATATCTGTATCATCAAAAATAGTATTCAGCGTTGGGTCCCAAGCATCTTGGTCGAGATACCCAAATGTAACCCTCGTGGTCCCAAGCATCTCTATCGAGACGCTGTGTCAAGGTTGTAGTTTTTACGTTATAACTTTTCTTTTTTTTGCTAGAATTTCGATTCTTTTATATATATTGTTCCTAACATATGTATTTAACAGAAATGTTTTTGCACTTTTTTTTTCTTCATGAAAATGGAGGGGAAAAGGTAGGAAAAGGGACTTCTCTTTTGCATCTCTTTTCAAGGGAAAATTTTTGCCGACAAACGAAGACCGGCTTTGTTGTTCTAAAGTAATGCTTTTCACTCCCGCCTGGTAACTGCATTCGAGGGAAGCTTCTTTATCAGTATCCGATGTCAAAATGAAAGTTTTCCATGGGGCGCAAGCAGGGGGTGGGGGAGGGGGAAGACTGGTTGTTGAATCTGCATTGTGAGAATGGAATTTCGAGGCACGCTGAAGGAAACCTTTGTTTTTGAGCACAAGTGTTCCACAAGTTGCAACACAGGAACGCCGAATGTGCATAAATTATATATCGTCTGAATCTGTGATTCATTCTGCGTACAACGGTATATCTTTCATATCTCTAGGACATTTAGTTTCTGAGCTATAGTCATTTCAATGTAACTCTGCATTTGTCTCAATTCCGAAGCTTGAGACAGTGACGTACAAGCCTTTCGTTTCAGGGTTACAACTCGCGTTACATTGGTCATTTGACAATGCTGCAAATATTTTTCTGTTTCTTACATGCAAGCGATAATTTCTATGTGCATTTTGAACTTTTCATGTCCTTTTTTTCGGGGGGGCGGGGGGGGAGAAACCCATTTTTTTAAAAAAAAAGTGTTTTTCAGGGGATTTTCCCCCTCTCCCCCTCCATATGTACGCCGAATGTGCATAAATTATATATCGTCTGAATCTGTGATTCATTCTGCGTACAACGGTATATCGTTCATATCTCCAGGGCAAATAGTCTCTGAGCTAAAGTCATTTCAAGGTACTGTTGCATTTTGAAGATTGAATCAGTGGCGTGCCGACCATTCCTTTTGGGGGTACAACTCACGTTACATTGGTCATATGATAATAATGCAAATATTTTTGTGTTCCTTACATACCAGCGATCATTTCCATGTGCATGTCGACACTGTCATGTACTTTTTTCTTGGGGGAGAAGGGGGGCCCCATTTTTTCCCCCGAAATTTTGGAATTTTGAGAGTTAGCCCCCTCCCCCCACCACATATACGCCGAATTTGCATAAATTTCATATAGTCTGAATCTCTGGTTCATTCCGCGTACAACGGTATATCACTCATCTCTCTAGGACAATTAGCCTCCGATCTACACTCATTTAATTGAAACTCTACATTTTGCTCAAAATCGGCTCGGGACCAACGGGGTTACATGTGAAAATTGCCTTGGGACTCAATAGGTTAAGGGATAGTGTCAATAGCAGTCATTAGCACCTCAAGAGATGTTTTAGAAGATATCGCAAAAAAAACCTGTAGTTTGTGTGATATTTCAAAATTTTATATTTTAAATTAACTTAAAGACCCCCGACACGTAATTTACCTTCATTTAATACTATTAAACTATTGAAAAATTGACTTGGTTTGCAAAACCCCCTGATATCCTGTGAGCCTTCTCCCCTGGAGGTCAGTTCTAGCTACGAGCCTGATTCCCATGCCACTCTACTTGCTTCAATTCAGCAGCATCTGCCTTAGCCTCTCACATACACTGCAGATGTGAACACATTTTAACTTGTGTTATCTCTGGCACTGTCTACAGCAAAAGAGGAGAGAAAACCAGTTCCCTCTTTGACTTTTGTCACAGGGACTTCATTGGGTTCAGGACAATTCCACACCAAACATTTCTGCTCAAGTTAAAAATACAAACTTTTGCCTGCAGGGATGGAATGTAAGGGGTGTAAGTGATCTATCCCTCCCTAGTTTAAGTTTTCCCTCACGGACACTTGTGCACAGGGTAATCTTTCACTATAGGTGAAAGATTACCCCATTCTACAGGGTAGAACGCTACGAATAAAAGCAAGTCGCTGCGGTATCGGCCAATACCAACAGTCACATGAAAGACTTGCACAGAAGGAAAGAGTACAAGAAGAAATTGTTGAATCCACAACCCTCCCCCCCGCTTGAATGAAGATAAAACAAAACAAATTCCACAGCGACCTCCCCCCCTCTTCCCAAGAACTCCGCAACTGGCTCAGAAACAGCCCAGCATGATAGTAATGCTGGTTTTAAAAATGTCCATCTTTCTTACCCCACGAGTTTGCCAGCAGCAATTGGAAATGAATGAATTATTTTATTCCACACAACCTTTACCAGGTAGTTACATGTCTTCCAGAAGTTTTGTAGTAGCTTCTACTTTGCCCATGCCTTTGATCTTGTCAATCATCTGCTTTCCAGGAGGGTGGGGGTTTGTCCAGCGGTTCTAGGAAAACTGCATAGGGAACTTCTTGTGCTCTGGTCTTTCTAAAGGACAAACAAGTGTCTCAAAAACAATGATATCAGTGGAAATATTTCAACCCTAATATACATTTACTGAAGCATATTTTCCTCAATTTGTTTGGGTGGGCACACCTATCAGGTGTGCAGAGAAATTTTGGGGTAGGCGGTTGCCCACCTGCACCAACACTTGGACCCGTTTCTGCCCTGTGGCCGCTTTAAACACATTTTGACTTTTCTATACTTCACCACATTTTTATTTAAAGGTTCCTGGACTCTATCTAAATTTAACCAGAAAAAGATCCCTGGACCGTATTTAAATTCAACCAGATATAAGGTTTCTGGAAAGTATATACGAGGGTTATTTTTTAAGTAAGGTCCGTTTTGCAATAAAAACGAAGTAAGTAATTTTTTTCTTTAAACATTTTCTGTATTTACATATACTTTTCTATTTTTCCACTTAATTTCCTTGCCGGTTTAAACATTTATCGTAACGAACTAAGAGTTTTTGGTTACCCTCCTCATAGAACTCTGCCGCCTGTGATGGTAGCCAGTTACTCACGGAAGCTGAGTTAATTGTTGTTCCTTGCGGCAAAAAGTCCACTAATAAAACACCCTGCCTGTCCCAAAACACAGTTGCCATGATGCTGCTCAAAGACGCGCACTCATTTCCACGCGCACGCGCAATGGAGTCCAATAGTGTGACGTCACAGAAGACGACGCGCTGGAACCGAGTCTTCACAACTAGAAAACGCGTTTTCTTCCTATCCAATTCAATTCTATTTTCCTTAAGAATGGGGTAGCTTTAATTATTGTGACAGCTGTTAAGAAACAAAATTGTGATGTGCATCGTACATCATATATGTCTATATATAACATATACCTTACAGATGAGAATGTACAGAATAAATGGGGTAGGAAATCGAGTAAAGAGAATGCTCCAAAAGAAATCTCAGCCAATGGGCGTCCTCGGTTCAATCGCCTGACGCTGCTGCTTTCCCACCATCCACAGCGGCAGCATGGCAGACTTCAGATCGGGAGAGCTTCGGGTTGGCTTCGGCTGTGCTCGGAAGTGGAATGTTTTGAAAATGCATGATTTTCTTACTCCGGTTATTCTTGACCTTATCTTCTGTAAGGTATGTGTGATATATATAGTTGTATTCTCCGATATCTCATCTTTTCATTGATGTATGATACGCATCATAATTTTGTTTCATAACTGCTGTCACATTAATTAAAGCTACACCTTCCGAAGGAAAATAGCATTTAATTGGATAGGAAGAAAACACGTTTTCTTGTTGTGAAGCTCGTCGTCTGCTTGTGACGTCACCACTAATGGACTCCATTTGAAACGTTATTCACAAAGAGACCTTACGCCTAGCGACTACTACCTCTTCCGCCATCTGAAGACCTTCTTGGACGGCAAGCGTGTAGACACCGATGAAGAAGTGAAAATCACAGGCGGCAGAGTTCTATGAGGAGGGTATCCAAAAACTCGTCGTTCGTTATGATAAATGTTTAAGCTGGCAAGGAAATTATGTAGAAAAATAGAGAAGTGTATGTAAATTCAGAAAATAAATGTTTTTTTCTGAAAAAAACATTTACTTACTTCGTTTTTATTGCAAAACGGACCTTACTTAAAAAATAATCCTTGTACAGTCACGGACACTTCTGGGTTGTAGTGATCCCATTGAAAGTCATTGGGGTTGCTAAAACCAAGAAGTGTCCGTGACTGTACATTCAGCCGGTAAATAAGATTCTTGGACCGAATAGAAATACCTTAAACATAAAAAGGTACATATTTCTGGGCGGCCGAGCGCGTTAAGTCGTCGACTTTCAATTTCACCACAGAAGTTCCCGGTTTCGAGTTCGGCCTGGACATTTCATCATATCATCACTCATCTCATCGTCGCGAAGTGGCAGAAGAGGAACAATACGGAATAACAAGAATAAGTAAAAAAAAAATACATCGGTTAACCTCAGTAGGTTAATGAGAGCTATCAGGACAATGAGAATGATCAGATGAAATTGATGAATGACAAAATGATTGATTTGCTTTATTTTACTTCGCTTCTTGTGCCACTTTTGGCTAATTTGCGAAAATGGGGATGAGTGATGATATGATGAAATTGATGAATAGATAGATACTCACAAACATCCATGCCCAGATCGGAATTCGAACCTGGGACCTCTGGCGATGTGATGACCACTCTGCCACGGGGCCGGTGAATGACAAAGTGATTTTGACAGAGTTTTTTGTCGCTCCACTTCATGCTCGGAATTGTTTATCGGGACTCGGTCTGCAGTTTAAAGTGGAATTCGAAATACTGCATTGTGCCTCCACCGGAAACTAAGCCAGGAACCACTTGTTTACAGAGCGACAGCAAGCATTGCCACTACGCCACGGGTAAGGCCCGCGTGTCAAGATCGAATAGATAAAAGATGTGACAAACTGTGCCCAGGATACGGATCTAATATTCCCTGGGGTCGAAGTGAAGAAATAACCAAGCCGTCAGACTAGATTCTTGATTTTTGTTATAAATCAATAATCGGAATAATACAGCTCCTGGCCATATTATTAGACGCACCAATTTTTTTTTTTTGAAAATCATAGTTTTGAAGGGGAAAATTATACAAAATTCACCATTAGTTATCTGAAAAATTTCCTGTACGTTATTTGAACCCTGGCAAATACGAGTAAAATATACAAATGAACTTTCTTGCACAACATTGATAACAATAATTGTAATAGTAATAAAAATACATAGCAATGTAATTCGACACAGTGGACACTTTTAACAGTTCGCTTACTTTTCACATTTAAAATGTTCCAATAGGGTTCTTTGTGGCTGAACTTTGATTATTGTAATGAACAATATGGAAAAAGGAGGTACTGTTGTTACAAACAATACCGCCAACACCAAACGTCTTTGTTGTTGAACGAACATTCCGCAGTTCAATTCAAGCTGAGTTGAGAGGAGGACGTCTTGCGAATAGTGAATCTTGCAGTGATATTGTTTTTGTACACTGTCAGTATATTTTTTTAAATTTAATTATTAACATTAGGGAGTCATGGGTAAAAAAAGTGACTTGACACCGAGAAAGATGGCTGAAATTAAGACACTAATAAAGACAAAAATGTTCTCTAATCGTGAGATTTCTCGACGATCTGATGTGTCTGAAGCATCGGTGAGGCGAATAAAGAAGAAAATTGAATATGGTGGACAGTGTGATCCACAAAAGAAGGACAGATGTGAACGTAAAACAATTTTTACTCCCAAGATGCTTACGCTGTTTGAAGAACATTTGCCTCACGAATAGATCTTTGAGTACAAAGGAACTTAAAGATAAACTTGAAAAGAGTGGTGTTCGTGCATCTGAAAGAGCAGTAAGGCATAGGCTCTCTGATATGAACCTGAAGGCACTCAGACCTGCTAAGAAGCCAAAAATAGCCCCTGATGTGATTCGTAAACGTTTTCGTTGGACAAAAGCTCACAAAGAAAAAGATTTGAACTTTTGGAGATCTGTTTGCTTTAGTGCACGTTTGAAATCTTGGGGAATAAATCTCAGTTTGTGAGAAGACGTCCAGGTGAAAAATACAATCCTGATTGTGTTGTGCAGACTGTCAAACATCCGATAAAAGTTATGATTTGGTCAGTCATTAGTGGCAAAGGTACAGGACATCTGTATTTGGTTCAAGGAACAATGAGGCAAGAACAGTATAGGGAAGTGCTTAGAAGAAAATTGCTACCTCAAGTAAGAGAAAGGTTCGCAAATGGAGAACCGTTCGTATTCATGCAGGATGGAGCCTCATGCCTCACTTATATTAAGTCATTGTTATGACATCTATAAAAATAAAGAATAGACATTTTGTCTAACACTCGTTCTCTAATAATAAGCAGAGAAAATAGATAGTGGAACAAACATAGAAGTACATCCAGTTCCTTTTCCTGAAGGTAGACATTTAACAATATTAGTTAATAAATTCTAATATGATTGTGAAACTTTATAACTATTCTTAATATTGTAAATAATAGTTTGTATATGTCTCGTTTGGTGAGATGCTGAATATAATTATTACGATTACTAGGATAACGAAAATGAAGCAATATTTTGGTGTAGTAAGATTACTAGCCAGTTATAAATGTATTATATTACAGTTTTACAGTCGTAAATAATGTTACTCTGTTAACAAAACAAAGAAACAAATTTGTCTCATATGACTGATTGAATCATTGTGTATCCCACCATTGTATTAACTAAAAATCGCTATATTAACCTAAGTACAAGAGTTATCCTTGCTTATTGTTCATTTGAAGACAAGTTGTTCATTTAACATGAAAAATTTAAGATTATACATTTTCGAGATAACTCATCTTCAAATACCTGTTGGAAGTTATATAAAAACTCATGTTACGAGAAAATACTTCATATCTACATTTTAATCTGCACATCGTAAGTGTTTGATAAATATATTTTTATACAGATACTCCTTCTCACCCTACAATAACACTAAAGTAATAAATATTGGAAGTAAAACATAAATTGTTTGCAAAGAACAACTTTTATTGCCGTGACTTCTACAGTTGCACCTGGGATCAGTTGAGGCGAATTTGAGGTGAGTGACTCTTTCTTCTTGCAGGATTATCTTTCTTGACTGGAAATAAAATTTCAACGCATGCTTTACTGACAAATGAAGCTGAAAGAAATACACTCTAATCACGTATAAGGGCTTGGAGTCTGATGCTATAGTCTATACAAGAAACTTTTGGATTTTTAGCGAAATTACATCGCGTTCAGTTCTCCTTACGTGGAACCATATTCTGCTTGCATTTCTCTTTGACAGAATCTGACATTTGGTTCCTGCAAGATGGAGTTTCATTTCGGAATTTCAGCTGATGCACATAAAAATATATATATTTGTAAACTAATGTTATCCTACAACATAACTGAAACGCGAGTCTGTTTTAGAATTCTTAATCAACATTCAACATGGCCACTTTAAGTATATGGCGGATCCGGAAGTTACAGTTGGGACGGGCGAATTCCAGTCGGGTACCTCACCTCGCACTCAGTGTGAGAATTAAGCTTTGGGGAGGGGGGATGTCCACTCACTGTCGTATTTGTGATGTCCTTTCCGGGGGATTTAAATATGCAAATTTGTATATATTTCCAGTTAGCAAACTCTACTATTGCCTTCCAGTTCCAAGTACCTAGAACATTATATAGTGTGATAACATTTGGATGTAATTTAGAAACCCCCGTACATTTACATTCTAAGAAAACCCATGCACAAGAAGAGCTATTCAACTACTAACACCGAGAAAACTTGGCCAAATATCTGTTGCGTGTTCAACTCAAAGACGGCGTGCGGCTAGAATGTGATCTGCGAACCTCCAACGAATGAAGCTGACGGCGAGGTTTCGTAGTTTACTTGACAATGGACAGAGCATCGGAGTTACTCTAGGAGCATTTGGAAAAACCTCTGCATCCGACGACAATAAACAAATAAACAATGAACTATTTTAAAATAGAAATTCTGACGCGAAGTAGGGCGCTATTGTTTAAAAGGTTAATTAACTGTTTTCCCGAATGATTTATCAGTGGTGTTTGTTCCTAGAGTGCGCGTCAAATCTCCTGCATATGGCCTTGAACTGCTGAACAGCACCAGCGAATCACAGACGTGCGGCGTTGCCTAGTTCAGAACCTGTTTCACCTCGCCACTAAATCGTGTACCTGGCGCTCGGATATAAATATATTATTTCAAGTGTCAGTAGTTCAACAGATGGAAAGATAATGATTTTGCGAGTATGTACGAAAAACAAGCGTGATTGTAGCTTATACCGTTCCCTCTGTAGAAGCAATGTTATTATAAACGTATTTGCATTGTATCGTTTTTGTTCTCCCTTCGTTCCTGTCGCATTCCGAAACTTTCCGATTAGCGAAGGGAACAGAGCAGGTTCGTTCCCAGTGATGGTAGAAGGAGAAATTGACGAAGAGGATACCGTCACTGTTCGTTTTTCCCACGTCTTTAGTGTGTGTGTGTGTGTGTGTGTGTGCAGCATGTCGTTGAGTAAACCAAGTGGTAGTGATAGCGAGAGAAGAGAGAACAATGCAGTGTTGTACGAAGCCAGGCACGACAGGTGATTTTTTAGGTGAACAATTTTTTTTAAAAAAAAAATGTTCGAGTGAAGAAGAGAGCAGTAAAATCGACTTTAAGAAGTGCCTGGCTCTAACAGCTCAAGCGTGTGGTGTGAATCAAGCTACCGTTTCTCGGATATGTTCGGGGGCAAAACAATGTGGATGGGGGCCTGCTCCAATGTTTCAATCACCTAGAAAGCACATTAACGTACCAAAAAAGAACGACAAACTTAGATGACTTTGAAAAAGACGTAGTTCGTAGAACCGTCTTTGAAATTTACGATTGTGGCGAATTTTCTACTGCCAAAAAGATAACGTACTCTTCACGGGACAAAATATCTTACAAAGGCTGTACAACTTCCACCTTGAGAATATTGAAACAATTATGCAGTCCCTCTGGCATAATCAGGTATGTTCTTTTCTCCCATTAACTTTATTATAAACTGCTCACAAAAAGTTTTGCATCACCCAAGAAATGATAGAAAGGACAATCGCAACATGTCCCACTGGGCCAGCTGTGAGAAAGCACACTGTGCTGTGCAAGATACCCATTCAACCCCGCATAACTCGCTCTTCAGACGACAGCCACGACCAGCTGAGCATATCTGTGTGTTCGAACATCTCAGTATTGTGGGTGGTAATGGTCAAGGCTATATCTCCCACTTACGTAGAGAGACTCAAGTAGTGAAGGTGCGTTGTAGACATGCCCAGGCGTACAATATCGCAGTTCGATCGGGCAAGGGTTATCGCCTTCGTGCAGAGTGGGATGTCACAACGGGCGGTAGCCGCGACGATGGGAATCGCACAGAGCGATGTCAGCAGAACATGGAGAAGGTATAGTGCTGGTCCCCAAAGAAACCTCACTTTACTTCAAAGAAAGTTCCGAAAGATCAGTTTTCCCCCTTACAACCATATATCAGGTCCACGTGGAGTCCAGTAAATCCTCCCCTGAAACCTTTCCCACCAATAGCGTTCGTCCAAGAAATGACAGCTCTCATCAAGTCCACGTGGACTAAATGAGATGTTGCTAATTCAGTTTCATAGAGATTTTTGAACACGAGGTTGCGGTTCTCTATCTTTGTTAGGTTGTGTTATTGTGTTTTGCTATTTTTCTATGCAATATGAAGACCTTGGGAGTAAAACGTCACAGTGAATGAATGGATATCTAAACTCTGCAGGTAAAAGTGACAACAGCGCTTTGCCGAAAAACAGGTGGTGGCTCGAAACTAGATACGGTTCCGGTCAGTTTCCTCTGGGGTTATGTCAAAGATGCCGAACTGCTGCTACCTTCAGGACTTGGGGTATACACAGACAGTGGGACAGTAGCAGATCGCCACCGTTCAGGTCGACCACGGGTAACAACACCAGCCCAGGACCGTTTGCTAGGAATTACAGCCCTGCGGCACAATACCAGGACCGCAAATGAGTTGCGAAATGACCTCCAACAAGCCTCAGGCGTACGTGTTTCGACCCAGACTGTTCGCAATATTCTGCGAGCAAGAGGCTTACGTTGCCGAAGACCCATGCATCGGCAACCTCTAAGTGCAAACCAACAGCGTGATCGTTTGGTGTGGGCACGCGAACATGTGTATTGGGGACCTGCAGATTGGTCGTGTGTACTCTTTACAGATGAATGTAGGCTTTGTCTGAGGCCTGATTCGAGACGTGTGAGAGTGTGGAGAGGCGTAGGACCGCGGGAGAGACTTCGTCATGTGCAACCTGTTCATCCATTCCAAGGAGGTGGCATTATGGTTTGGGCAGGGATTATGCACGGACGCCGAACGCCCCTAATTGCAATTCAAGGGACACTGACAGCACCGCGTTACATCAGAGACCTCCTACAAACAACTGTGGAACCATACCGTCGGAACATTGGTCCAACTCTTGTGTTCATGGATGATAATGCAGGGGTGGTGCAAGATTATCTGCAGCAGGCCCAAATTAACAGAATGCCCTGGCCGCCAGGAAGCCCAGACATGATTTGTATCGAGCATGCTTGGGCCATGTTGAGGAATGCAATGGCACACCGTCCTGTGCTCCCAGACTCTCCACGTGAGCTTCTTTTGGCAGCACAGGAGGAATGGGATCGTTTACCACAGGATGACCTTGATCATCTCATTGCAAGCATGCCCCGGCGTGTTGAAGACCTCATTGCAGCTCGAGGGGGAGATACCAGGTGGTAAACATCCTGTCTGACATAACAAATAGGCAGATAGCATTGTGGAACCATTTGGTTTCCTTTGCTACTTCAGCAGTGTGTCATTTTTTCTTTTTTTTTGGATTAGTGTGAACGTTCTTTTTCATGCCATTCCCATGTTTTCCACGTTTTCTTCTTTCTTGTACTGATTGAGCAATTGTATGTTTATTTTCTTCCCAGGAGTACAGTTTTTGTTGGTGATGCAAAACTTTTTGTGAGCAGTTTATGTTATATTATCTAATGTTCCGTGCTCTCCGTGACAAGGCGTTTCGCTCAACCACGCTGTCTCTTTTCCGTGTGAGATTTCGACATGGCACCGCTGCAGTGCGCTGCTATTGGCTATCGCCATATGCAGGAGATTTGACGCGCACTATAGTTAAGAAATGGTGCAATATGCTTTCAGTTCCATTTTCTTTGGCGGGGATAAGAGCATTCCTGCCAGGGATAAAAAATGTTTCTTCTGCAGAGGATAAAAAAAATGTGTGTGCGTGTATGGGGGTGGAGCTGATCCCCGGCATATACCCCGTTAACTCGCACACTGGGTACACTTGCACTGTTTAGTGTAAATAATATATATTGCCACAAACAAACAGGAACCAAGCTGACTTCCATATCATATAGATTAGAGTGTTATTTTACAAAAAATAAGGTCCAAGTTGGAATGGGTAGTTATTGTAGCTATGAGGTTATCCAATTTTCTCCCATTGATCAGATATGGAGAGTAAAGTAAATAAACAAAGCAAGCAAAAACCTATTCTCTCAAGATCTCTCGGGTTCGATACCGTTTGGAGGAATGTTTCACAGAGGTTCGGATCCAAGTTTAAACTGTAGGCCCAGTTCCGATTAACCTATCATGAACATAAAATTAATTCAAAGCAAACTTCATAAAAAAAATCATGGAGCTTGTTAAAGTTTGTGATCACACAGAACATTTGAGTGTTCATAAATATTAGGCATAATAATATATCCCAAAAAACTGCCAATTTGGAGAGGTGTTAGCACCCACGTCGATCCGCGTCTGCTCTACCTTAAAACTGTTTGACTTCTTTTCAAACTATACACATTTTACCTTCATACTACATCAGACAAGAACTACAAAACTTACCTGTGTACGCTGCACTCTATGTTCCTGGATAGCTGCATAATTTGGCGCAGATCTCTGCCCTGACACGTTCCCCCTTTTTTTTCTTTTTTTTTAATTTTTTCCCCCCCATGCTCCCGCGGAACTGGAGTTCCACTCTATGATGGATTTCTCAGCCTTACATGTTCCCTCCCTGGCTCCTTGAGCCTCCCTCCCCAAGGACCTAAGTGCCTCCTGGGCCCTTTAAGGCCCAACTTGACTCTTTAGTCCCCCGAGGCCCTTTCAGGTTTCCCCTTGGCCCCTTTGAAGGCCCCTGAGACCCTTTTGAGCCCCCAATCTCCCCTAGGGGGAAACCACCACTGCGGAAAGGATCCTGGACAATGGAAGAGCCCAGGTCGGAGTGGGACGTGGGGTACCTCCATGCCTTCCGCCCTCCTCCCCTCCGTATCCCCCCTCCCCGTAGGAATGAACCCCCCAGGATTCCTGGGCGCCGGCGTTAAAGGCGCAATTTATCCGAACCGCCGTAGTGAACGACGAAAGGGACAGAAGAGGCCCACACACACACACATACACACATACACAAATACGCATGCACACACTCGCACACACATACCAAAAATAAAATATAAACTACGAGCTAGCAGGAACTAAGAAGGGACTTGGAGGGTGAACAACTATGGGTCTAAAACAACTATTACTCTACATGGGGTCTCTAGCTGCTTCTAAGCAGCCGGAGACCCCCTTACACCTAATGGGGTCTCTAGCCACCTCTAGGCAGCCGGAGACCCCCTTACACTTAATGGGGTCTCTAGCCGCCTCTAGGCAGCCGGAGACCCCCTTACACTTAATGGGGTCTCTAGCCAGCTCTAGGCAACCAGAGACCCCCTTACACCTAATGGGGTCTCTAGCCACCTCTAGGTAGCCGGAGACCCCCTTACACTTAATGGGATCTCTAGCCGCCTCTAGGCAGCCGGAGACCCCCTTACACTTAATGGGGTCTCTAGCCAGCTCTAGGCAACCGGAGACCCCTTTACTCATTAAAGTAAGCATAAAAACCCATATTCTACCTCAGAAATAGCGGTAGCACAGAAACTCTCTGGTGTGTGGAAATAGTTTTAGTGTAACAGCATGTTTAGACCCAGCCTCTTCGCCATTCCCACTTGTATCTTGGTGCCAATGCTATTCCTAACGAAGAAGAGATGCTGGAGACTGTCAAGACTGGAGGCCATGGACGCCTACAGGAAGGGGATACCTAAGCAGACTTGGGGCTGACATTATTAGCATGAGGTGGAAAGTCAAAAGTCCTGGGTTTGAAACAGATTTAATTTTATAATCATCCGTCCCTTATTATCATATGCGTAGTTATCACAGCACGCTGTGACTCCAGGGGTCTGGGTTCGAATCCTACCCTTGGTATGGATGTTCTTTGCGAGTGTCCCTTCTTCGGTTTCATCATATCATCACTCATCCTCATCTACGCGATTACCAAAGAAGACAAGTAAAATAAACCAAATTAAATCTAAATTCAAGCTTTAGTCACAACCTGTGCTGTTCTTCTGGTGGTACGCCGCAACGGTACGCTGTATAGACACCTTACTCTAGGTGAGAAGAAACTAATAAGTATTTTAACAACAAGATTGTTTTGTGTGTGTGTTTGTAACAACATCAATGCAAGATATTTCATTAACCTATCACAATATTTTGAGTAGGGTGCCTGCAGATAATGTTTCAAGGGGTGTCAAAATCGAAAAACTTCATCCTGAAGTTAGATATATTGACATCGTGTTACGTGCCATCATAAGAAAGAGATAAATATTGCGGTAGAGAATGAGAGGAAGGAACTGAAATAGAGAGATAGAGAGAGGGATGAGAAGGAAATAAGAATGTGAAATAGAGAGAGAGAAAGAGAGAGAGAGAGAAGAAAAAGAAATAAGCATGTGTAATAAAGAGAAGAATGAAAGACAAGAGAGAGAGAGAAAGAGCAGAAAGAAATAAGAATGAGAAATATAGAGAAAGATAAGAGAGAAAAGAGAAAGAAATAAGAACGTAAAATAGAAAGAGAGAAAAAACAAGAGCAAAAGAGAGAGAGAGGGGAGGAAAGGAAGATAGAAAGAAAATAGAAAAGCGTGAGAAAGGAAAGAGAAATTTAGACATAGAGAGGGGGAGAGAGAAAAGCGCATAAGGTCGATACAGAGAAATAATAAAAAAAAAACACAAAATGGAAGGGAAACAGAAAATAAATAGTCAACACGGGAGGAAGTTAACAGTTACGAATGTGTACTAAAACCGAGAAAATCTAGAAGAAGGATACAGGGAAATAAAGGGGGGAAGTTACAAATAAAAGGAACGGACGAAAGGGTAGTAGGCAATTTTTCCTTACTCCAATGGGTGAGGGGGCAAACGACCCCTCCCTTGACCTCCCTTGAACTCGTTAGTTTTTACGATGAACACAATAACATATAATGTTCAAGAGTAGCGAAACCTTTCTTCCCTGAAAAAAAAAAAGAAGCACTGGTCATGAACATTTTTTATTTTCAACATTTTCTTTGCTTTTGATATCCTACAGTATCTGTCCTTTCATTTTTCTTGTCGCGTGTAACCAAAGAGTTGGAAACACTGTAAGCGTCCATGGCACAGCCTCATAATGACAAGAAAGAATGCAGGATATCGAAATGTAAAACCTCGTAATAATGATGGTGAGTGAGTAGTGTCGACAGAATGGATGCCATGCAAATAGTTACTCAAACACACTGCACATTATCTTACACACATAACCTAACCAGCAACTTATGTAAAGATAAGCTAATTATCCACTGCCTATGATCACTATAATTTTATCTAAACCTGTTCAATACTTCTCTCTAAACACAGAAATAGCAGCATAATTCTAAAGTAATTTAAGTATTTCTCTTGTATCAAGTGATCCGGGTTAATCTTACAAAATGTAATAAATTATAAACTTCTCCCTTCACACACAATGATCAATTCTTTCTGAGACTATTTTCCATGTTTTTCTATTTACACATTTCCTGTTTTAATTTAACTGAAACTTACATCCATCTTTTTCTCACACTACTTACTGCACAGCTGCTCATTTTGGAGTGTTTCTTGCACACTCAACTTTCCCTAGCTTTCATATCCTTCTAAATATGAGAGATTCATGTGTCAACTCTCTTTCTAGATAACTTAATTGTATTTACCTAACAGTTTATGATGCACAGCTGCGCTATATCTACAATGTCTAGAAAACATTCCTTTCCCTATCGTTCTTATCGTTCTAAATCTAAGACATATTCATCTCTCTCTCTCTCTCTCTCTCTCTCTCTCTCTCTCTTTCTAGATAAATTAATTGTATTTACCTAACAGAATATGATGCACAGCTGAGATATTTCTAGATGTGTCTAGAAAATATTTCTTTCCCTAGTTTTCTTATCCTTCTAAATCTAAAAAAGATTCATGTGTCTCTATCTTTCTAGATAACTTAATTGCATTTACCTAACAGTATATGATGCACAGCTGCGCTATTTCTAGATGTGTCTAGAAAACATTTCTTTCTCTATCTTTCTTATCGTTCTAAATCTAAGAGAGATTCATGTCACTCTCTTTCTAGATAACTTAATTGTATTTACCTAACAGTATATGATGCACAGCTGCGCTATTTCTAGATGTGTCTAGAAAACATTCCTTTCCCTATCTTTTTTATCATTCTAAATCTAAGAGAGATTCATGTCTCTCTCTCTCTCTAGATAACTTAATTGTATTTACCTAAGAGTATATGATGCACAGCTGCGCTATATCTAGATGTGTCTAGAAAACATTCCTTTCCCTATCTTTCTTATCGTTCTAAATCTAAGAGATATTCATCTCTCTCTTTCTCTCTCTCTCTCTCTCTCTCTCTCTCTTTCTTTCTAGATAACTTAATTGTATTTACCTAACAGAATATGATGCACAGCTGCGCTATTTCTAGATGTGTCTAGAAAACATTTCTTTCCCTATCTTTCTTATCGTTCTAAATCTAAGAGAGATTCATGTCACTCTCTTTCTAGATAACTTAATTGTATTTACCTAAGAGTATATGATGCACAGCTGCGCTATATCTAGATGTGTCTAGAAAACATTACTTTCCCTATCTTTCTTATCGTTCTAAATCTAAGAGATATTCATATCTCTCTCTCTCTCTCTCTCTCTCTCTCTCTCTCTCTCTCTCTCTCTCTCTCTCTCTCTTTCTAGATAAATTAATTGTATTTACCTAACAGAATATGATGCACAGCTGCGCTATTTCTAGATGTGTCTAGAAAACATTCTTTTCCCTATCTTTCTTATCGTTCTAAATCTAAGAGAGATTCATGTCACTCTCTTTCTAGATAACTTAATTGTATTTACCTAACAGTATATGATGCACAGCTGCGCTATTTCTAGATGTGTCTAGAAAACATTTCTTTCTCTATCTTTCTTATCGTTCTAAATCTAAGAGATATTCATCTCTCTCTCTCTCTCTCTCTCTCTCTCTCTCTCTCTCTCTCTCTGTCTCTCTCTCTCTCTCTCTCTGTCTCTCTCTCTCCCTCCCTCTCTCTCTCTCTCTCTCCCTCTCTCTCTCTCTCTCTCTCTTTATAGATAACTTAATTCTATTTACCTAACAGAATATGACGCACAGCTGCGCTATTTCTAGATGTGTCTAGAAAACATTTCTTTCCCTATCTTTCTTATCATTCTAAATCTAAGAGAGATTCATGTCTCTCTCTCTTTTTAGATAACTTAATTGTATTTACCTAACCAGCTTGTTGTAAAGCTGCGCATTTTCCCTACAAGTTGCTGTCTAGTAAACCTACCAATATCTTCATATAGATTATCTTATTCATACAATTTTATTTATATACCAAGCTAGGTACGGGTTGATATTCTAACGTTGCCAATTTTGTTACACCATGTAAATGATATCCACGTTTACTGTAGATATATTAAACCTTAAAGTTCGACTGTGATCTAGATGTATTTCAATTTGGATACAATAAATTGCTAATCGTATAACACATATTCTAAGTGTTGAATAATGGTGGGAATTGATTGTGGAAGGTGCATTTGAGACATGGACATCGCATCAAAGAAGTAATCTAGAGGAAGACTGTAAGCATGGCAACAACAGGCAAAGAAAGAACACAGAGGCAGCCCGATCTCACTTTCCAAGGATTTATTAAGAGAAGGGAATGCCACCCGTGGTGGCAGAGTGGTTACATAGCATACCTGGAAGCTAAAGGCCTAGGTTCCAAATCTGTGTAGGGTGTGGACATTTCCTTAAGTGATCCATCTATCCTTGTCGGTGCAATTAATCTAGAGATGTCTAAAAGCGCCGCAGAAGAAAATACAACCACGGTGGGTCGAAGGTTCGTGTACTGGACGTGAAGTTTTCGTTTCCCCCCCCCCTAAATTTGGATGTTTATTTTTACTGCAATTCGGTGTTATTTTCCGCGGTTTAGGGCAAAATTCGGTGTTATCAATTTAAAATCTGTGTTATTTTTACATGTATTTTTACTGTTCCTTTTATGCTTAAGGTTTTCACATTGTTTTAGTTCTGTAAAATTGAGAGAAATGTTAGTTCTGGTGACAAAAAATAATTAAGGCTTACCTTTGTGAGAAATGGCCAATTTCTTCCATTTGGAAAACTATTTCATCTCATCAGCCAATAAATATGAAATGTATTTGTTGATAACACCCAAATTTATTAACACAATCATGCGCATCATATTTCCCTAGCAATGCCAAAAATCCCTCTGCGATCTCAAAATACAGTTTTGTTGATTGATTTTCTTGTTTTAAGTCCACTTATGCACAGAAAGGCTAATCGGGACTGGATCTACATTCTAAAGTGGGAACCGAACCAGTGTGCCATGTGTCTCCACCGGGTATCGAACCCGGGACCCCTTGATTACAAGGCTATGACGGTACCACTACGCCATCGTGGAGGCACAAAATACAGTTTTGTGTACACACCCATACACGCCCCCCCCCCTCCCCTCCGAAACACAACAGGTGCTTCTCCCTGAAAATTTTCCCGTTCCTACGAAATCTCCTTTCTGGGAAAATCCCCCTTCTCCCTGAGTGAATTATATTTCGGAACGAGGTTAAACACTGTCAGTCGTGTCTGTCCCAAACTGCAATAAATGAAGCGTGACAATCTCTTTTGAGTTGAACAATCACCAGGTAGACTAGAAATGACAGCTCTAATAGCACTTTAGGTAGTTCTTTTTGAACAGAAGAAATGTTATCCCAGTTCATATTCCATATTTCGCGTTAAAGTGTAAAATTCAGGTTTATTCTGAAAAAAAATGGCATAATTTACGTTATTTCGCGATTCCGAAACAACGAAAACTTGCCTCCTTTACCTACCAAAATACATTTTAAACACTTTATTCTGCTTTCCTCAACTTTTCAGTGTTGTCGTTAAAACGAAAACTTCACGTCCCTAAGGACAACGGATGGAAGAAATGGCATAGGCCTAAAGGTGATTCTGGTGGACAAATTAACAAATAAAATAATTTTACTTACATTAAGGTGACATCGAGACACACACCAGGGAATCTTCGATCCCCAATAGGTCTGTGAAACGATACGGTCAGCATCTCAAGAAGCAAGGGGTTCTAGTTTCGAATCCTAGATAAGTCTAGATGTTTTGTATGCCCTATTAATACTGATTTCATCATTTCCTTTTATCGTTGCGGTTAGCATACAGAGGTACAACAGCAACGAAAAAGTTCAAAACAAGAAATGAGAGAATTAGAATGACAATATAGCGCCGCTTTAGACACACCATGACCAAAGAGAGAAACTCAATTAAATGAAATAGCTAAGCAAACTAAGAAGGTATGACAGAAAAGGGCCAAGAAAATGTGTGGTCCAGTGGCTCGTGGTGTGTCACATTCGGTAGCCAGCTGCTTTTGGATGTCTAAGTCCTAGGTTCGGATCCTGTGTAAGGCAAGAACGTTCAGTTTGTTGCCCGTCTATTTCATCAATTTTCCATTCATCCTCAACGTCGTGATTAATGTAGAGAGATTAAAAAACGTAAAATAACCAAAATACACAAACCCGGTAGCCAAGCGAGTTGAGTGAGGAACACAGAATCTTCCTACCAAACATCGATATAATCGTATAATATGTTCAGTATATATGGAGCATTACAAAGTGTTTATCCTTGAAATTGTTGAATGTATCTATCTTGTCAAGTTTATTATAATTATTATGAATGAGTGCAGTTCGAGATTTAATAAGAATATTTATGGAAGTGTAAACCAAGTTGTGATTAGATTACGGAAATCATTTTTAATTTCGTTCAGATCCCATGCGTGAGATTACAACTGTACTCAGCCTGTGTTAATTGCATTGCCACGCTTTCTCTACAGAACGCTGTAACTGGGAATTTTCTTGTTGTGTTCCTAAATATAGAATAAATAAATGTACCGTGTTCTAGTGCAGACACGGACATGGGTGTTACTTTATCCGTGTGTCTTCATTAGTTTCATATAAGCATCATTCATCTTCATCGTCGCAATTAACATAGAAAGGTGAAAAACTAAACAAATTCGCTCCTTGCCCTGTCAAAAGTATTCCTAGCATAGAATTCACAACTCTCTCTAGGTGGTTTTGTAAATAATAATATGCTCTTCCCCTATACCAGTGTAAACTGACCTTAAACATCTGTGTTATTCAAAAGGTTCTTGAGAAGAAACATCCAACACACTGAATGATATATTATGTACGTGGATGGAGATGAATAAAGCTTGAATTTTATGCAAAAGCATTGTAAAAACAGTGTTGTATGAGAAAGCCTTTAGAATGTTAACTGCGCCTTATTTGGAAAGTTACGACAATGAGTAATTTGAGATATAGTTCAGAAGTATTGTTACAACTTTCTGTTCTTAACATATACCTTCGCTATGTAAGATTAACGGTTGGGAATACAATGCCTATAACTAGAAGAGAAAATTGGATTGTCTGAAGAGTTTGAGGTCTAAGAGAGGAATATTGTTCATAGAAATAATATTAATAGACTTTGAGCCTGTTTGTAGTATGTAAAATACATTGATTACTGAACTGCGTTAAGAAGACTAGAAGCGTATGAATGGAGGTTTGTGCGTTCGTATTGTTCCGAAGTGTACACTGGCTTGTTGAAGCAATTACAACTAAACTCGGTGGCGCAACAGCCATTGAGAGCCAAGGCCTGTCCGGCGGGTTTTCATTGGGTGACAAGTGGTCAGCGCCTCGAGTTCCATCGCCGCTGTTTTCTGGCTTTCGAGATCTAAGCCCGCTACTTCTTCTTTTCAAGGAGTTCCCCAATTGTCCTCACGATGGGAGGCCAACGCCGAATTGTTTTGAGCTCCGACCGGAAATCGAGCAGGGACCGCTGGCACCTTCCCCATATCCCGTCCAAATAAATAAATAAAAATATTAACCTTGACCCGATAACCTTTTTCCAGCGTATGTTTTGAAAATGCTAAATGAATTAATTTATTGTATGCTCTGTGTGTGGACAAGAATAACGCGATGCGAAGCCAGGTATCTTAGGTTCGAGTCCTGGGTAAGAGCATGGACGTAGTAGCCCCATAGTTTGCTTATCATTCGTCCTTGTTGTTGCGATTAAACTAGACTAGTGTTTCTCAACCGCCGGACCGCGAGAGGTTCTCCTGAAATATAACATTTTGTTTGCGCAGAAATGTTTATATTCGTCAACTTGGGGTTCAACTTACAACAGCCCAAGGATAGTACAATTGAATAGCTATAATGTAATTGTTATTATTACATATTTCTAGTTATTAATAATCACTTTTAAATTACAAACAATTAACATTTTCTGTTAACATTTTGGATGTAAATATCGACTTGATGTAAGTTAATTACATTAACCTTAACAATATTAATTTTACTACATTTAAGTTAAGTTTTCATTTTTAGAACATCTTTTCAATCCATATAATGTATTGATTAATTTAGCAATGTTGTATATTTGACTGTACAATTACTGTAAAATGTTTACTGAACCAATGGGTTACGGTTTGCACTCGTTAAACTCTGCCCTTATATTCGGTCACGTCAACAAGCCTAGATGTAATCGAACTATTTCTCTTTATGATTATGCCACAATTTTTTATTAAAATTTATTTCAAGAGTACACATTAATTAATATATGTTGGTTTAAAAGAATAGAAAGTATTTACAAGTATTTTTTTTTTAATTGGGGCATAAAGTGTTTCCGACTCTCAACTGGCTCTTCTGACTGTGGCACCACGAGTCACTGGAGGAATCGCTGGAACTGCTGGAGAAATGGAAAGGAGATCGAACTGCTTCCAGACGACAGAGGACCGAGCAGTGTGAAGTGTAGACGAGAGAGTTGTGCGAGTTTCCATGCAACCACTACATCCCCTGCAACCCTTCCCCTAACGCAACTAACAGGGGCCAGGGGGCGGCCTTCCCCGCCTCTCACGAACGCCAACAGAGGAGAACCCGGATACCACCTGGATGGCGTGCAGGAACCCCAGAAGGTTCATGCAAACGGGGCTCGTGAAAGGGTGGAAGTATGGAGTTTTCACCAACGAGTGCTTTCTCAGCAGCCGCTGGTGCCTACGTCCCTCCCGGCTTGGTTACAACCCCCACTGACCATTCACCCCTCCGCAGCGCTAGTTCTCCCCCCTCTGTAACCCTCCCCTGCCCTTTCCTTTTCCCCTAAGGCTGAAGCGATCCTTAGATAATGGACTCCAGTTTTTTTCTGCCCCTAAATAGGCCCTTTTTCGATTTTTTTTTTTTTTTAAGTGCAGGGCAGTAATCTATGTATTGCCCTCTATATGCTGGTTTTCATGTCTTTTCTTTTACTGGAACCTGAAAGAGAGATGATTTAAAAATCAACGTAGACTTAACTTGAAGTTAAAAACCTTTAACTAATAGACAGCGGCGGCGTTTAGGGTGTGCGTGCGGGCAGTTCCCCCAATTTTTTACCCCCGCACTATGGCCTCTTAATGAAAACCTTGCTTACCAAGAGGAAGTAAACTATCCTTGTCCCCCAAACACCGTTTTGGCACCCAATCATCCCCAATCACCGCCACTGCCTGCAGAAGAACTCACAAAGATAAGGGAGTTCTCGATTTGCTTGGACGAGGAGAGATTTCCTGTCTGTAACCATTTTACTAAAGTCGTAGTCCAAGTCACCCATTAGGATGAAATGACTTTCTAAGCATCAACCATGCAGACATCGCACAATGACAAGGGTGACAGAACATTACTCCATCTCATTTAGCTGCAACGAAATGATTTATTGAAATTGTAATGGGACTTTATGTGCACCCTGTATTTTAGGTAAGGTTCGAAAGAATGTACTTCATAGGAGTCCCTCGCCTCTAGCTACGCGATTAAATGCATGATTGCTGCTTATACCACTTCTAGAAAAATCACTTTTCGGAACGTTACTTCAAGTAGCTGACTTACTGCTACAGTTACTTGGTTCAAAGAATAACGGAGTTATAGTTACTTATTTTGAAAAGCAATTCAGGGGTAGTTAAGCTACATTTACACTTACTTTCTGCTGAAAATGTTCTTCCTAACTATTACACACAATCAATGATAATTAATGAAATAAAATATCTATGTGAAGTCCTGCAAGTCTTTTATTTATGTCTTTGGTACATAATATACGTATGTCTTCCTATTAGGACTGAGCCGATACCGATGTATCGATATCAGCCGATACCAGAAGTATCGATATTATCAGGTTAGGTGGTAGATCAGCATTTGCCGAACCTTGTCCAAGAATAAAGACCATTGAATTGAATAGAATGGAATCAAGTAGGGCCATTCCAGCGTTCCGCGTGTGACATTTTATACACAAAATTTAAGGTTATAGAAAAGAGATTGGAATGAACGGGGTTTAATTGAATCATGACGTACTTTGTCGTGTCTGCTAACAAATTAAAAACCTTGAGTATGTTGGCATAGGTTGAATGCATGAAAAACATTAACAAAAGTGCATTACGTGTGTAACACTTAAAAATGTAGACATTTTTTACTTCAATGCTTGTAACATTTATTGGTAAAATGTACAAATTATATGCATTCACAAACATCTCAACCTTAATGCAATTAAAAACAATTTCCATATTTATTAATTTTGTTCACCAAGTCAAGTTACCACGAAAGTTGTGCTAAGTTTGACATTTCCATTGATTTTGTAGCAATATTAATGGAAAAGTGTACTTTGTGTTTACATAACAGGTTTCTTTTTAATATTCTGATGTAATTCTTAATGATTTTAAAGCAAAATGGGTGTGAAGTGTTACTTATAGTTGGAGTGAAATTTTCACCAACTAATATTAATCAATATTTTGAAGAGCTTTTAAATATTAGAATTTTTATGAATCGATATAGGTGTTGGTGGGTATCGGTAAAAGCATCGCTATCGGTTTGAGAATGGTATCGGCTCAGCCCTACGTCATATAGTAATATTATTACAACAAATAATAGAACAAAACAGTGAAGTCTTCATTGGATATGACGGATCTCCTTAAAGCGAGGATGTTCTAAATTTATCATTCAACAAAGCCTATTGTTAAGGGCCTTAAGCGGAACAATCCTAGTACTTACCCACTCCAGACATCACGTATGAAACGTGTAAACAACCTTTCTCGAGGAGACCGCACGAGATTACAAGTACAGTGTGATGCATAAGTATTACGAAGCAAATTGTCCACCATATTTATGCTTTTTGCTTTACACAAAGCCTCGAGAGAATTGAAACAAAACGCCAAAGAAACTGCTGAAAGTCCTGTATCAGCATACGTACAAATCCAGCTGCCCCCCGTGGTGGAGTGGTTAGCACGTCGCGCTACGACTGGTTCGAATCTTGGTCTGGGCATGGAGTGTCCATTCATCAATTTCATCATATCATCACTCATCCCCATCTTCGCAAATTAGCCAAAGGTGGCACAAAATACGAAATAAAATAAAGCAAATCAATCAATCAATCAATCCAGTCCCTGAAAAATAGTCATTGACAATTTGCTGAGTAATACTTTGGCATTCCACTGTACACACTGTGTCTCGGGAAACTGTAGAGCAAGGTAACACAATGGTAATTATGAATGGGAGAAGCAGAATAGTGAGTGACGCCGCAAGCGGTTGGTAGCTGCAGCTGCTTCTCTCCTCCCCCATGCATTCACTAACCCCACTGACACGCTAATTAGTCGAGACCTCACAAGTCCTGCAATGATATTGCTCTACGTGTTTTGTTTGCGTAGAGAACTTATTTTCGTTCGTATGCTCCATAGATTCCCGTGACAGAGTGCAGGTCACAGGAAGCCCACTTTGAGTTCTCCGGAGAGCAGTGTTGCCAGAAGCCGTGGGGCCCAAGCCAGGACCCGTTCAGGGCTCAAATCCCTGACTGGGCATGGCGCTCTTTGTGAGTGTTCCTTCATCAATTTTATCATATCACTATCTTCGCAATTAGCCAAAAGTAGCGAAAAAAGGAAGTGAAATAAACCAATCAAGCAGGACCCGTCCTCAGGCCAGCTAGCCGGACAGTCACCCAGCTCGACCCGGGTACGACAACAGCCCAGATTAGTGGCCTGCTCCTGTTGGTGTGCTCACCCACTCATCCTAACTCATCTCTCATAAGTTGCATCGTATGTGGAGTACTTATATATTATCAACTTGAAATTTGTTCTTGTCGCTCATTGGTCAACGGGACCAATCAGGACAGAGGGTGAAATCCTGTAAGACTACCGCTCCCCTTTAAGTTTTCCAGGGCACCGCTCTAGGACAAATATCCTTAGACCGTAACGCTAACTTCGCTGTCTTAAGCAATTCCATGAAAATCCTTTCACATTAGTATCCAGAGAAGACACACAGTTGCAAACAGAATTACCACATATAACTCCTTCCGCAAATTACAATCTTTGAAGTTGACAATTCAAGTGTTACAAATTTACTGTAAAAAGTAACCCTGTTACTAGCTTGTTTCATTTAGAATTCCTCAAAAAGTAACTATCAAACCCTGCATAAAATCATAAGTTGTTAACTCCATTATCAATTCATGTACTCACCAACCCTTGCTGGTGGATCCACTTGCGAAGCGCAGCCTTTCTACCTGTCCCTGCATCACCGTGTTGCCTCTGAAAGGTACAAGTAAGACACAAATAACCCATGCTCTAATGCTATTTATTAAAAACTAAAGGTAATACAACTGGAAGCATAGGTGTGCGCACTGCGGAGCAAGGGGGCAATTGTCTCCCCTCCCCCCATCATGGACGTAGGCAGATTTTTTCCACATTTTGACAAGTAATTTATTTTTCCATGGGGTATATTACGCCTATAATTGTATTGCCCTCTCAAAAAACACCACTTGAATTTGAAATTAACTCATTAATGTAAATGACTATGAAATCAAATTATACGTGTGAAATATATACTTTAGATTCATATTTGATTTCCACAGGTCAGTGTTCCTACATTATTATACTCTCACCTAGAAATTTAGTGAAGAGGAATCTTATCGCAGTTATTAAAATATATTATCTCTTAACAAAATCAAGTATTCCCAAGCTAATTAAAGTTCAAAGTACGAAACTTTCATAATTTGCAACACCGGAACATTGTTAATTTGTAACTTTCAAACGTTTTGAAGCTTCCTATACTACTGCGTTTGCTGCTGCTACTGCTACAAATGTTAGAAGTAACTATTATGTAATCTTGGTTATAACAAGTACTATATTATTCATATAAAACACTTATTGGATGCTAAAATAAACTATACTAAAACTGCTACTGCTACTACTGCTCCTACTATATAATAATAATAATAATAATAATAATAGAAATAACCTAATTTAAAATACCGATAATGCAATAGTTTTAAAGATGAACCCCTCTCCGCCAAACTTCTTCATATGCCACTGGTCTGTATCACAATATTTTTGAGCGGATGGGGTGTTCTCGACATCTTCGATTCGACCCCCCCCCCCATAGGAAAATTTCTGGCGACGCCCATGCCATTCAGAATAATGACTCAACAGCACAAAATAGTACCAGGAACTGTACTTTTCGCAAACTGAAACATACATTATTTTTTGATATTCAATAAATATTTAATTATTTATTTCTTATAATTATTTAATTTAAACATCATCATTATTATTATTATGGAACACTTAATTCTGACCCCCCCCGAAATATATTTCTAGATACGTTCCTGCCTAAAGTGAAAATTCCTAGGTGGGAGTATGCTTTCTCGAGTCTTTGGCTAACTGAGGGTGATGCTAATATGGCAATTTTATGGTTTGTATAAATTTTCATTGCTGGGGATGCCCTATACCCCCCTAACTGTAGGGTAAAGGTTGGTATTATCGTGATATAGGTAATGTCGTGATAGTTTTGTATTGACCGTCAACACGTGCGTTTCTGCCTGGCGCCTTTTTGCTCATTTACTGGCAGGACCTTTACGAAACACATACGAACGACAGGCAGTTTCTTGACTCGAGATTATTTTGTGATACGTCAATACAAAACTATCACGATATTACCCATATCACGATAATACCAACCTTTACCCTATATAAATAGAGAAAAAGGATTCTCACCTACTGCTTGCACAGTACTCCTCTTGCTAGGTGCCGATGCCTGGATTCTCTTCTCCAATTTCATTGGCTTAGGAGACGTGGTGAAGTCCAATCGAAGTCGAACTTTGCTCTTTCCTCAGGCTGTCTTGTCGAAGTCTTCAAAGCGTAGCGAGACCTTATCTGTGAAGCAACAATATATCGTTTTAGGACTCTTTACCACAAAGACATTGACAAATATTAATGAAATAACTATTTGTATTTGTGGCAATTCAAGACATACTAATTTTACCCCTTTTCCCACTCGAGTTCAATGCAAGGATACCTTTGCAAATATCGAATGAAAAGTTTTCATCACGTGCAATTCTCTATTAAATGTTTTCGCCGATTCGTACTACCTTCGTTTTCTTTGTTACAAACAAGTGTTCTTTGCACATTAGGAGGAGAGTTTGATCTACATTTCACTATGGTCAGCTGCTTCTAACTACTTTCAGGCGCGATAGCTTGTAGGGTAGTGGTTACCGTTAAAGATTGTTAACCTGATGGTCGTGGGTTCAAACCCCTCCGGTGGCAGAAATTTTCGTAAGTTTTAGACATACCCCATCGTGTTCATTGTCCACGCCGTGTGAAACGAAATGATTCAGTTTAGAATTAACGTTGGGGGGAAGGGGAAATAACAAAATCTCCATTTCAGCGAACCGAGAAGTGGAGAGAAATTGGATAATCCTTCTTAAAATTACATTCATGTTTTCAGTGGTATAATCGCAGGTAAAATCAAAGATCTTACGTGGAAGATTATCTTGCTCTGACTCAACCAAAAGTCATTTCGCACCCATCTAATACATTCTCCAATACATTTTAATATGTTATTGAATGTTTCATGTCAATAACTTGTACAATACGTATATTTGATGACAAAATGTGTGTGAACGAGCTTTTTATCATGTGAATCCTAACTTTCATAACAAACTTAGGTTTTAAAAATGAAATAGCAAAGTATACACACTAGTTTACATTAATGCATGATTTGTTCAAGAACACGCGCGCATAGTTCTGATAAGGTATTATGCGCAATTTTAAACCTTCGTCACTTCATTTATTAGTGTAGTAACTTATATATAAGTTTGTATTAATAATGAAGATATTTCGCTGATCACTAATAATCTGATACCAGTGCAATTGAGAATTGTTAAACTTTGGATAAGCTCACAGTATATATTTATAAATAATGTAAATATATATTGTACGCACCTTTCTTTTTTGTTGGTTGAATTCTGTCGAATTGGCTTTGTCGGTTAAAATATCTTCTAACCATTTGCAAAAGCCAGGCATTTGGAATCTCATTTTCAATAGTTCATTTGCACATGTGTTCTATAGAAACCGTTAACTCGGAAGCATTATTACAAGCCAACAATGCATTATTCCAAATTGTTTAAAATCATTTGTTATAAAATTCATGCTAGAATATTCTCTAGTCTGTGCACATGGATTGAATTCGTCATTGTCTAGACAGCGGCGCAAACTTATGGGCACGTGGAGCTCGAGCCTACTCAATAATTGATCTATTATTAGGGTTGACTGAAATATATAAATCACATGTTTCCTATTCAATTCCTGCCGTATTGTAGAAATCTTCCCCATTAGTCATATTTTCACGCTATGTAAGCTCAAGACAATTATTACTATTTTGGCTTTCAAGTAGTTCAATAATAACCAAAAAAATTATTGGTTTAATTATACATAATGATCGTAAGTAGAGCAGAAATCATAAGCCTTACTTATAAAATTTTCCACATTACCTGGGGTTATCTTGGGGGGACGCTTCTATGGTTTAACGTGGTGACAATAATACAACTGAGGAGACTTTGCCATCCCCCTGCATCTTCACTCAGTTTGAGTACTGGTTCTAACCATGGAGAGAATTTGCCACTAGGCTATCCTAGGTTATAGCATAAAGGCTGCACGAAAATGAGTAGAAGTGACTAAAGAAGACAATATTGTGATAATAGCAAAATAAAACAACATGAATTGACTTTGAATGCCTCATTTATCAGTCTTCTTCTCTGATCCTTATCGTTGATAGCAAACTGATTCCCTAGTACTGATCACATAAGCATCATTACGTAATGCATTGGAAGCCACAGTCTTACATTTCATTACTTTTGAATGTTTATTTACTTTTATATTTCCAGATGGAACCGGATTCTGCTGGTTATGAAGATAGAGCAACATTAAAAAATATAGCTTAATTTATTTCACTGTCAGATACAGATGATCTGCAAATCGAAATAACTTGTCGCTTTAAATTGGTACTGGCTATGCTTTCAATTGAGAAATGTTTTGCTATATAGTTTTCGAGAAATCGACGGGTGGGTTTAATCAACTGTTGTCTTTCGCGACCAGAGAGATTGAATTGGTTATTTTAACTTACTACAGTATATTCGATTTAATTCGAACTCCAAGGCGATACGAAAACAATTCGAACTATCCAAAATTCGAATTAACCAAAATATGCGTCACTGAAGATGGTTTCAATGAGAATAAACTTCTACTTCGAATTATCAAACTTCGAATTAAAAAGAGCTCAACGTATTTCGTAGATCTATAAATAAGAAAATTTGTCATTACAAGTACGGTACTAAAGTGCGTCCAGTTCCTTGCGAGGCCGAGAGATCGTGAGAAGTGTGGCGGGCGGCGCTAGCGGAGATGCCGACATTTTCGGCCAGTAACGTCCCGCTTATTTTTATGAATATATCTTTAGCATGCAGATATTAATATAAATATTGCAAAACGAGCACTAACCTGTGTTATACGAGTTCTTCAAAGTGATGTCCACCTACATTCACACATTCCTGGCATCGTTTGATCAAAATTTGATTCACACGCAAAAGTTCTTCTTCCGAAATTCTTCCAAGTTCTGCCCTTATATGTAGTATTGTCTTTTAGTTCCTCGATACTATGAGGTTTATTTCGGTAGACTCTATTTTTTAAGGTTCCCCACAAATAGTAATTTCGTCGATTTTTAATCAGTTACAATCCGTCGTTTTTGCTTAGGGGTTCTAAAATTTAACGATCCAGTTTCTCGTAATGTAAGGACAAAACGTCTAACCATCTCTCTACCTGGAGGTGAAACGCCAGGGAACTTCCTTGTAAATTGCCTACATACGTCTCGACACGAGTCTGTTTTCACGTAAGTGTCATACATAAAAATTCTTTGTTCTAACGTGAACTTTGCGGCTGCCATTTCAATCGCCTCACTTACACACAACATACACACACTGCAATTACACAAGTAAGTAGCACGGCAAGTAACCAAAAACACACTCTTTCACACAGTGCGAAATTAACACGCTCTTGGTTGAAGGTCTGTTCCTCACTCAATTCGCAGTTCTGTCCAGGGCATCTGTAGTCGCGAAGGAAAGAACAACTCAAGCTCGGAGAACTTTCAGATTGTAAACAATGCTCACGGAAACCATTGACTTTTAACGGTTTAGTCTGCAACATAATCTTCATAAAGTGTTGCACATTCTAAATCTCCAAACGATTAAGAGCGAGCAAAACGCTTTCGAGGGTAAACTTAAGCGGGACGTTACTGGTCGAAAATGTCAGCATCTCCGCTGACGCCGCCCGCTACACTTATCTCGATCTCTCGGCGTCGCAAGAAACTGGATGCACGGTACTATCGGATTAAAAATTACAGATACTCGAGTTCGGACCCCACCGCTGGAGCAGCCCGAATTTTCCGGGTCTTTCTTGTCGCACAACAGTTTTCCTAGCTTATGTTCTGACGTCAGACGAAAAATGCCTACGAAGTTAGGTTAGGTCTGTTAGGTTAGGTTCCAGTAGCATAAATAGAATGAAAAATTATTATTTAGGCTAAGATTACTACACGTAGCTAGCATAACCTAACAACGTAGGCATTTAGCCTGAAATTAAAAAGCTTTCTCCGGTGACTCCAGAACACAAGGTTGCTCAAGTGTTGGGCGATATGTGTGAGACCAGAATTGTCCGCGGTTCAAAGACATCGCTGTGTGCATTGTTGTTACGTTCTGCATACAGCTTTACTCCGCTGAATAAAACGTATCGTACCCAAGGTATTGGGTAAGAAGTTTAAAGTCTTAGCATAGCAGGTAGCAGAGATAGGAATGCTGAATAAGTAATCAGACAAAGGTCGGGTGATTGACTTGGAAGGCGTATGTGTCATGAGCAGTGGCGATTTCTCTGGGTGTGTAAGTCGTGTGTCAACGGCCAAAGGAAAATGAAATAAAGAAGAAAGTATCTGTACTTTTATAAATTACGATTTTGAGCGTTTTTCTTCAATTGTCAGTGTCGAGCGCCCGATAGTTTTCGAACGCGGCACACCGCGCATTTGTTGTCAGGCAGGCAGATCGGTCCCGGACTACAAGGACGTTGGAGAGGAAATACAACGTCTTACCACTGCCAAAACATAGGATGACCGCGCATGCGCACCCTGCCACCAATCACCATGGTTATCTTCTCAAGGGGTCAAGGCGTTGTATTTGTTTCCAACGCTTTGACTTTCATTCATCCCGCGTTCCGCGTTGTTTTGCTCGTAATTGTTGTGCATTATTTTTTAAACGTGTGGTGTGAAGTGATGTGATTATTTTAAGATGGAGAATAGTGAAAGTGATGTGCAAAAGTACTTAAATAATTAATTCTCTTCGCTTTCGTATTCAGAGAAGAAACAAGTGATTGACATTGGTCGCCCATGTCCGAATCACACGATGTCAACATGTGTTAAAGGAAAAAGTGGTGCTGGAAAAGGTTTTGAGAGACATTTTCGAAAATAACTCTATGAACTTTCAGACTGGCTTTGCGGGTGTGATGTGGTGAATAAATTTTACTGTTGGACATGTTTATTATTCTAGCCTAAAAAAGGTGTTGGGAATTATCAAGGGTATGCGGATTTGAATCATCTTAATACTACAGTGAGAAAACATAGCGAGTCTGAATTGCATCTTTATAGTTTCTTTAAATTTAGTAGTTTTTTGCCACCCCTACTAGAATTTACGTTCTTTTGGATACTCAACGAAAAGCTGAAATAGAGCTACACAATGAAAAGTAAAAGAGAACAGGGAAATATTAAAGAGGTTGATTAACGCCGTCTGCTATTTAGCAAAGCAAGAACTGCCATTCCGAGGCCATGAGGAAAATGCAGCATCTCTAAATAAGGGCAATTACATGGAATTCCTTATTGCAAGTGCCGAGGCATTCAAAATGATTTAATAAATTTAGTTTCGGATGTTCTGAGAGATGAAATCTACAATGAAATTCAAAACACAGACTCTGTGGTTATCATGGTCCATGAAACATCAGACATTACCAAAAAATCTCAGGTGTCAACAGTGTTACGTTTTTTTTCGGTCTCACAGAAAAAAGTCATTGAAAAATTTCTTGGATTTATGTAGGGAGCCTGGTCAGTAACTAAAACAACAACTTTTTCGAACTGAATTCCACCGGGCCACAGTTTTTGACAGAAATCCATAAATGACTGCATCACTGTACTGGCATTGGTTTTCTGCAACTCATACATGTTTAGTAACATGGGCTTAACTTCCTCACCTGTCAGAGGAAAAACCAAAATGTTCAAAACATATCGTTGCATTGAGTCTGTCATCTCATCCAGAATGACACCTACCTAGGTATATTGCCGTCTGCCACACTTATCTCGATCTCTCGGCCTCGCAATGAACTGGATGCACGGTACTCTCGGATTAAAAAATATAGATACTCGAGTTCGGACCCCACCGCACGCATTGTCTCGCTGGAGCAGCCCGAATTTTCTTTCTTGTCGCGCAACAGTTTTGCTAGCTTGCGTTCTGACGTCAGACGAGAAATGCCTACGAGGTTAGGTTAAGTTCCATTAGCATAAATACAATGAAAATTATTATTTAGGCTAAGAGAACTACACGTAGCTAGCCTAACGGTGACGCCAGAACACACGGTTGCTCAAGTGTTGTGCGATAAGTGAGACCAGAATTTTCCACGGTTCAACGGCATCGCTGTGTGCATTCTTGTCACTTTCTGCGTACAGCTTTACTCCGCTGAATAAAAATCAGTATAAAATCGGTTTCGAAATATGAATTGACAATGATAATTAATTTTAAAAACAGATGCAAAAAGCTTACAAACAAGACCAATATTGTATTTGTAGGGCTACCCAATAGTAAGAAAACGTTGTGTCGCAAAATTGCTAAAAACTGTTTTTTCACAAATTGTGAAAACCTGAAATGAAATAATTGTGTTTAAAACCTTTCTGCCTGTCCCCTTCTAAAATTTCATAACGATCGGACAATCCGTTGGTGATTTACACAATTTCAAAGAGAGCGATCGTTTGCAAAACCAAAAAAAGGTCCTTTTCTCGTTCTCACGGCCATAAAAAATACAAGGCATACTCGAAAAAAAATGTGGTTGTCGTAGATTAACGCAGAATTGAATAAGCTAAATATTCGTATAAATGTCTTTTATGTAGGTCTATTGTTAATTCTTAATTGGAGTCCAAACTGGAGTACCTTTCATTTTTAATCCGATAGTAGTCAAGGACAGACGGAGGGACGTAACCAGAGCATGAGACTACTTGTGCAGTAAGGGAAGTACTCCACAATGAATAACAAGGTGAACACTGAGTATGCATGTGGGTGTAGAGCTACTTCAGATGACTGGTCTGGTATTGCATTTCAGTAGTGAACCGAATCGTTTCAAGATGGCGGAAGAATAATCGAATTTTCCTATATTGTTGGCTTCAAATCACTGACTGGGCTTTATTTATGGGGTACAAACTGACAGTAATTTTAGAGCATAATTTGCGGTACAACGTTGTTAATGAACTTTCCAACTTTAATGCGTACTTGAGGAGGGATGTGGGGACTAAATATTACACATGTTAATTTCATTTTTGTTACTCACCGTCGCTTTCTTCTACTCTTGGCTAATGGCGAAGATGAGGATTCGTGATGATATGAAATTGATGAAGCGACTGTCGCAAAGGACCAGACCGGAACTATAGGGCTAGGGGTTTTACCTGGCACGGCTCCCGCCGAAACCTCCTCCGTCGTCTGCAGGACGTTGTTGCCACTGATTTCGGCGCAAGCGAGCAAACATGGCGACAGGCCGGACTGCGAGCGGTCATTTGCGGGTGCAAGCACAGATGTCTCCGCCACCAGAACATTCACGTCCTTGACAACGTGGCAACAAAGGACACGCGAAGGAAGCGGCGACCCCTGGTAGGCAGAAGACAAAGCAAGTGCTGTCTCCAAGGCTTATGCCAATGGTTGAAAACACTCACGTGACGCCCGGGAAAATCGGCTAGCAGAACAAAATCTACGGTCTGGCGCGAACTGTACCAGGATAAACCTTCTGCTCTAGAGTACCCTGAGCTTCCGGCGCTGTAGTGTAGTTTTACTCTGAAATTCAGGAGCGAAATATGGTGCTGTATTTGCCATAGTGTTTCAATACGGCTTACAAGAAACCGGTTTTCCCTATCCTAATACGACCGAAAGTTCTCTTTATATTTTAGACTAAATTTTCGTAGAATTTGTTTATTTTATTTATTTGTTACGTCTTCTTTATCATGGTGAAGTTAAGGCTTTGCAGCCATTTCTACCACTTAACAATGTTTACATAGAAATTTTAGTTTGTGGAAATTGGAAAACATCATTTAAACCATTACATAAAAAGGAAAATATTGAAAACAAAGAAAGAAAAATATAAAATTACAAAAGAAGGAAAAGTAAAACTACATACGAGAATGAAAGTCTAACCTATACTCACGGACATACAACAAACACACAGACACATACATACGCTTACATATTCATGGCAGTAATTAGGAATTTAAAATACTACGTTGAATAAGGGGTTTCTGTGTTTTTCTGCACTTGAATGTATTCATTTTGTCACTAACGTATAAGCTTGCACTAATGTGTTAATTATTTGTGCTAAATAACAAATGTTTTAATTGTGTCTTAAAGACGTATGCTGAACATGCGTTCCGAATTTCGAGGAGCAGTAAGTTCCAAAGACGAGAAGTGGAAAAGGTGAAGGATTTTGAATAAGAATTTGAGTAGTTGAGTTCTATCGCGCGATCTGTTGTCAAGGCTGTGTGATTCGGAAAGCCTTGAGAATCTGCTCGAGAGATAAGCCGGTTCTTTTGAACTGATTGCTCTATAGAAAAGGGTGAGATTGTGTACCTTTCGCCCATCAATTAATTTCAGCCAATATAGTTTTGTACAGAGAACGAATAATTGAATAGAATAAGCATATACAAATCCGAATTAAAATGAACCTAAATCTCGGATAATTTTATCTAGATTTTAAAGCTCCGAATTGAAACTTTTTTTTTAAATGAAAAATATCTGCCATCTGCATTTCCGTCTTCGGGTTATATTGATATGATACTTGAATTATCCATTGGTTTGAAAAAGGAATGTTGACAATTTGAAGTACAAATTTCCTTGCCATCTCGATTCAGGACTGCGCCAAAAACGACACGTTAGGGTGGAATTGTGTTTCCGGCTTCTACGTGCTCACTAACGACAAGAGCTTCACGTGGGAGTTGAAACCTGACGTGCCTGAGCAATGTCTGTCTGCAGCGAGTCCTTATGGACCGAAACCTCAGACTTCACGCTTTCTCATTTGCCATGCGCGAGATAGACACTGGCGCAGCCACAGGGGGCATCCCTTCTCCCCTCCCAAGCTTGGACGGAAGTCAAATCTACGTGGGTCAAGAGAAGCAAACATTGACGGCCAAGGGCACCTGTAGAGGGTACAGAGGCGCAATTGCCCCCCCCCCTCGATTTCAAATTTTATGTAAATAGAATCACATTTGTAAAATGTTCTTGCTCGCTTCGCTCGTAATGTCTCCTTTTCTTAGACTTATCATGTTCAGAGCCGTAGCTAGGGGGCGGCGGAGTCGAGCCTGGGTGCCGAACAATCCACATGAAAAAAACCTGTAAAAGAGAGAATGCCATGGCACCCCGTGAAATTAATTGCTGCCTATTAAATGACAGGGCCTCCCTGATGGCGCAGTGGTATCCTCGTCGCCTTGCAATTAAGGGGTCAGAGGTTAGATAACCACGTAGTGGTTCGGGTCCCACTTTAAACTGTAGGTCCAGTCTCAATTACCTTACTATGTATAAAGTGGACTTAAAACATCAAATCAATCAATCAATCAATCTTTCTTCTCTCTCGCATTTATCTACTTCTTTCCCTTTATGTATAGTACAGGAACCTTACTAACGAAATAGAGCAGTGGCTCCCAAACTTTTTCGTTTCACGGCTCCCAAGTCAGAATGCAGGCCTATCTAACACTTGCAACGCTTAATTATACTCTGTCCCCCCTATCTCTGGAGCATGGCCGCGCATAGCAGCAGAGAAGGGCAGAGCGAAGCAGTGCATGATGCTGCGAAGGCTGGTAGCTGCAGTCGCTTTCGCCCCCTCCACGTAATCCCGTTCTCTCTTATTTGTTCAATGGTGGAGCCTTCTCACGTCACTACTCGCGCAGAGACTAGTTTTCGTTCCCCTGCTCCGAGATGTCCGGGACAGTATAGTGTTGTTACGTTCTTGCCTTAAGTTAGAAAGTAAACATGTATTTCAAATTCGGAAACATTTATGTGTAAAAAATAGTAAAGCCATGCGTAGACCAACAAGTAAGTGTCATTTCAGTGAATATATTGGAACGTTTCTCGGCGCCCTTGTAAGACAGCGCCGCGGCGAACACTTTGGGAATCATTGTAACTGAGAACTTTGCAAGTGCCATGACTTAAAGGAAGCTGTTAGCCATTCCACACCCAAGGAAGCTATTTGCCCTCCCCGATGGCGCAGTGGTAGTGTAATCAAGGGGTCCCGGGTTCGATACTCTGTGGAGGCACATAGTGGTTAGGATACCACTTTAAACTGTAGCTCCAGTCCTGATTAGCCTCACTGTGCATAAAGTGGACTTAAAACACCAAATCAATCTATCAATCGCACCCAAGGAAGCTATTTGAAAAGAATGTAACGTCATTAGGATGTTGCACGACCTAGTGTGAACAATTAGCACAGGACGAAACGTATATATCTAGCTACATTGAGTTTGAATTATTTTTTTTGGGTGCGTTAGCACTTAGGCTATTTGCACCCGTCACTTGATACAGTGTCCAGTCCCTTACCAGAAATAAAATAATAACTGTAATGTTGTGTCGTAACTAAAATATTACAATTTTCTGACTTCGGTTAAAAGCTGAGGCTGTCAAGAGGCACTCAGCACACATAAAGACAAAAGACAGAACAACAAACAGAATTATACTGGCCATAGTGCCAGTCGCCAGAGCCTCGTTTGTCTCCCAAAATGCAGTCCAGGGTGTACTTTTGGGGGGCCTTAGCAGAAGGTTGTGACGGGAATCGTGAAGTATAAACTATTTTTTTTTATAAATAATACACGATTTCTCGTCACAACTCAGTTTCTACGCCACTGAATGCGTATATTGCCCTTTGACGTTCTTTTGTTTTACGTCAAACGATTTCTAAATCACGCTAGATGGCAGCACCATGCTTCGCTTTTTTTTCCCTTGTTCGCCGGTTAAGGCATGAAGAGGCACGGTAACAGTCGTCAACACATTTCAAGTTCGCACGAGCAACGCTCACACCCAGAACTTACAGGAGTCTGCATGTTACAGGAGTTCTCGTGTTACGCCCGAACAGAGAGACTGGCAGCAGACTCGGTATAGGAATGGACTCCACATAAGTTTGTTTTGACTGAAGTTTTTATTATACTAAACAGATTTAAAAGCCTGTACCAAATACCATAGATCTTTCCAGTTCTTACGGCAGGCGCTCTAGAAGCTGGCGAGGGAAGTGGGGAGCGGGGAATTCAACCAGACAACAGCAGTGGCGCCGAGAGATACGACGTGGCAGAAATATATACTACGTGAACCTCGTTCTACAGACTGCTGCGTTTCGTATCGCGCTGGATAGGTCGTTTCCCCGTTCCCCACTTCCCTTGCCAGCTTCTAGAGCGCCCGCCGTAAGAACTGAAAAGACCTATAGTGTGTTTAGGAACGATAATGACGTACGTGCTTCGTGGCCCAAGTAGCAACGGTCGTCAAATTGCACCGAGTTTTATATATTCAAATGTGTGAGTAAAAACGAATATTCATTGCATTTGCAAGTGAGTTCCTAAATATCGCTTGATTATGAAACTGCGCGTTTTGTCGAACTACGTGCGTGAAGAAATTTGTGTTTCAACGACGTAACAAATCACTTATGATTTTGACTGTGGGAAATTACGTCAAAGTTGGTAGTTGTGTGATGGGGTCACGTAGACAGTGCTAAATAGCGTACCTGCGAGAAGATTTTGTGAAACCATGAGATGCGCTGTTGCCATGTTTCGCCACTGAGAGATTGTCTAGGCTTGAAGGATGTCATTGGAAATTTGAGGGATTACTTCTGTATGCCATTGAACTACACCTAACAACCGATGCACAGTACTAGAGGGATGCTGTAGTTTCGAGAACCTTTTCTTCTACCAGAACACGCCTATGGAAGGTAGATGCGGCAACGTCCAATCTTCGTACGAACAAATAAGGTAGGTGACGAACCAAAACTTTTTGAGTGCCAAATCTTAAGTTACTGAAAGTGTCTATTTTGTGGTCCGAACTAATGTAATACTGCCTATGAATGAAAGCGTAGTGTTAACCAATGTGTAAAAAGGCGTGCTAAAACTAAAACGCGATAACATAACTAACAAGCATAAGTATGTTGAAATTGACGTGAACTAAAAGGCTAAAACATTTGTATTTGCGTGTGATTAATTCAAGGAAATGTCAGCGTCTTGATAAAGTAAAAGATTGAAACAATTCGTGATGTATGCAATCTCCCCCCCCTCCCACTTTATCTTACAATGATCAAGTTAATTTTGCGTTAAGTTAATGAGCATTTTAGAATCGTAAAACAGGCAAACATTTTATGAGAATGTTAATTTGCGTAATGAGCAATTTTATAATGAATTTATCTATGAGAAGACAACGTAAGAAATATTATTATTAATTGGTAGGGAGTCAAATTTATGGTAAATAAAATGTTAGATCAGCGATATATACCGGCGGTGGAAAAAAAATTGGCACACACTTTTTCATTATGAGAGAAAACAACATACAAAAGAGCTATAAATTGATAAACTACTTCATTTTTATATACTGTACACATACAGAAGTACTTAGCTGTCCAACCAAAAAGAAAACATCAACACAAAATCACATCATTTCTAAATTGCATATCTCAAGCGATTTATTCCTTGTATGTATTTAAAGGATATCCTTGCTGTCCAACAAATAAAATAATCACTACTGCACATACAAAAAACACATGTTGAAAATCACATGATGATAAACAAAATTCATTCATGACTGAACACAAATTACACCATTGTTTCCCTTGATGTGCAGGAACAGACCAATCTTATCGCTGCTACAGCTAGCAAGTTCAATGAAACTTAAAGTTGATTAGACATTCGGGGGAAGAAAGGAATGCAGCTTGACAGGGAGCGAAGTTTTCGAACTGATATTATGTGCATGGGAAATCCAAATTTGCAGCGTCTTCCAGATGTGATCGAAGATAAAACGTTCTTCAGCTGCAAGCGGTAGGAAACTTTAGGCAAACGTTTCGTTACAAATCGACAGTTTGCACGCACAACCTCGATTGCCGATTTTTGTGTGTTTTCTACTTAATTTGATGATATTCCACGGTTATTTCGCGAAAAAGCGTTAATTTCGTGGAAAGCACACATTTCGCATTACTTCGCGAATAAAACTCATGCATATTTCATCATTGTGGGTGTAGTTACGTGCAGAATGTTCAAAATTGCATCTTTTTTTTTCACATTTCGCGATTTCGCGCATCGCGAAAATTCAATGTCCCTATTAATTGGGTATGTTTTTCGCAGGTCGAAACAATAATTGTTCTTAAACAAAGATGGTGAATAGTATTGTAATTGGGTTTTGATCACATTTACTTTTACTAGTAAATTTGTGAAGTAAATGAAATATTTTTACGAACATTGCGTAATAAAATTGAGGTCTTGTGACCACATTACCTGTTAAATTAAAATGTTGACAATTTTACTTGAATGCAGTCACTTCCTTGCTGGAGCACGACAAAAATTGTACGAGGGCTTGTTGTGTTATACCAGCGCTTGTTTATTGGGAACAATAAAAGATTGTTGAATATTGCTAATATGCGTACGAGCCTTTTTCACGCTATTATCTTTCAGCGGTACAAAACTGACTAGTATATGCAACGTTTGGAGAATAAGGCCACCGTTTGGAGAAATTGTATCGTAAGATATGGTATTATATTTTTATAGTTTAAGCTATACTTGCTGAATGCTATGACTGTTGTTTATGAATGGTGAAACGTTCTTGTGTTTATTTGCAGCTTAATTACAGGTCTATGATAAATGTACGTAATTCCACCCCCCTTAGTTTATTACTACCTTGCATTTTAGTAAAGTCTACATTGCTTTACAAACGAGATTCTTTATGAATCATGAGGTTTACCACTACAGTGGTATAAATACCTCAACCCCCCAAAATTTTGTGTTTCGTTCTGCATTTTGTTCTTTTTTTTAAATATCCACGGAAATCTTTCGTTCCCATTTAGTCACGCTGTGCAGAAAGTTACAAAATTCATGCTAGCAGAGCAAGGTTTTCCTAACGGCAAGAAACAAATTTCATGTACTAGAACATTATTGTTTCTTTTGCTTGTTAAGCTTCTTTTTGAACAGATATATGTAATCAATTTTTTTTCGAACTCAGTTACAAAAGAAAAGGAAATTTTTGATTGGAAATTTTTCTCCCAACCTTCAGCCCCACCACCCCCCTTGTTATAAGATACGAGTTTGCTCTTGAATTTTCTTTTTTTGAAATTTACTTAAAAGATTAGATTGCCTGATTTCATTTTGACCCTTGCCTTAATTTTTTTTCAATTGAATACAGAAATTTTCTTTTCTTATTTTTACAATTGATTTGGATTCTGTCCTTTTCCTTATGATTCATAATAATTTTTTGTGTGCCTTTTGGAAATCTTTGCTGGTTTCTTTTGCCATTGGCCTGGTACCTTCACTTCCATTTATTACTACAGCATTTGTTTTTGGGAACATGTCTTTGCACAATCTTCCTCGAATTATCATATGCCATCCCTTCAACATATGTTGATTCCCCCACAACTTTTTTGGATTTGCCTCCCATTCGGAATCATAACCCCCGGATGAAAATACCATAACACAGCATATTCGTTATGTTCCTGCTATTAATATGTTGAACTCTTTACCTCTTGCTGATGGTTTAGATCCTCACACAAGAGAATACTCTCATAATTTGTTATGTATAGATGGATTATGTCTTATGATAAGTTTTTTCTTTATGGTCTTATGGTCTCAACAGCACGCTTGATCGTCCAAGTACACTACTGAAGTCTTGAATCGATGGTCAATCGACTGAGCTTCACTACGAGACAATGCAAAGAGCAGTTTTCGCATTATAAGCAGTTATTTTTGTAACCTCTAGCTCGGACACTCTGCATTACGACACACACACACAAGAAAATTTAAAGTTATCCCTTGCACATTGAACATACCGTAAAGGCATATGGGGGGATGCGAAGGTACGTTCCCTTACATTCACTTTCGTGGAGGTGATGTAGTCAGCACCACGCTTTGCAGGTGTTTACCACCCGGATATCCATTTTGTAGAGGCTGGGTCAACTCCAGAGCCGCTGCATGTAGGAACATAGTTGAAAAAATTTTCACCTGGGAATCGAACACAGGTCTCCCCTCCTTGCAGTCGCACCCCCTACCGGTTGGTTCACCGTCAACTAAACTGACTAAACCCAGCTCTGTCTATATTTAAGGCACGTTCATCACTTTACAACACTAATGTATTACAGGTATTTTGTATGCTACAATAACTGTAGTCCGTTGCAGCGATACCGGCTTTGAGTCTTCTGCAGAACTGAATACGTTCTATCTGAATCCATTCTCATAACTTTTACCCGCAGTTTCATTACACGTCATAAAGTCTACGAGAAGTCCACAATCAGATCAACATATTATAATGAATGAAATAATACTAACAGTCATAACAATCTATAGAAATAATAAATTGCTTGTATTTGTAGGATCGCCAAATTTGGCATGGAGTACATATTTAACGCATGTAGTGTAAGGGAGAAGTAAAATTATTGACTTATTTGTCACTTCAAAAACGTTTATGAATGGATAGAAGCCCCGATGACGAAATCTACTAAAAATATGTATAGGTACCTACCTACCTATACCTCTCTGTTGGTTACTTGCATTCAGGTGCAGACGGGAATCTCGTACTGCACGGTAGTGTTCGCTGGCTTTCACAAGTGCAAGCTATTTGCTCAAGCCTGGCGTAAATAGGTGACAGATTACCTGGCAACTGAACAATAAGTAAATCAACACTACCTTTCTAACAATACAATGCTGAAATCGAGAAGGCTTCGGTGGACAGAACATGATCAGGCCGACTTTCGTGGTTACGCACCGAGCTACGACGCCAGTGGTTCCGCGTTCGAATCCAGACCTGGTCATGGATATTCTTTGTGAGTGTCCCTTAATCAATTTCAATTCATATCACTCATCCTCAACTTTGCGATTAGCCAAAAGTAGAACAACAGTGAAGTAAAATAAACGAGACAAATCAATCCAGAACATCTTCAGGATGGTTTTGTGATATATATATATATATATATATATATATATATATATATATATATATATATACACACACACACACACACACACAAACACATACATACATACATGCAGACATATAAACAAGAAATGCTGGAAAACATGACAAGTTGAGTCCAAAAACAAGGTTTCGCCTCTGTTACATTCATATCCCTCTCCTTAGGAAAGTCTTGAGCACTCTATTATTTGCAGAACCTGGTAGAGACACCCAATGGTGAGGCATTTGTAGTAAATAACACCACCGTCACAAATGGCAAAAATGCCGATTGTGCAATAGCAAACGATCCAGATTTAGTTCGTGTCTTGAACGGTAACTGTTGCCTTTCAATGCGGGAGACTGGTATGAAATACCTTCATATATAACACTTTAATTTTACCTGCGACCTGTCGGCTCCAATAATAAAAACACAAATAGCATTCTACCTGATACACCTGGTACCTGTAAACATAAATGACAACTCGTACAAACAGTAAAAATATATGTATTGGAATCAAAACTTATTTACACAACGAACGTAATACAGGTTCCCCTGACTTATTCTTTCATTCACTCGCTCATTCATTCTCACGTATCGCGAGTAACTGATAGCCACACGCTGATGGTCCTCGAAAAAACACTAAGTCCACTGTAGACGGAGCTCCAGCACAGAGGTGCTCTCGCAACGAGATTCGCGACAAACTGTGTTGAAAATTCGGAGTCCCGCAGTTTTATACCAGATTCGAAAATTTTAGTTGGAAGGGCGTTAAGACGAGAGTCGGTTCTCTTCCAGGAGGGTACATTCACCTATTGTGTTTCAACGCGGTCAAGATGTGTCTTCAAGCAGGTGCAGGAGGATTAAATCCTCGCCTCTCTGGCGTCAGTCTTGGGGTTTCGTAGGTGGTCCATGAATCCTATTAAATACCAATTCGCCACTACGTCGTGGATACTCAATTGATCTCAATGAAATTAAATCCGGATATAATTTATATCGTGCCGCCTCGGTTGTCCAAATTTCCTGTAGATCCGCCAACGGGAAACAGAGATAATTCATATGGTCGATATTCGTACAGGTGCAACGTAAAGAATGAACCTTGTTGACGATCATTGCCGTGACCCAGAACCTGTACCCCAACTCTCGTTGTCTTGCTCGAATTTCATTTTCACAAGAGATACATATGAACCATTCAAATGACAAAACCAAATCCCACGCCTTACATAAGCAATATCAAGATTAATTATGCATAATGAAAAATATTGAACAGTGATTTACACGCCAGTGACAGTAAGGCCATGAAAAAATAGCAAAGACATTGTTGAGATGAATCTGAAGGAAATTGGTATAGACTGTGAAGAACAGATAGGATCGTGACAGATTGAAGACTTGTGTCGGTGGAGCAAAAACATTCTGGTTTAGAAATGACAGACATGTGGAATTGACATCATATCCACCCGTACTTTACGAGAGTACTATAAGATATTGACCATTATATGTCTCTATAGTTCTGTGTTCTACGTGTTTGTAAAGTATCGTGCAAAGCTTTACTCTCTCCATTTTCCAAACGATTCAAGATCACAGTAAGATAAAATTTACACCTAATGAAGTGTGTTCTCAACAACAATAAATAATACAGTGAATTTGGCATAATATGGCCCTTATAACTAGAGCCCGGATTTGTATGTAATTACATATTCTATTCCTTTCTAGTTACATACCTTGGATAGGAAAACATCAACGATGTATATAACTGACATGATTTTGATCAAGTTTTATCCTATATATTTTTACATATTTGCCAGGATATTACATATTTTACGTATTTGCTAATTACTTGACAAAATACAACACATTTCGGTATTTTGTTACTATTTTGATCCTTTTTCCTACATTTTCGATCTCTGAAACATGATGAAGAAAATTTGTAGCTCATGTGATGCCATATTTTCTAATCAATAAGATGCTTAGTGCTTACGGTCACCTAAAATATATTGTCAGAGCCTCCCCGATGGCGTAATGATAGCGTCGTCGCCTTGTAATCAAGGGGTCCCAGGTTCGATACCCGGTTGAAGCACATAGTGGTTCGGATCCTACTTTAAACGGTAGGTCCACTCCCGATTAGCCTTACTGTGTATAAAGTGAACTTAAAACACCAAATCAATCACCTAAATTTGACTGCCAAGTCGAAGAACAGGCTGAAGAAAAAAAAACAGGCACTGTTATTCATCGAAAGATGCTGGAGTTCCTCCTTTCTCGTTATATATTTTCGTTTCGATTTAGGTGTAGGGAAAGCACCTACAATCTTGGCATTAGTGGACAAGAAAACTACTTTCCTGTACGTAGCGAGTTACCCAAGATGCTTTCTTGCACAAAAAGTACCAAAGTAGCTATGTATTTTCATCCGATTGTTCTTTCTGTAGATGCTGTTTTTAAAAAAATATGTTTCCAAAGTTACGAAGTTTACATATTTACATAGTATTACAATAATTTGCAATGTGAAAAGTAATTAATAGTTGACAAAATTGGTTTCTTAAATATGTACAAGTTGCTGTGCTTCTTCAAGTTTATAGTTTATAAATTTGATACCGTTTTTAATTTGAACAACTTATGTCATTAAAATTATGTTGAATATGTTCAAATAAAATAAATATCTAGCAGAATTCTTGAAATTGCTTGGATACTCGATTATTATTAATGTTACGTATTCTTTGTTACAAAATCATATGTTACATATAAATTTGATGATACACATTTCGGTACGTAGTTTATCAATTATTGTTACATATGTACAGTATGTACATATTGTGTAGTTCGATATTACAAAAAAATCCGAGGTCTACTTAAAACATAAATCTCCATATCAGTTCCATTTTTTTTTTTTAAATTTGTCCATTTGGAAAACAATGACTTCGCAATGAAAGAAGAAATAAGTTGAGAGGCGGATGTGAAAAAATATTTTGTTGATGATAGTCACATATAAATACTGTAGAGAAATGCACATTTTAGCTAAAGACACACTTATTAACCTAGGTTTTCTAATTTTCTTGGGGAGCAGGGGATGGAGGTCCCCTGAGCCCTTACTGCTAGAACACCCATGCGAATGCTAAGTGTCCATTCACCCAGCACCTTTAGTTGAAACAATATAATGTGTCTTTGTCATGTGGTAGTGGTCACGCACCACATATCTCCCTTTGAGAGAAAAAAAGCCATTATTATGACATCTGTAACCCCTTTCCATTTGGCAGTGTAGATTTGAATCTTGATAGAGTATTGGCACTTATCTTAATGCATGTGTCTGTGCTTGAAGAGGGAATAATTAGTTGGCTGCTGTTTTGGCCTAGCACAATGGGGCTCTGATAAGGTGTCTGTTGGTAACCTTTCAATAAAACAACTAATAGTTGTACGCTGTAGAACCGTCGAAAACATTGCTTTCCTTCGACAACATTCAGCCGTATTATTTCCCCTGTTTCGACTTACACCATGAAATCAGGTAAGATTAAAATTGTGTTAATTATTCTTTCATAACTTTTGATGTTGATGCTGTATTGAGGCTGTATTGAGGCTCTAACATCCTCGACCTTGCTGCTTTGATTTTCTGATGGTGAAAGTGATTTCTGTAACTACATTCTAAGGCATCAGTTTTCCACTGTAGTATGTACCATTGTTCCAGTTCAAGCAGAAGCAACTCTTTCAATCTGATTTTGTAACTATTGTTACTTATTGTAAGTTTAATTCTTGCTGGTAATGCATTACATACTCTCCTCATTGGTATTGATAACAACGTGTAGTCGACGTTGGGGAATCTTATCCATTGTTTGTCACCGAGTTCCATCGCGAAAGTTTTATCTTATGAAATTGTTAAATATCCACAACCCTGATCAGTGGCGCAACCACAGGGGAGGGCAGGGGGGCACCATCGACGATAGTCAATTCCAGGGGGCAAACATTGATGGTCAAGGGCACCTGCAGGGGGGCACAGAGGAGCAATTACCCCCCCCCTCGATTTCTAATTTTATGCAAATAAAAATAAATTTCGTAAAATTTTCTTGCTCGCTTGGTTCGCAATACCTGCATCTCTCATGGCCGCGTGCACCAACGCCGATTATTTCGAAGTTCAGATGAACGAGATCAATAGTAATCCACTCTAAATGAACTTGGTTTAAAAATTTGCATTGCACCAACGAAAAACGACGTTCAGGAGATTCCGTTCAACTGATCCGAGATTAATTTGTAAGACTATACCTGATTGGTTGGCTAAAACAAATGACAATCAAGAACCCCATAGAGTAATGTGAAGTGTTAAAGTATCAACACGTAGGAGAAGAAAATAATTCTGGCTGCAAACTTCTATGAATTTGATAGATGTACTAATCAACCTTGTCAATATGCACAAGGATGTAGTGGAGTGTAAAAAAATAATAATATTAAAAAAGATCTGACGGCACAACACAAAAGGAGAAGGAGAAAGAATAGAACCTTCTTCTACGGGACTTTAATGCCTTACCAAATGCATTCGATTTTGAGAGAGCAGCGTATGCTGAACATCGTCAAAAGATATATTATTATTATTTCTATTATTACTGTACTGTGGTAAGTATTTGAATTTTTCATTTCTTAATTCTTATGTATTGTCGTGTCTTGTAAATAGCCAGTAACATGTATTTTCGTAAATTTATACAATCCAACACCATGTAGCAATATCGTAAACATTGCTGTGTTATAATTTACCTTGCACGTAATATATGACATTTATATATGTTTTGTGTTCTGGGATAGAAAGTACAGTATTTATAAACATTACGACTTTGCACCACAGAACCACAAATTATTATTATTATTTTGGCAGTTTTTAGTTTACATATTTATAGTTCTCGAATTATCAGCATTGTACAGTGGGATCCATGAGTATTACCCTGCAAATTGTCCATCACTATGTTCACGCAGTTTATTTGACCTAATAAGAGCTTCAAGAATTAAAAGAAAACTCAAAACAAGCTGTTGACAACTTCTGCAACATCATACATAAAAATCCATCGCTTAAAAACATACAGGATGTAAGAGAAATTTTAATGAAAATAGTCATGGACAATTTGCACGATAATACTCATGGATCCCACTGTACATCCAACATCTCTAACGTTTGCACGTCCTCGATATCACTTTCCGCTCTTTTTTATATTAAAAAACAACTGCCTGCAGTCGAAGCGTCAGTATCATGAACCAGGATCAGACACCAAAACGGTCGCGAATGGCCGATCAGAAGATAATCTCGTTTTGATGTTCCTAGATCGCGATCAAGTGTTGAACCGTCTTCGTGCAATGGAATTTTCCAGTGATCCTTTCCCGATCCGAGTTTAAAATTTGATCTTCGTTCGTGCACACGGCCATCAGTTTCGTCAAGTTCAGAGCCGTAGCTAGGGGGGCAGAGGGAGTCGGCCATGGATGCCGAGCAATCTAAGTGAAAAAAGTTGTAAATGAGAGGATGCCATAGCGTCCAATGAAATTATTTGCGCCCAATTAAATCAATATTGTTTTCAATTGCAAAAATTGGATCCAATAATTTTCTTGTTCGCTTCGCTCGCAATATGCTTGTTTTCTGTGATGTAATGGATTAAAAAAATATGTGTTGTATGTATTTATTCAAAAAATTTGAATACGTATACAATTCAGTGTTAGCATGTTGCATATGTATTTTCTTATTTTATGTCACTCTGTTGCATACGTGTGACACATGTCTTGTACACGAAAGTTATACAAGTTATATGTACAAAAAGGATTATCTTCGGAATGTATTTATTATTCAATTTGTGTCATTCAAAAATACAGTTTGTGTGCTTGTTTTCCAGTATTAGCTAATGTGCAATTGACGGTGTTAAAAAATATTTCAAATCGTTTGTTCCAAACAAATGCTTTAGCGCCGACTTCTACCCCCTTTTTGCGTAATTTATGAGGATAATAACGTCCTCGATACTACTACTAATTCAATCACTAAGCCCCGCGACAGGTTAAGTTTGCAGCAGGTTTTATGTATCAATCCACTCTAGAGCGGCACTCAGCATCCCCGTGCCAGTCTCGCCTTAACCGCTGAGCTGTTCATATCACAGACAGTGAGAAAATCCGCAGTATTGCAGCTGAACTATTTTCTGCGCGCACGTTTGGGTCTCTATATGCGAAAAGTTGCTGCAAGGTTAACCTGTCGCGGGGCTTAGTATATTATATTATTGATATTATTATTATTATTATTATTATTACTATTATTATTGTTGGTGCATTTATCCCCCAAGACAAAAATTCGTGGTTGCGCCTCTGATCCTGACGAGAGACAAACTTGATAATCGCATATTGCTACATATACATAGTAGCCATTCAGAAGCGAGCACTTACAGTACAGTGGGATCCACTAGTATTGCTCGGCAAATTGTCCATGACTATTTTCATTAATTTTTCTCTTACATGCTTGTGCAGAAGTTGTCAACAGCTTGTTTTATGTTTTCTTTTAATTCTTGAAGCTCTTATTGGATCAAATCAAGTGCACGAAGATTGTAATGGACAATTTGCACTCTAATGCTCATGGATCCCACTGTACTTCAGGATACTCGAGTACCTTCTCACACTACTCGAAGCCTATTCCAACATAAGATGGTTAATTGTGAATTTCGTCATTTTTGTTGAAAAGGTAAATAAATTCTTGGTGACAACCTGGGATACCAGTGATCCCGTGTTCGAATCCCAGCCTGGGCATGGGAGTTCTTGTGAGTGTCCCTTCATCAATTTCATCATATCACCACTCATCCTCATCTTCGTGATTAGATAAAATCAGCGTTGTTGAAGGTCCAGAAATTTTAAATAAATTCAATTCTGGTCCGAGAGAGAAAATCAGCAAGCGTAAATGGATTCTTGACCGTAAAGAACCTTTTTATCTGTAAAGTATTTATTTCAATTCGGTTCAAGAACCTTCTTTCCGGATGAATTTAAATACGTGCAGGAACCCTTGCTCCGGATCAATTTATATGCGGTTCAGGAAACTTTTTCCTGGTCAATTTAAATACGGTCCAGGGACCATTTTTCTTTTTCCAGATCAGTTTAAATAAGGTCCAAGTTCCGTATTGAAATGAAACAATACGCAACTTGAACCCAATTTAAATGGTGGGAGAAAAAATGTTCTGGTCCTGTTACGGAACCCAATAGAACCCATTAGAATGTATGGTTCCTAAATCTTTGACAATTCCAAGGCCGGCCTCCGTGGCGGAGTGGTTAGCACATCACACTACGACGCCAGGGTCCCTGGTTCGAATCCCGGCTTAGGCATTGATGTTTGTGAGTGTCCATTCATCAATTTCATCACTGATCCCCAACTTCCAAATTAGCCAAAAGTGGCACAAAAAACGAAGTAAAACAAATCAATCAATCTTAGTGACAAGGTAATTTTTCATAGGATTTAACATTCAGCGTGATCTTATGAACTTATGAACTTGTCTTGCCTTGCCTCTTCTTCATGGTGCATACAAATGCCAGTTAATGTAATGCTATTAGCACACAAAATTAATTTATTTCTCTTTTACAGATATAGTTATGATTTTTACCGCTAACATCTTGATTGTGAAGATTTTATTTGGCCTTGGGAGTTGCAGTCTCGTCCCATACATTTGTAAAGAGGAATCGTTTTGTGTGGAAAGTGCATCGTACATGATACTCAGTGTGGCGAATAAATATAGTAATTTCAGATGCATAACTGTAATAACAGGAGACTCACAGAGCAGGAGTGTGATCCATCCTGACTTTATGGCAAATGGAAAGCCACGTGTGCTAATTCATGCCAAGTCTTCAATGATTCACAGCTACGGGCACGAACTAGAAGGAAGTGTTTGTAAGGGTTACATAATAATAGGATCAAACCAAAGCTACATCGATTATGTGTTTACGAATGCTATTAGACACACAAGTTATAGGTTTGTATTAATCGTTTTCTGTGCACACCTAAATTCCAGTAACAGCTCAACACTTGCTTTACGGATGAACTTGTCTTTTCCTCATGTTGTGGTAGCTTTCCCGTATGATACAAACCAACACTTCAGGCTTTTCAGCACATGGATGAATTCAATTGTTGGTCGGTGGAGAAATGGCAAGTTGTACATGAAACATGATGCGTTTAACTTCAATAATCTGCACATGCACGGAAGAAATGTAACAGTCAGCGTGGCTCCATTTCTGCCTTTTACTTTCTTTGAACGTAACGATTTAGCAACAGAGATATCTTTGGAAGGAACGGAAGTACACTTGCTGAACGTAATGGCCGAATCGCATAAATTCGCATTGAAGCCAATTTTCCCGAAAGAGAAATGGGGCGATTCGTTTCCAAACGGTACAGGGACAGGGGTTATAGGTGACGTCATGCATGGCAGAGCTGAGATTGGATTCGGGGGGTACTTCATAGAGGAGGACGAACTTGAGTGTGTGGACCATACCACTCCTCACAGGAAAATGTGTTTGACTTTCCTCGCCCCTAGATTCAAAGTGAGCAGCGTTTGGTCTCCGCTGCTACCATTCCGCACCGATCTCTGGATTGGATTCTTTACCTTTTTCCCGATCGCTGCGTTCACTCTGTACGCATTTGCTCACATCGAAAGCTCAGTTCTTTCCCATAACTTCCGCGGAGGGTACAAAAGTCTCCAAACGTGTCTCTTGCATGTCATCAGCATGCAAGCACAGGTAGGGATTAAGATGCCTCTTCAAATCACTTTGAAACACATTGCTATTTCAATCTCCCTGATATACATGCTGCTGACTGTATGCTACACCAGCAAACTTGTGTCTTTCCTAACTTTTCCCTTCTACTCACACCCCATAGAAACCTTGGAGGACCTCGCTAACAGCCATTACTCATTGTGCTCCTTACAGAACTACATCTTCCTAATGCTATCATTAAATGAGGACAAAGTATCACGTACATTGGTTTCCAAGTATGTAAAAGCGGAGGAACATCAGCTGGATGGCATGGCTTCCTCGGGAAACTTTGCAGTTTTCACCTCCTACTTGGACGTTGGATATGCAGGTCTGGTGGAATATCTGGACGAAGACTCTCTGTCTCACTTTGATCTGATGAAGGAATGTGCTTTCAAGGTTGACGTAGTTTTCTTGCTCAGCAAAGGTTCGCCGTACAAACACTTCTATGACAGAATAATAAATCGTATCATTCAGTCTGGGATTTACACATTCTGGGAGGAAGCAGCTCTCAGGACTCACCTGATGAAACAGAGGAACTTGATGTCACGCAGGTTGAAGAAACTTGATGGAATTCCGAGGGTGATCCGTATTACTCACTTGCAAGGCGTCTTCGCCCTCTTGCTGCTTTGTTTGGTGACATCTTGCATGGTGTTTGTTTTCGAGATGGTTGTCTCTTGGTGCACCAGCAAGTGTAGAAAAAAATACAGAGAAGTGAAGCAAACACCTGTCCTTCCTTTTCACGACTAACCACATGTGTATATCACCATTTTCCGAAACCTTCTCAGAAGGTTACCTTTAGAAGATAACTTTATTTTCATCTGCCAGCAGTGATGTGCGTCTACACGTAAACAACGATTGTCTACATTCTACATGCAGACAATGTAGACTATGCAAACTATGTAATCTACGTTGATGACGTAATCGGCATAGACAAAATGGCGTTCTTCGTGCAGGGTACGGTGGATGCACAAGTGGTTCGGATCCCACCTTAAACTGTAGGTCCAGTCCCGATTAGGCTTACTGTGCATAAACTGGACTTAAAACAGTAACTCAAACCAACTCGTGCAAGACACGCGCATGGTGCTAGAAGCAGCTACCAGCATCAGCAGATGAAAATACAAAGAATGAAGAATGTCACGACAAAAGAAAAGATGCTTTGAGGAGTGTTAAGTATTTATTTTTACGTTCAAACACAATTTTATTGCACATAGTAATTATTCAAATACAAGTTTAATGCTCATGGTAATAATTTGATTCATTGATAAAAGTTTTGCATTCACCTGGTAAATTAACATCATCACTTACTTAACTTGTAATGTAATCAACAGCAAGAATACCGACCGTTACGAAAAGATATTAAATAAAGCTTTTAGGAAAGAAGTTAAATATAACATTATAAGATTATTGTGATGTGCAATATTAGTGTATTTTTATAAATCATACATTTTGCATACAATGAGACAATGTTATAAATAAGCAAATCGAAGTTCTTTAAAAATTGTACATACTTAATTGAGTTACCTATCTTAAACTCTTCAAAATAAAATACCGAGCTAAGCACAGATGAACTGCTAGTACGATTACAATGTAATAATTATAATATAGATTATGGTTTGAGCGCAGGTTAAGTTCTCGAAGTTTATCCGTATAAAAATCGACTGTGTTTACTTTATTACTGCTATGTGTGAATACTTTTAATCCTAATTTTAACAGAGTTTTAATAGGTACCATCAGTGTGCGAATTAAGCTTTCTTCTATGGGGGGGGGGGATACCTCCTCAGCGACGTATTTGTGATTTCATTTGGAGTGGTAATTTTTTGGCGTATGCAAATTTGTATATATTATCAGTTAGTAAAATAAATTATTGCTTTGCAGATCTAAGTACCTTAAAACAGTGGTTCTTTCCTATGACATTAAATATTATGATAATAGATACACGTAACTTAGAAACACTTGGTACATTTACATTCTAAGAAAATGCATACACAAAAAAGAGTCATTCAACAAGTAACACTGACAAAACTTGACCAAATTTCTATTGCCCGTTCAACTCAATGGACAATGACAGCTTTAGTCTGGGAGCTCCTTGTAAAATCTTTTCATCCGACATCAAACAATGTAGTATTTATGATACAATTGTATTAAATGTTAAGTTGTTCCTTCCACATGTTATGTGTTTTCAATTCCATTTTGGTGGGTGGATTAAAATATCCCTGGCAGAGATTTTTTTTCTTCTGGCGGGGGATAAAACTTCTTTTGTGGGGAAATTTCCGGTATCCCCTTCCCCGTTAATTCGCACACTGATTACCATCAAACACGAAACCAACCAAACCAGCAAACTTATACCTCAAGATGAACGTAAAGTTTGAATGGGCAATGTTGAGTTGAACGTAATTACTCCTTTCATCCATTGAACTTTGTTTTGTTTTGTTTACATAGGCAGTCGCTGAAGGTCAAAAAATTTTAAGTGTATTTCATTTTAGCATTAATTATTTCAACAAACAAAGTTATAAATGAAAATGAGAGTACCACCACAAAAGCAAAGAATGCTCCCTCCAAGTGCAGCAATGTGAGCACAATAGGAGAGCTGTCCTTGCTTCTTCCCGCACTGCCTATGTTCTGAATACCGAGGGAAGCCACCACCCGCTCCTCCCAAAGGGTCACGATGCCTGACTCTACCAGAATGTCGATGATCGAGTTGAACATAGTCTTGTACGGCGAATCCTTTCTCAGAACCATGACGATATTACCAACAAGAACACATCCTTTGACCTTCAGTAAGTTCTCAAGCACGGTGTTGTTCAGGTAGTCTGCGGCTGAGATGTAGCCAGTCATCATGGTCTCTGCAGAAACAACCATCTTCCCCTCCAGCGCTCCATCTGCTATCTGCCGGGTGGAGTCCACATACTGGAAAGTGCTCGCTAGTTCCCTGATGACGTTGTCGTCTGACTCTTTCATAATTTTGGGTACGTAGTCCACGGGAGCACTCCATGGCAGGTGGCTAGCCAGAAGCTTCTCCATCGTGTCGATGGGCGGGTACGTAGAAGGGATTGTCAAGAAGGAGATTAAACATCCTGTGTAGCTGGTGCTCAAGAGGAACATCAGCACGAAGGTCCATGTGGCGAGGCTTCTGATAGGTTCCTGCGTTGGCTCGCTGTTAGCCTGGAGCATGAACATCCCAGTGACCCTCATAAGACTGTTCTGAAACCTGCAGTAGCGACTGGGAGCAACCTCTGGAAAGAGCTTTCCGTAAAACCTTGCCAGAGCCACCAACATTGCTGAGCAGGCGACGAAAGACCCAATAGCAAACGCCCACATTGCCAACGTGAAGGGCAATATTATGGACATCCAGTGTGGAAGCGCTCGAGGTTTTGGCGTGAAGAAAGTCATGCAGGTTCTCCTGTACGGTCGACTGATGCTCAAGAGAAGCCATTTGCGGAGGTCCATGTAGAAGCCGCCCAATCCTACGTCGGCTTTCCCATCCACGAGATTTCCCAGCACGCCTGACCCTGAACCATTGGCGAACAGTTCTCCCCACATTGCTGCTGAAACCAGAGTCTCCCACGAAAAGTTATACTTCAGCGAAATTTCCTTCAGGATAAGGTACTCAACCCCTCCATACGGAGTTGTACCGTTAATGTGTATGAACGGCGGATAGTTGAATGAACTCAGCTTGAGCTGTTCGTTTATTGCCTTTTCCTTTCCACCCAAGCACCTAGTTCTGCTCTTCAGTCTTCCGCTAATTTGACTTCTTGTTAGATCCAATTTGTGTTTTTGAGGATACGGAGTGCATATTTCGTACTCAGCATAACTACAATTTGCATTAACAGCAATCAGGTAACCATAGTAAGACGTATCCAATAAATTAGCTCTTTCAAAAGACAACGTATCGACGACTGTTGAGTACGAGGTGAATATGACAATGTTCTTGTTGTTTACAAGTGGAGATCGCTCATGAACCATATTGAGAAGCTCCGCTACACGGGCCTTATCACTTGTCACCACAACTACACCTATATTCCCTGGAAGTTCTCTTAATTCATCGTTTATACGTGTCGATGCATTATAAGACTCTGGAATATGAACAATGACGTAGTCCTTGTATGAACTGTAAAGTAGTTCTGCTGTGATATTCCATTGTTCTGGGGATCTATCGTTGATTATCATTACATGTTCGGATTTCCTGAATACGTGTTGAACAAGATTTGTGACCAGGACATTTGGAGGCTGCTCATGGTGAAGGACGGACGTTTCTTCAAGGGCGTTACTTACGAGAGATACTATGAGTACAGAGATCAACGCAAGCACCAGCATTGCTCTCGCAAAAGTTGACCAAAACTGGAAAATATCTGGGACCAGTAAAGCTTCTTGTAAAGAAAAAGTACGTACCTAAAATTGTCAGATAAGAAATTAAAATGAATTAGTTAATCATGTTTGTAATTTTGAAATAATGCCAACTTCCGTGGCGTAGTGTTAACACACTACCCTACAACGCCAGGGGTCTCGGGTTCGAATCCAGACTCATTCTCATCGTCAAATGTGAATATAAAAACAATGCTAAATATAAAAATTAACATCAAATCTACATTTGAAAGAACATTATTACATTTATACTTGTAGAATTAGTTCTTTTTTTACATCCCTTTCTCGTGTAATCGCCTTGATATTATTAACCCTTTAGGTGCACGAGCTAATAAACAAATAATTATACATGACTGCCTTAGATGGAATCGAATTTAGGAACAAATTAGCTTTGTGTATCTATAATACATCGATAGAGTTCTTTAAAAAAAGGATTATATTATATTTTGAAAAGGAAACAGAAAATATTATTTCCCATTTTTGCACATAATCTATCTCTGAAGAAATAAATATCATCAATACTATGATTTGTTAATATTTTTATTTTCATTTCGTCACTTATGAAATGGTCTTTCTCATTAGTAACTCACTTGTAGTGTTGCCCACGAGACGAGACTTTGGCCTGTCTCGTCTCGTGGAAATGCTGTCTCGTCTCGAAAATATTCGTTTGTCTCATGACACATGGTCAATCTCGTCTCGTCTTGAATTTGTAAAAGCCTGTCCCGTCTCGTCCCGTGGGCAACACTACTCACTTGCAATTAATTATTTCCAAAAGAAGTCAAAAGTAATTTGGTTACTACTCTAGCTACGAGAATATGACAACTAACCTTATAAGTGATTATATTCATTAGAAACTTCGACATATTCTGTTCTTATCCACCTCGTTTTTGGAATATATTGGCTCATTGACTCACGTTCGGTCAACAATTTTTGGGGTTCTAGTCTCTTGATTATGAGAGTTCCTTTGTGGGTATCCATTCATTAATTTCACCTAACCATTATTTATTACAATTTGCTTAAAGAGGCAGAAATGCAACGTAACACATGAAGAACATTTCAAAGTAGAAAGAAGTTTTCTAAAGAGAATGTAAGGGTGATGAGATACTTCAGCATTTTTGAATGTAACTTACGAAATCGTACAAAGGTAACAATTGAAGACCACATTACCAGTAGAAATAGACAAGAACCGACTAGATATATCAAACGACTGAAAAGATGTAGCCAGAACAGGTCTTGTTTACATAGCTAAAAAAATAAACTTATTTGCAATTTTATTATACCTGTAACTGTAAGTATATATTTTTTAAATTGTAATTGCTGTTTTATTTGTGTACGTGATACGTGTCATACAGTATGCGGCAAAACAAACAGTACCGAAAGTCACGGACAGAGTGCGCGCAGGTGCAAAGTGGTTGCAGCCAGCAGCGGTGCCTGCGTGTCCAGTTGGGTGTGGACTAGCGTTGTGTGCAGTTCGCGCGAGGAGAATGGGACTCACAACAGAGGAGAAGGTGTTTATTGTCGACCACTACTTCCGCTCATACGGTGTTGGGCGTCAGAATGGACCGAGCGTGAAGGTTGTGAAAACTCGGTTCGTGGAACGATTCAACAAGGCGGCTCCATGCAACACAATAATATTGTCCGTCATCGAGAAGTTCCGTCGTACTGGATCAGTGTTGTGTGCACCTTGATGGGTACATCAACCGACAAACAACTCGTTTTCTCGGGTTTGAACGGCCAGATGTAATCATTGAGAAATCATTGCATAGTGCGCGGGTTACGATTTGGTGTGCAGTGTCGGGACATGGAATATTGGGCCCGTATTTCGTGGAGGATGAACACGTGAATCCACAAACTGTGAACCAGGGACGATACAGACACTTGATTATTGAGTCATTCTTGCGTGATTTGCGCGCTTTTTGCCGCGCAAGAAATCTGCCGCTACAACAACAATGAATGCAACAAGACGGAGCTAATGCGCACACTGGGGGACCTCAATTGCCCTTCTGCAACAAGAGTTTAGAAATCGCCTCATTTCCCATGGAACTGACTTCCCCTATCCTTCCCACTGCCCTGATCTCACGGCTCCTGATGCCTACATATGGGGTATGCTGAAAGAGGACGTTTTCCGATCACATGACCCCCCCGTCCACTATACCAGAGTTGCGAGAGAAGATTCGGTCATTGTTTGTGTCGTTGCAGCAACCCATGTTCAGTAACATGTTCCTCAATCTACAAGCACGCTATGAGGAATGTGTGCGCAGTGGCGGGGGACATTTCGAACACATTATGTACAGACGTAAATCTCTAACTCTCATTGCATTTCATTTCACATTTCACATCATTTTCTATGTCTCATTATGTTGTACAATAAACCATTGTCAATGATGTGATTTCAGTACTGTTTGTTTTGCCGCATACTGTATATTGGAGTGGAGATAAAACGTAACCGAAATAATAAAATTTCAGGTAGCCAAAGTGATTATTATTTAGTGAGACAAAAATATATTAACCAGATAATTATAACTGTTAGTACAATCAGTATAAGTGTAATTATTGGAAAAATACTTGTGAAATATGATATAAGATAAAACCGGGGATTGTTATATTGGTTCGGATCACGAATAAAATAAAGATCATAATTGATCAGCTTACAATTAATCTTTTGCAAGACTTGTGCGTATATTGTGGATGATGTTCTTAATGGACAATTACAATGTAATTGTGGGGTCTTCCCATCAGTATTCTTAATATAACTGACTGCAACTGCGGAGTTAGAATGTGATGTGGGGCATACGGAAGAACTTTCACAATGTACGTTAAAGTGAAGTAGTGTGGTTTTCTGTCACATACGTGATTGCATTATGCTATTTCTAGACATCCATGGATACTGTATAATAAGCATTTGAAGACGTGGAATAAGCTATACGAGTTGAGAATAAAAATATCTTCCGTTATTTTTTATTCCATGTGCGCGCGAATAATCTATACCACATGACCAGTATGTCTGCATTACTGACCATGGATCATATCATGATTACACACGATTAACGCAAATCCAAGCTGTTTATTCTTAGAAGTAATCAATTTTCCAAATAAAGTGCGCCCCACAATCAAGATCACCAACTCTTTCCTCCAAGGATTGTGGTGCATGTCAAATTCCTGATTTTCTGAATCGGACTGCACTCTAATGGAGTTTTGTCATTGACAAATCGCACAAGTAGGAGAGTAAAAGGAAATGTCTGTACTGAGGACAAATTATTTTCTCGCATCGTGCCATTAGCACAAACAATCGAAACAGTGTTACAATGAAAGAATCGCACGTCAAGAGATATAAAACGGACCCCGACACTTTGTTATTGAAATTCTCAAGTTGACGTTTATGTTGATGTAGCTCCCTTAAGTGTTCTTTATAATGCCCTTCTGTGCTTCCAGCAAACAAGAAATATTAGAACATTTTCGTTCATCGTACGAAGTGTTCAGCTTGTTGACTTTATACTTTTTGGTTGAACACCCTTTATAATGAAGGCCTTAATCATGTAGGTCATAATAATTTCTCTGAAAGTGTTATCAGTGGCGGCGATTATAGGGGGCGTGGGGGGCAATTACCCCCTCCCCCACATTTTGCCACTTTTGCCTCCGCACTGTATTAAACCTTATCTACCTAATCCCCCCTTCCAGTTTTGGAACCCAATCGCCGCCAATGAGTTCTATATTACACCATTAGTAAGACAACATTCCCATCCCGCGAATTTTGGTTATACATGATTATTATGTACACTATACAGCCAGTGCCGGATCTAAAAGCCGCAAAACCCTGCAGTGCGGGGGGGGGGGGGGGCGGAGACAAGTAAGCCTTTAGGGGACCCTCAGCCATTGACATAGTAGAGGGTTCATATGAGCGTATGTAAAAAATAAACGAGGTACTCAGGGGTACAGAAACGAATACAATATACGTGTACAGGTAAGGGTAAAGTTCCCTGTGCATATATCACAGTGCTATGAAGGCACATTTAGGGTATGTGGGCCCCACGTATTTTTGATGTCGGCCATCTTGAAGGTGATGTGGCACCATGCTGCGGCCGCCTTTACCCTCCAGGGTGGGCCCTAGAGCCGCTCTATGCGGGTACAATGGCCGGAAAAATTCCGACTTTAGATCACCTACTCCGAGTTTCCCGCGTGGCAGTTTGACTAAAATCAAATCAGGCTAGAATATCACGAGAAATGCAGTGGTGAAGGTTTCTTCAACTTATCTTTAATTAGGAGAAAGTTACGACTGCATGATTTTAACGGTGTGAGAAATCAGTGTCATATCACATCACCCCCTTTCCCATTCAAAATTTTTGAGTTAAATTTAATATAGCGGACGTCCGCTTGGAACACACCAATGTGGTTCCCCCTAAGCCTAACCTGTTTCTATCATGACCAATTTTACCCAGCCTAACTCCTTTACTTTTTAAAGGGGATGTTAAGGAACTTTTGAATCACCTTCTAGGCTCTCATATATAATACTTTTTCGATATGAGATCAAGAATTACACACACACACACACTCACACACACATTATGTATGTATGTGTGTGTGTGTGTGTGTGTGTGTAACGGTAGCTAGATAGAGCGGGCCTTTGGTAATATTTTGCCGGGGGTGGGGTCCAAGATTTGTAGATCTGGCACTGTATACAGCCATCAAAAATTTAGCAATGTATACAATTTCTTCTTGCATATAATTTGCTGAATACATCACTGGGGTGCGCAGGATTTTTTTCTGGGGGTGCCTGAACTTGTGAACTTGGATGGTGCATAGGTGTGTTCCGTGGCGCAGGAACATTTTTCATCTGGGAGGTACAAAAGTCGTCCTTCACACCCCCCACAAACACACCCACACACATATGTATGTATGTACTTATGTATATATATATATATATATATATATATATATATATATATATATATATATATATATATATACAGGGGTAGCAAAACAACTTCAACAACGCTTGGGTGCTGGGAGATAATTATTATAAAACAAGTAACCTTTCCTTATAAACTTTACCTCGAAAGAGCTTAGTTTCGGCGCTATAAGCCCTTAAAATCTATCCTGTATATATGCAACCCAACACAGCAAACGAGCGCTCTGACATAACTTCCAGGGGCGAGTGGCAGGGTTGCCACTAGCGTCACATTGCAGTCTTACCTGAACAAAATACAAAATAATAATGATACTTGCGATGTTGTAAGAAGCATTTGCAGTACTTACACACTTACCAAGGCAAAGGATTTTCAATAAACGAGGACTGAAATTCAAGAACGCTCATTATAAAAAGTCTCCTTCTTATTTAGACTACCATGCAATATGAATAATCCCAAGAGAGGCTTGCGACAGATGTTGATGAAATCGACGAACGAGGAAATATTAACATAATGTGTTCGCCGCCTCGTTTTGAAAACGCAGACTGTAACGATTTATTTGGAAATTATACCTTGGCATCTAGCGTAATTTCTAATCGAGTCCATCGCATAATACGGGAGCAAGTCCCGTAGTAAAAACAGATTAATGATGATGGCTCTCGCAATAAAATGAATAACGTCGGTTAAACATACATTCATTCAGAATAAAATTAATAAAGGGATCCACTCCTTATTGAGAGCCGGCCCCCGTGACGGAGTGGTCCCCAGAGCATGTTACGACGACAGGGTTGGTTTACCAATGGATGCTCTTTGTGAGTGTTCCTTCATCAATTTAATCATATCAGCATTCATCCTCATTTTCGCGATTAGCCAAAAGTAGCAGAAATGCGAAGGAAAATAAACCAAATCAATCGATCAATCAATCAATTCTTATTAGGAACTAAAGACAAATCCGAGCGGTATAGGAAGCTTGGAATGCACAATGAGAAAACAAAAGATAACATAAAACAACGCAAAGGAATATTCTCGAGCCGCCTCAGGGACAGATTATACGTTTAACCCCGCGACAGGTTAAGTTTGCAGCAGGTTTTATGTATCAATCCACGCGAGAACAGCGCTCAGCATCTCCCGTGCCAGTCTTGCCTCAACCGCCGAGCTGTTGATATCACAGACAGTGAGAAAATCGGCAGCACTGCAGCGGAACTATATTCTGCGCGGACGTTTGGGTCCATATATGCCAAAAGTTGCTGCAAACTTAACCTGTCGCGGGGCTTAGATATCGGAACACGTTCTCACTTTCAAAGGTTTCGGAATCTATAGCTCTCGCCACTAAAGCAGTCCAGTCAAGGTCGGAGCTTTTCCTTGTATCCCCCACACCCCTGGTTCCACACTTGTTCTAATTTGCTCAGTCGACACTTTGCGCATTGTACGAACTGCAATATTTCTTCGTGAAGATTGGGCCTCTTTCTACCAATTTTTGAAAAAAAAACTGAAATGGTACTTTTTCTAGACATGTTACGTGGAACAAATAAATGGAACGCATTAACAAGAAAACCACCCTTTACGTTACAACTTGCTTAAATAATTTCCCGAGCACGACTTGGTGGTGATACATTGAAAGCAGCTAAAATTTTTGCTCCAATGCGAGGAAGAAACAAGCAGACGGAAGTTTAGGTAAATAAATGTTTTTTTTTTTTCTGCGATAAGATAGAGACCCTCGTTTTTGCCAAAATTCTGATCATAGCCTTATATGTCAACACAGTAAATTTTATTTTACATAAAAAAAAACATATTTTCCAGTTTTCCGTATGTAAATACATATTTTGCGAATTTCCATTTTAAATACATAAAATCGCTCATTGACTTCTTCTACCTCGAAATCCTCGAATGAAAAATGTTTATTTTCCGCACCTCTTTCATATCGAGAGTGCTAGGTTTGTTTTGTCTTTGAACACGCTCGCTGGCAGGCTTCTGGCGCCTCGCCTACGATCCTATTGGGGGGAAATATTACCCCCACTGGATCTAACGCACAAGTGCTAATGTCAAAATGTACACAATTTTTTTGGGAAAAAACAAGGTTTTCAAACCTTGTACCAAATTGCACGTGTTTTGGAAGGTGAAGTAGAGGAAGAGGAAGCTTTGGAAAACTTCAGCGTCAGTGGCATTCGTGCTTCAAATATGCAAGAAATGTTTCTTGTGAAGTGGAGCGATCTTTCTCACAATATAAGATGCTTTTTTAGAGATAATCGTCACAGGTTTACAATGGAGAATTTGGAAGAAACTATGGTGACCCACTAACTTTTCTAAAAAATAGCTCACTAATAAGTAAGCATTTAGAAACTGATTTCATGTGTTTAAAATGCATGTAATATTTTGTTTTTGTTACCAATAGTTTTTATTTTTGTCACATATTTTCCTGTTTTTATCACATATTTTCAACATTTATGACACATAAAAAATAAATATTTCTGAGTTTTTTAGCACATAAAGTTCCGTTCCCTAATCATAACTCACTTTAAGCTATAGGCAATTATCGAAAACCACAAACAGACCACTTGAAGAAACACGAGAAGAAAAGAATGCATAACAACAATGCTGACGAAAAAAACGGCCGCTGATCTTTATAGAGGATAGAGGCTGCCGCCAGTGCAGAAAAGTTTGAATATCGGCATCTCTTTCAGTGCTTGCCTGTTGCACACAATAATAACGGTCTTACTTCAGTACCTAACATTCGGCGCTCAATATGACAACATGACATAATATGACATTGTAAGGGTTAGTGTTTTCAGTTGAACGTAGGGTGTGCGCAAACACCCCCTTACGCCCCCCTGGCGCCGCTCCTGCCTGGAAAGGCAGAAAGGTTAAGTAAAATGAGAAAAGTAGAAATACACGAGGATTACCCCAGGGGGTGCTCGTTCGGCGGCGCAGATCGTATGCGCAGTTGTCCGTGGATGCATGACGTCACCATCGAAACACTCGGCACGGAAAAGGCTGGTTCCTTATGCAAATATTGAGAAATTTGACAACGGATATCTTCTAAAATATAGTAGCAAGGGAAAAGTTACAACTTTTACTGTTAAGATTCATCCTTTCTAATCAATTTATCACAAAGTTGATTCAAATGTGTAAAATGGTTTTCAAGAAATTGTGTTACGAAGGAACCCTTGTTTTGTTCTCTCCAGGCTTCCAATGTAAGGGAGTTTTAACTTAAGCGCGTTGGATTTCTTTTTGTTCTATGTTTTGAAATAAGATTATTTTGTTCTTGTCAACTGAAATCATGCCTAAATGCCATGGAAAGCTGTGAAAACTATTATCAGAAAACTAACGGAAGAAAACTAAAATATCACAGCTTGATTGATATAAAAAAATGCGAGATTGCCCATTTTTGTGAAAAAGGCATTGTGCGAGATCTAAAAGCAGAACTTTATAATATTGTATGTAAATGTAAGGGTGTAATAAACGTGACTGCTTCCCAGGCACGTATCCAAGGGGGGCTTAGGGGGCTCAAGCCCCCCCGAAAGTTTTCGGTTTACACTAGATAAAATGAGATTTTTTGTTTCTTGTGGTGTCAAATAAAATAATGTGACGTTAATTTAAGGAGAGAAATAATTATCGAGGCAAGACGGAGAATATTCTATAACCCTGTTATTGGTAACAGCTCGTATCCAAGGTGGGAATCAGGGGGCTCAAGCCCCCCTTCAGAAAATTTTCAGTTTACGCTAGATAAAATTAGGTTTTTGGCTTCTTGAATAATATGGTGATAATTTGAGAGAGATAATTATCTAGGCAAGACGGATAATGTTCTATAAGCCTGTTATTGTTAATAGCGCGTATCCAAGGTAGGGATCAGGTGGTTCGAGGCCCCCCCCCCGCTCCCCAAGGAAATTTTTCAGTTTACACGAGATAAAATTAGGTTTTGTCTTCTTGAATAATGTGACGATAATTTTAGGAGAGAAATACTTATCAAGGCAAGACGGAGAATGTTCTATAACCCTGTTGTTGATAATATTGCACGTAAACTTTTCGTAGCGAACTTGAACACTATGTAGAAGAGACTTGTCAGCATTTGGAAGCTGCACAACAAAGGTAGCGCCGCAGGTATGGCGATTCGGATTCATTGCAATTTTTTAATCTCTGGAAAGCGCGAGAGGGAACGTTCTTGAAAAAGAAAAGGAGTCGAACTACTGGCAATATTTACGAATCGTGATATCTGCGAAACGTTCTAGAATATAATGAGGATATTAATAAGCGGCTTCAAGTTCCCGGTTGATCTGAACAACAGAATAGGTGGAGACTTCAGAGGTAAGTTTGACAATTCATACAGTCGATTAGTGATCAGTCAGTGTCCATTGGTTGCTTTATAAGTTCTAGTGATTCGAAAATGAAATGGACTAAATACCGTAAAGTAACGAAGTCTACTACTAGTTCCAGTTCGCTCCCAAAGCAAAAGACATTGACGACAGCGGAACGTCGAGTAGTGCTACGAGTAGTTCGGGTCGAAAGACGAAGAGATCGAAGGTCTCTCTCTCTAAAGTGAATATTTCGGCAGTATCGGGCTGGGCATTGGAGCGATTTATTAAAAAAGAAATAAGCTGCACAGATCAACTGAAAATCAAAGTTTTGAGTGATGATTTGGTTGTGCCAGGACCAAATTTTGTGTATGCAGTCCGAGAATTTCATGGCATAAAAAAATACTTTTGTTTAAGGCTACTGGGTTCGACACACACTCAACAGACAATTTTGGACACTTGCAAGTGCTTAGGCATGAATATGAACAATTTGGTGGGTTTCGGCTTTTATAAGAGCTGCAAACATGGGAGGACAAGACACATTAGTGGTGTTCAGGCTCGAATGAGAGAGAAATATTCGTGAACTGTCTGCGTCCAGTTCCCTGCACACAGTTTGAATCTCGCGTTGTCGAGTGGATTGTGCATTCCGTACATGTGTAACACCTTCGTTAAAATACTTCTGGTACATAGATGTTTTGATGCCTGATGAGAAGAAATGGACAAACATACATACTGAGATGGTTCCGGCACACAATATTAATGCATGGAAACAGAGGAGTTGAGTGGTAGAAAATGTCCCGATTTCACGTTCTGATTAAAATGACAGCCTTAAACAGTGGCGACGATTTAGGAGATAGTTGCTCCCCATTCTTTTGCCTCCACACTATCACACTATGGCCTCTTAATGCTTGTCTCCTTGTCCACCCCCACCCCCACATTTTGGAACCCAATTGCCACCACTGGTCTTAAACATACAATTGTGATACCCCTTTAAAAAATGGTGTTCAGCCGCCGCCCCGAAAGGAATTCCTGGATACGTGCCTGCTGCTTCCCGTAAAATATCACTGCACTCTCCACGTTTCTCTTCTGTCTTTTCTTTGGCGCCGTCAATAGCTTCAACACGTTGTTTTTTTATATATATATTTGTCACATATTTGTTTTAATTAGTATTCTGCTCGTTCCGCCACCTGAACGCAGCAGGTACGGCTCAAAGGGCAGTGTAGTTACACCGGAAGAAGGCTCGGAAATGGCAGGCTTCAGAATTTAACTCATCGAAATTAAATTAAACAGGTATGTGCTCTCTCTAAATGTAAATCATAAAAAAGGTAAAAGTGCTCCCCTGTGCTTAGCACCACGCCATGAAGGCGTATAGGGGGTGTGGGGGTAACGCCCCACACTTTCTTGATCCGGTCGTGAGTGGGGGTGATGTGATCAGCATCACGCCCCTGACCGCCTTTACCCCCCAGGGTTTCCCCCAGGTACCCATGTTATTCGACGCTGGGTGGGCGCCGGGGCCGCTTCCATCGTTAGAAAAGTTCCCGGATTTGAACCGGCCGGGGATCAAATTTAAATCATAGTTCACAAATAATTTGATTAAAAGTTTTAAAAGTATCTGTTTCATTTAATAGCGTAGTAATTGGTGCATTCTTCCCCATCATAGCTATAGGCAATGACCACACTACAGGGGGTGGGGGGCGGGGCAGGAACGCCCCCCTATTCTCGTTCGACAACTTCTCTCTCTCTCTCTCTCTCTCTCTCTCTCTCTCTCTCTCTCTCTCTCTCTCTCTCTCTCTCTCTCTCTTTCTTATCTGCCCCCAGTAAAACGACAAAATAAATAAATGAATGAATGCTCTTTTAGCCAAAATATGCATTTTTGTGTCGTATGTAACGGAATAATAAAAATGATTGCCCTGGGAAAATATGATTTACCCCTCCATCTTTACTATTGCGCTGTCACTAGCTACAACATATTTTGATTTCTATTGTTCCCACATATTTCAGTATTGTGAATCATATTCCACTGTGTTACCTCACGTAACCCCCCCCCCCCCCCACACGTACGACTTCAGTTGTAAGTTTTAGACTAAGCTTGTCAAATATCCACTTATATCTTTGTATTCTTGAGCCATTTAAAAAAAATCATTTCGCCCCCTCTTCTGGACTATTTCATAGGAATGTTTTCCCACTGGAAGTCCCTTTGCAGATCGAGATCCGGGGCTATAGCCTTCCCAAGCCACCGTCCCCTCCAAATACTCTCTTGGCCTCATGAAATACAAATATATGTATTTCTACGAAATATTAATTTGACTTGGCAGTTTCTCGTTTCGAACAGGAATAAGTTTTAAATTTTAATAGTTTATAAATTTACACTATCAATTTTGAGTAAAGGTTTTGCGTAACCCTAAAAGTACATTTAGAGACTGCAAGGTCAACTCTCGATATTTCAGATATATTAATAATTTTCATCACAACGTCTTGTAATAATTATTTGTTACTTCAATAGCCTCCTCGCAAATGTTTCTCGCATATTAAAACATAGATGCCATATGATTGTCATTTTCTGTTTATTTCCTTGTAATGCTGACCTCCGTGGGGAAGTGGTTAGCACAACGCTTTAAGATGCCAAGGGCCCCCAGGTTCGAATCCCCGCCCGGGCATGGGTCTACTTTCCTTTCTTCAATTTCATCATATCATCACGCATCCTCATCTTTGCGATTAGCCATATGTGACAGATAAGTCAAGTAAAATAAACTAAGTCTATTAATCAATTATTTTTTAAAACTCTTTAATTCTTCTTTAGCATGCCACGTTTTTGTTAAAATTATATTACGATTTGTAAAATGACGAAATTCTAAAGGAGAACACGCAACTTTCTTTGTAGCGCATCGGTCAGAAAGTTTCAGGAATATAGATTTTCAAAATACATTTTTTCACATGTACTTTGCCCCCTTTTAAAAGTAGCGCGTTTTCAATTATGTTACTAATCATTAAAAAGATGCCTCGATACCATCTTGGAGGATGACAATTATTATTTTCCCCCTCCTAAAAGTAATAATATACTTTCGCTCTCTGAATCTCCCATATAAATGCTAGGGGCCGTCTGCTTCAGCCGAGCTCACTGCTTCTCCGGTGACGTCACGCGTTCGTGCAAGATCGGCAATCTTCGGATGGCTTTACCTAATCTCTATATTCCTTGGATTACCCTAGAAACTGATCCCCGTCTCAGAAGCTCGTCTTCTGCAAAAGGCGACTTTAAAGGTTAACAATTGGAGGCCTTTGAAAATAGCCTTTCACTACAATGTATAAAGACATGTTCTCAGTTTTCGTTTGCTTAACAATCTTTCTCGTTCGATGAAAAAAGAATCAGCTACAAAAACAGCAAATAAGGAAACTAATTCCCCCATGTAAGTACAGTATGAATTACGAGAAGCTCTGTGTATGAACATAAGTCATTCGATATCGTGGAGTATTGAATAAACTTGCACAGACAGGCACCGAACTCGCTGTAATTCGTTTCGATAAATACGTATATAAATTCTTGATATAACCTCATTAATAGAGCATTTGAGATGACCCAGTTTGCCTAAAGAGAGAGAGAGAGAGAGAGAGAGAGAGAGAGAGAGAAAACTTGTAACAAAGTTTTTAATTCATATGTTCCTATGTAACAGTTGGGCTAACATAGTAAAAAATATTTTTTTGACAAAATTCGATTTTATTATTCAATATAGTTGCCTCCGAGGGCGATACAACGATTATAGCGGTCATACAATTTTTCGATGCCATTTTTATAGTACGATTTCTCTTTAGCCTCAAAATAGGCCTCAGTTTCGGCGATTACCTCTTCATCAGTGCTAAATTTCTTTCCAGCGAGCATTCTTTTAAGGTCTGCAAACAGGAAAAAGTCACTGGGGGCCAGATCTGGAGAATATGGTGGATGGGGAAGCAATTCGTAGTCTAATTCATATAATTTTGCCATCGTTTTCATTGATTTATGACACGGTGCATTGTCGATTGTGAGCACGCGCGGCACCCATTTTGCACACAGCTTTCGCATGTTCAAATATTCATGCACAATATGTCCAACACGTTCCTTTGATATTTTTAAAGTGTCAGCTATCTCGATCAACTTCACTTTACGATCATTTAAAATTATTTTGTGGACTTTTTTGATGTTTTCGTCGGTAACAGCATCTTTGGGGCGTCCACTGCGTGCATCGTCTTCGATGCTCATTTCGCCTCGTTTAAATTTAGCAAACCACTTCTCAACGGTTGATTTTCCTGGTGCAGAGTCCGAATAATGTTTATCAAGCCAAGCCTTGGCTTCAACAGTAATTTTTTTTCGCCAAAAAAGCAATGCTTTATTAACACACGAAATTCTTTTTTATCCATTTTTTCACAATAACAAAAGCTGCTTTACTCACAATGCTATATCTCACGAACTAATTATCCGGCAGCTGTGAAATTTATACACGTATCTTTTGAAGGTTAGTACTAAGTAAAAATCACATGGATTTAATTCTAGTAACGCCATCTATGAGTCAGCCTACGAACTTTTCAGCCCAACTGTTAATTGATACTACAGTATAAAAAAACAACTTGAAAACCTCTTCTGTAACATAAAATAATTTTCCTCAAATGCACATCAGTTGTCACTTAAGTTTGTAGGCAGTACGTGTTTAGTGAATCCTTCTTGCCACTCCTTTCCAGAATTCCTATTGTACGTTGGTTATCTTGTGACCTTGGCCTCAACGCTTTGCTCTGTGTTTCTTACGCGGGCGCTGAAGATACAAATCCCGAGGTTTCATAAGTAAGTTAAGTAAGAACTACTCCCGTTTCGCTAAAACCTGTTTATCTGAATGTACACAGAATACTTTACATACATGTGAATAAGATGTTTCGTTCCATTAAATACTATTATCATAATACAGCTCAGCGCTTCATATTAGTATGGATTTAGTTCTTCATAAGGAGCTGATCCCTTTGTTAGTTTTATGCTGAATTAATTTATGTTTAAATTTTATTGGAAAAGCCAGAATCATTAATTTGTTTTTACTACGGTGCTTGCTCCTGTATTATCTGAATGACTCCATTAGAAATTACGCTACATGCCAAGGTATAATTTCCAAATAAAATGTTAGTTTGCGTGTTCGAAACGAGGCAGCGAGCACATTATGTTAGTATTTGCTCGTTCGTTGATTTCATCAACATGTGTCGCAAGCCTCTGTAGGGATTATTTATATTGTATGGCAGTCGAAACACGATGGAGACTTTTATAATGGGCGTTCTTGAATTTCAGCAGTGGCGTAGCGTTATAGTACGCCCGTACGCCCGGCGTTCCTAGATTTAAAATTTCAAAAATGCTTAAATGCTGTGATTATAAAGTAAAACGTGACTAATTTCATATATGTTTGACCTTCATGGCATTATAATAGCTATTTTTCGCGATCCGCTTGCAACGCTCCACTCTCAACATTCGTTCTAGAATCTCTTTTCAATGCCTTTCCCGGCCGGACGCCGGGCAGGTTCGGCGTACAGGACTCTATATTCCTTGCTGCCTTTCTGGAGGGAAAGCTTCGATTTCTACAGCACGTGCGTAAATGGGCTCTCTTACGCCAGCGTACGAGAGGTCTACCGTGATTGGTTCATGTGACCCTTCCTGCCTTCTGAAGCAGACGACAGCGGCAGAATTCCTACCCGGTTCTTCGCTCTTCGCGCTCATGCAACTCGTGCTATGTCATGCTACAATACGCAATATTGACTGACGTAACTTTATCAATCTCAAATATACTGCTTCTTAATGGCCACTGCATTGTATAATTTATCGCACGAACAGCGATGTGTAGCTATTAGAAACTAAAAGATCAACACAGTTTTTGTCAAATAAGTTGGTGAAGTCCTCGTGGTAGAAATTCAGCCTGTGGCTGCTCTACCACTTAATCCGCAAAACTATTATTTTTTTTATTGTATTTTTTCGTTATTATCTAACTACTTAATATTGTGTGAATGGAAATGTTTAGCATTCATTTGAAAACTCTTAACATCGAATGGTCTCTGGAGAAAATTATTTTAAAATGTTTATCAGCATTCTCAAGATGTAATAAACAGTGGTCTGAATTACTAATCGGCACTGTTACGTCAGTAGAGTGTACGATATTTGGATCATCCACTCTGCTTTTCACAGTACGCCAAGACGACAGAGGTCCCTGCTTCGAATCCCGGTGTGAGCACGGGTGTTCTTTGTCAGTGTCCCTTCATCAATATCATCACTCATATTCATATTCGCAATTAACCAAAAGTGGTAGAAAAGCGAAATAAAATAAACCAAATCAATCAGTAGTTGGATCGCCCACAACAATGACGTCTATTGTTGTGCAGAGGCGCTTGTGATTCAGGTAGGTTTTTAATTACTTGCGTCATGCAGAAAGATATAAAAAAAGGTATAGAACACCAGAGTTCAAAACATCTGTGGCATAGTGAGGCATCTAATTTTCTAGCTAAAACATGCAATGATGATGTTCTATTGAAAACCCAGCTTACTTCAGGCAAATAATACCTGTGGCGACTAATACCATAAATAAATTATTAAGCAAGAGTAGTAGTAGGGATAATACTTTAGACCTAACAATAGACCCGTTAATTGACATTAATGGTTTTTTAATTCATTTTCGAGGGGTGACGCTATTGTTATTTAATCTAGCGCCACGTGTCGTGGGTGGAGGAGGAGATGAGTCATCGATGACTCATGCACACGTGTGAGTTTGAAATTAATGGTTTTCCATTAGTGCACAAAAGATACTATTATGTATTCCGTTTTTGACCTAAGCTAACACTATTGTTGTATTTTGTATATGCGTTTCTGCCGGATATGAGTCACAGATGATTTATACAGACGTTGGAGTTTGGAATTAATGGTTTCTCCATTAAGGTACAAAAGACACTATTGTGGAGTTCGTTTTCGGACTATTCTAACACTATTGTTGTATATTATATATGCGTTTCTGCCGGATATGAGTCATGGGTGCTTTATGCACACGTGGGAACTTGGAATTAATGGTTTTTCCATTAATGTACAAACGCCATTTTGGCGTCGGTGGTGAGTCATATTTGGTATAATTAAGGATCCGGATTTACCCGTATTCAACTGGGGCCGACGCGTTCGATCGGAGGTAGAAGGTATTATAACACATGTTCGCTTTAAAGGCGAAGAAATTGAACGATGTATCCTATATGAAAACGAAGTATGCGAGCAGAATCCATGTTATTAATATTAACCTGTTACGGAAGAACCTGTTATGTGGTTGCATTCATCGGCACCCCCAAACCGCGAGCGTTCATGGACACGTGAGGAGAAAAAAGGTTCTCTATTGTTACGGCCCCCATCGCTTGGTCTTCTTCCGAAGTTGAATGGAAGTCAAGTGTCGCCAAATTTTTACACACGAGTATTGATTTTCTTTTAGGTTCCAATTTTATTTGGTGGAAGTAATCTACGCGGTATTTCTGCCGTTTTTTGTAACATTGCAAAGACTATTTAACCTAAGGCGTAACGAATTTGGCTGAACTAGGAACATTCTGTTCCAGTATCTACAGGTTAAAGTGGATGCGATCCACTATTTGCTCTTATTTCTGGGTTGCGAACCACGGCCCATTTGATTATTGGGTTATAAACATCAGGATTCATGTAAAATTGACCAGATGTTTTTACTGTTAAGAGACAATATTTCGCATTTTTTGTGTATTTTTACTCAGAAAACGCTATTTGAACGATTCAAGCAAGAGTTCGCATGGGAATTTAGACACACAAACTGTGTTTCTTCAACTTTAGCTGAAATTTAGGTTTATTTTTTACTCTAATATCACAATTTCTTCTATTCAGGCAACATTTTTTATTAAATTTTGGACTCACAAAGACATTTTTCAACTTTTAACTTGTTATTTTAAAAGTTTATTTCCATTTTTTACTCTAATATCACAATTTCTTCTATTCAGGCAACATTTTTTATTAAATTTTGGACTCACAAAGACATTTTTCAACTTTTAACTTGCTATTTTAAAAGTTTATTTCCATTTTTTACTCTAATATCACAATTTGATCTATTCTTGCAGAAGTGTTTATTGCAATTTTGACTTGCAAAGATAATTTTTTCAACTTCTTTTATTATTTTTTCTATTTATTGCCTTTTGTATCTTATATTTTTAATTCTTAACTTTGAGTTTTGTTCTTTATTTAAAAAATGTCTCTAATCACTAAGGAAGAAGTACTTTTAAGTAAAACTGTACCCACAAAGTTTATTATTACTATTATTATTAGTATTATTATTATTATTGTTGTTGTTTTTGTTTTGATGTAGTTGTTGAATCTTGTTGTTGTTGTTAGGGTTTATTGACTTCCACTACGCTATTTTTGGTTTGCTTCGTAGGAAAGTTTGTTTATTTTAGAGTTTCCTCGGTATTTTCTTACTGTTAGGGTAGGTAAAGTTTCCTAAATATATGAGTAGGGTTCCATATATTCTTGTTCTTGCATGTTTTTCATATGATGTGATCACAACAACTCTCCAAGTGCTTTTACTGCATGTTTCCATTTTTATTGAGGCTTAGTGATTCCTAGAGCCACTTTATGCATGAGAGAAAGCTTGAAAATTTCGATCTCAGATAGCCGTCAACCTTATGTCAGAGTATTTTCGAGTATATTTTAGACTTATTATGGGGCAGTAGAATATCACGGCTTGCTTATTTTTTAAGTATGTTGCGCAGTTATTGTATTTTTGCTTTTGCTTTCTAGATAAACTGTATGAAATGTTTAATATTTGTACTTTTTTTGCACTTATAAGAGGCCAAACTTTTACTGTAACTAAAATTATTATCTCTCTAAGCACTGAAACCCCTTTACCAAGAGTACTATAACTGAATGTTTATTAATATTGTTTCTTTCATCCCTTAAATATAACTACTTAACAATATAATGACAAATCACAGGACAAGACGATGTTAGCAGATGACTACGTGGCTCTTAAGTCCACCTGCCAAACTTTTCTTACCATGCTATTTACCCTTATAGTCTTTTATTCGGGGTACGTGTCAAGTACTACTTGACTTTTTGAGTGTTTGATTAACACCAGGGGTTATTTGTATCTGTTATGCTGTATTATTTGAGGCTTCTTTTTTATTCTACATTCACTATATGTCCCTGAGAACTAAATTTCCACTGACTGAAGCTTAAAGCTTAGGCTCTACAGCATGTTGAATGGTTAAGCACTGGTCAATATGAATTTTACAGAGGCTAGTAGGAGGCATAGGAACACACGCCAGAGCCTTATTAGCGTGCAAGAAGCATTTTCAGGGAGTACTACGAGGAAACGAAGTTGATTTTTTTGAGGGCTTTACCAGTTACACAGCCAATATTTGCTATTTCAAGTAACTACATGTACCAAAACATTTTACAGCCCAACACTAACTAGACTTCAATTTATATTTTATTAGGTGCTAAATGTAGCAAGAACACTGATTGTACATACTTTTGAGAATCCAACTATTTCAGGATTTTTTCTATGTACGCATATTTTTATTGATTACTAACTTTAACAGACCAATCAGGAAGACGCCAAAATTCACTAAACTTAGTACTATAGTGTATGTGATTGCATGAAAAGTAGAAATTATAACAACCACAAGATTTCGCTTTTTTTGCTTTTGGGACTAATCGTGACGCTGAGGATGAATGGATGGCCAAAAATCTTAAGGACTGGATGTATTTTACCATTACAGACGCCTATGTAGAAACACTAGAGTACTGTTAGCTTTCAAAATTGAGGTTATACTGTACTGTTTTTTAAATATTTCGTATTTGGCACGCTTAACAAGTTACATTTATATCCATTTCAGGACAAATATTGCTAAAACTCTCAAATTAATGTGTACAACTTTATATTTCTGCTATCAAAGGAATTAACAATCCTATTTTACAAACAAAGGGTATTGTTTACACTTTATTTACTTCAATCTGAGACTAATATTTTACAGTAATTGAATCATTCAGCCCTAGTCAATATTTTACTGCATCAGAAAGTTTGTTATTAATCTAATAAGTATCCTATTTTGTGCTATTCTAACGCAAACGTTGTTTAATTCACTGGTTATAATGCAAACTTTTGCACAAATTCGATATATTCACTACCTTCAAACCAAACAATTGTACTTATTTAGCGCATTTCATTTATATTTCTTGTAATTAACTTATGTTTCTTATAATTAACAAACTAAACTAATTACTTTGGCATGTTAAAAACCTTATTTTTTACTATTTCCTATTCTATCAGGTTCTATATTGCTGTTTTTATCAATTATGTAAGACCACACTCTGGTAAATGCACATATATTCTCTTTTATACACACGCACGTCACACACACACACACACACACACACACATTTACACACTTATACGAACATACATCTGACGTTTTTCAATATTTTGCTATGAAGTTTGCATCCACGCTATTCAAACAAGGGCAGGCAATGTAGTATTTATGAGTATTAGTAATCCCAAAGTGGTGTTTTTGGTGTCCAAGTTCAGATGAGAGGCTGCTATGTGCCTTTTGCAGGGGATTGCATGTGAAGTGTATGCATATTGAGCATTATTGAGTGTGTAGGCTTCCAAGTTTTGCTGTTATTTTCCTATAATTCTGTGAGACTGTAGAGAGTTCTCCCTTTTCAACCAGTTTTCTTTCATTGATTGGATACTTTTTGGGAACTTAGCAGTTTTTTATGTTATGAAGCAGATTGTTGTAGAATATTTTGCATGGTCTTTTGGGATATTGAGTGCCTGCTGTAACGGAAGTAAGTATCTTTCCTTCTTGTGTTGATGTTCTCGTGTAGGTTTCCTATTTTCGGTCAAGTTGCAGTAGGGAACTTAGCAGTTTTTATGTTATGAAGCAGATTGTTGTAGAATATTTTGCATGGTCTTTTGTGATATTGAGTGGGTGCTGTAATGGTAGTAAGTATCTTTCCTTTTTGTGTTGATGTTCTTGTGTAGGTTTCCTATTTTCTGTCAAGTTGCAGTACTTAGAATAATCGCTACTGCCTTATTGATCTACGAAGCTCCTTTGAATAATCATTTGCATGTGACCCTATACTCCACGTTGTACTTTGTTCTGGGAGCTATCTTTTGAAGCCTTGGCATTCTGCTAGTACAGTATTATTATCGTAGAGGTAAATTAGTTCGTGAAAATATGTATTTTTCTGATTAACTATAGTCGCTTAGTTGTTCTAGCAGGTATAAGTAGTTACTGCTGATGTTGTTAATTTTCTATTCGCAGGGGCTATGTATGATGTAGCGTATTTGTGTTGGCTGTCCCTTTTATTCCTATGTTGTTGAGTTTCTCCATAAGCATGTCCTGTTTTACTCTATTCTATGCCTTGTTGCTGCTAGATATCTGAGGTATGTTGCTGGTTCATATCTGAGGTAGCTTGTTTGACTATCTATTATTTTTGCTATGGCTGTGGCTATTGATGTCCCTTTCTGAATTCCATGTTGGTTTCTGTTTATCCTTGTTGCTGCTTGTTATCTGAGTTAGGTTGTTTGACTTCAGGACTATCCTTTTTTAACTTTATTGTTGATTGCTGTTTTGTTTATTTCCTTATTTGTTTTTATTTGTTTACTGAATCTATTTGTTTTGTGTCTTGTAATATTATTTACTATAGTAACAAAATTATTTTCCTTCCATCCCACATTTATTATTCTGAGCAACAGAACTTCTCCTTCTTTCCTATATATTTGATTATTTCTGGTGTAAAGTACATTTTTTTCAAAGTGAATGTTTTAAAAGTACAATTTTTACAAAGTTAATATTTTAAAAGTACAATTTTTACAAAGTTAATGTTTTAAAAGTACAATTTTTACAAAGTTAATGTTTTAAAAGTACAATTTTTACAAAGTTAATGTTTTAAAAGTACAATTTTTACAAACTTAATGTTTTAAAAGTACAATTTTTACAAACTTAATGTTTTAAAAATACTATTCTTTCAAAGTTAATAATTTAAGAGTACAATTCTTCTGCTATTTGAACTTTTGTACAATTTTGTTATTTTTGTTAAAATAAATATGTTAGTTGATATAAAATTACAGTAAATTTTCAGGAATTTATATATTAAATTTCAAAATAGTGTTATTTGCTAAAGATAGCGGACAAAATAAATTAAACTTTGACAAATATTGAACAAGAAATATACAAGTATGGTGATAAATATCAATTTTTAAAAATAATTTTGTTACTATAGTAAATAATATTACAAGACACAAAACAAATAGATTCAGTAAACAAATAAAAACAAATAAGGAAATAAACAAAACAGCAATCAACAATAAAGTTAAAAAAGGATAGTCCTGAAGTCAAACAACCTAACTCAGATAACAAGCAGCAACAAGGATAAACAGAAACCAACATGGAATTCAGAAAGGGACATCAATAGCCACAGCCATAGCAAAAAAAATAGATAGTCAAACAAGCTACCTCAGATATGAACCAGCAACATACCTCAGATATCTAGCAGCAACAAGGCATAGAATAGAGTAAAACAGGACATGCTTATGGAGAAACTCAACAACATAGGAATAAAAGGGACAGCCAACACAAATACGCTACATCATACATAGCCCCTGCGAATAGAAAATTAACAACATCAGCAGTAACTACTTATACCTGCTAGAACAACTAAGCGACTATAGTTAATCAGAAAAATACATATTTTCACGAACTAATTTACCTCTACGATAATAATACTGTACTAGCAGAATGCCAAGGCTTCAAAAGATAGCTCCCAGAACAAAGTACAACGTGGAGTATAGGGTCACATGCAAATGATTATTCAAAGGAGCTTCGTAGATCAATAAGGCAGTAGCGATTATTCTAAGTACTGCAACTTGACAGAAAATAGGAAACCTACACAAGAACATCAACACAAAAAGGAAAGATACTTACTACCATTACAGCACCCACTCAATATCACAAAAGACCATGCAAAATATTCTACAACAATCTGCTTCATAACATAAAAACTGCTAAGTTCCCTACTGCAACTTGACCGAAAATAGGAAACCTACACGAGAACATCAACACAAGAAGGAAAGATACTTACTTCCGTTACAGCAGGCACTCAATATCCCAAAAGACCATGCAAAATATTCTACAACAATCTGCTTCATAACATAAAAAACTGCTAAGTTCCCAAAAAGTATCCAATCAATGAAAGAAAACTGGTTGAAAAGGGAGAACTCTCTACAGTCTCACAGAATTATAGGAAAATAACAGCAAAACTTGGAAGCCTACACACTCAATAATGCTCAATATGCATACACTTCACATGCAATCCCCTGCAAAAGGCACATAGCAGCCTCTCATCTGAACTTGGACACCAAAAACACCACTTTGGGATTACTAATACTCATAAATACTACATTGCCTGCCCTTGTTTGAATAGCGTGGATGCAAACTTCATAGCAAAATATTGAAAAACGTCAGATGTATGTTCGTATAAGTGTGTAAATGTGTGTGTGTGTGTGTGTGTGTGTGTGACGTGCGTGTGTATAAAAGAGAATATATGTGCATTTACCAGAGTGTGGTCTTACATAATTGATAAAAACAGCAATATAGAACCTGATAGAATAGGAAATAGTAAAAAATAAGGTTTTTAACATGCCAAAGTAATTAGTTTAGTTTGTTAATTATAAGAAACATAAGTTAATTACAAGAAATATAAATGAAATGCGCTAAATAAGTACAATTGTTTGGTTTGAAGGTAGTGAATATATCGAATTTGTGCAAAAGTTTGCATTATAACCAGTGAATTAAACAACGTTTGCGTTAGAATAGCACAAAATAGGATACTTATTAGATTAATAACAAACTTTCTGATGCAGTAAAATATTGACTAGGGCTGAATGATTCAATTACTGTAAAATATTAGTCTCAGATTGAAGTAAATAAAGTGTAAACAATACCCTTTGTTTGTAAAATAGGATTGTTAATTCCTTTGATAGCAGAAATATAAAGTTGTACACATTAATTTGAGAGTTTTAGCAATATTTGTCCTGAAATGGATATAAATGTAACTTGTTAAGCGTGCCAAATACGAAATATTTAAAAAACAGTACAGTATAACCTCAATTTTGAAAGCTAACAGTACTCTAGTGTTTCTACATAGGCGTCTGTAATGGTAAAATACATCCAGTCCTTAAGATTTTTGGCCATCCATTCATCCTCAGCGTCACGATTAGTCCCAAAAGCAAAAAAAGCGAAATCTTGTGGTTGTTATAATTTCTACTTTTCATGCAATCACATACACTATAGTACTAAGTTTAGTGAATTTTGGCGTCTTCCTGATTGGTCTGTTAAAGTTAGTAATCAATAAAAATATGCGTACATAGAAAAAATCCTGAAATAGTTGGATTCTCAAAAGTATGTACAATCAGTGTTCTTGCTACATTTAGCACCTAATAAAATATAAATTGAAGTCTAGTTAGTGTTGGGCTGTAAAATGTTTTGGTACATGTAGTTACTTGAAATAGCAAATATTGGCTGTGTAACTGGTAAAGCCCTCAAAAAAATCAACTTCGTTTCCTCGTAGTACTCCCTGAAAATGCTTCTTGCACGCTAATAAGGCTCTGGCGTGTGTTCCTATGCCTCCTACTAGCCTCTGTAAAATTCATATTGACCAGTGCTTAACCATTCAACATGCTGTAGAGCCTAAGCTTTAAGCTTCAGTCAGTGGAAATTTAGTTCTCAGGGACATATAGTGAATGTAGAATAAAAAAGAAGCCTCAAATAATACAGCATAACAGATACAAATAACCCCTGGTGTTAATCAAACACTCAAAAAGTCAAGTAGTACTTGACACGTACCCCGAATAAAAGACTATAAGGGTAAATAGCATGGTAAGAAAAGTTTGGCAGGTGGACTTAAGAGCCACGTAGTCATCTGCTAACATCGTCTTGTCCTGTGATTTGTCATTATATTGTTAAGTAGTTATATTTAAGGGATGAAAGAAACAATATTAATAAACATTCAGTTATAGTACTCTTGGTAAAGGGGTTTCAGTGCTTAGAGAGATAATAATTTTAGTTACAGTAAAAGTTTGGCCTCTTATAAGTGCAAAAAAAGTACAAATATTAAACATTTCATACAGTTTATCTAGAAAGCAAAAGCAAAAATACAATAACTGCGCAACATACTTAAAAAATAAGCAAGCCGTGATATTCTACTGCCCCATAATAAGTCTAAAATATACTCGAAAATACTCTGACATAAGGTTGACGGCTATCTGAGATCGAAATTTTCAAGCTTTCTCTCATGCATAAAGTGGCTCTAGGAATCACTAAGCCTCAATAAAAATGGAAACATGCAGTAAAAGCACTTGGAGAGTTGTTGTGATCACATCATATGAAAAACATGCAAGAACAAGAATATATGGAACCCTACTCATATATTTAGGAAACTTTACCTACCCTAACAGTAAGAAAATACCGAGGAAACTCTAAAATAAACAAACTTTCCTACGAAGCAAACCAAAAATAGCGTAGTGGAAGTCAATAAACCCTAACAACAACAACAAGATTCAACAACTACATCAAAACAAAAACAACAACAATAATAATAATAATACTAATAATAATAGTAATAATAAACTTTGTGGGTACAGTTTTACTTAAAAGTACTTCTTCCTTAGTGATTAGAGAAATTTTTTAAATAAAGAACAAAACTCAAAGTTAAGAATTAAAAATATAAGATACAAAAGGCAATAAATAGAAAAAATAATAAAAGAAGTTGAAAAAATTATCTTTGCAAGTCAAAATTGCAATAAACACTTCTGCAAGAATAGATCAAATTGTGATATTAGAGTAAAAAATGGAAATAAACTTTTAAAATAGCAAGTTAAAAGTTGAAAAATGTCTTTGTGAGTCCAAAATTTAATAAAAAATGTTGCCTGAATAGAAGAAATTGTGATATTAGAGTAAAAAATGGAAATAAACTTTTAAAATAACAAGTTAAAAGTTGAAAAATGTCTTTGTGAGTCCAAAATTTAATAAAAAATGTTGCCTGAATAGAAGAAATTGTGATATTAGAGTAAAAAATAAACCTAAATTTCAGCTAAAGTTGAAGAAACACAGTTTGTGTGTCTAAATTCCCATGCGAACTCTTGCTTGAATCGTTCAAATAGCGTTTTCTGAGTAAAAATACACAAAAAATGCGAAATATTGTCTCTTAACAGTAAAAACATCTGGTCAATTTTACATGAATCCTGATGTTTATAACCCAATAATCAAATGGGCCGTGGTTCGCAACCCAGAAATAAGAGCAAATAGTGGATCGCATCCACTTTAACCTGTAGATACTGGAACAGAATGTTCCTAGTTCAGCCAAATTCGTTACGCCTTAGGTTAAATAGTCTTTGCAATGTTACAAAAAACGGCAGAAATACCGCGTAGATTACTTCCACCAAATAAAATTGGAACCTAAAAGAAAATCAATACTCGTGTGTAAAAATTTGGCGACACTTGACTTCCATTCAACTTCGGAAGAAGACCAAGCGATGGGGGCCGTAACAATAGAGAACCTTTTTTCTCCTCACGTGTCCATGAACGCTCGCGGTTTGGGGGTGCCGATGAATGCAACCACATAACAGGTTCTTCCGTAACAGGTTAATATTAATAACATGGATTCTGCTCGCATACTTCGTTTTCATATAGGATACATCGTTCAATTTCTTCGCCTTTAAAGCGAACATGTGTTATAATACCTTCTACCTCCGATCGAACGCGTCGGCCCCAGTTGAATACGGGTAAATCCGGATCCTTAATTATACCAAATATGACTCACCACCGACGCCAAAATGGCGTTTGTACATTAATGGAAAAACCATTAATTCCAAGTTCCCACGTGTGCATAAAGCACCCATGACTCATATCCGGCAGAAACGCATATATAATATACAACAATAGTGTTAGAATAGTCCGAAAACGAACTCCACAATAGTGTCTTTTGTACCTTAATGGAGAAACCATTAATTCCAAACTCCAACGTCTGTATAAATCATCTGTGACTCATATCCGGCAGAAACGCATATACAAAATACAACAATAGTGTTAGCTTAGGTCAAAAACGGAATACATAATAGTATCTTTTGTGCACTAATGGAAAACCATTAATTTCAAACTCACACGTGTGCATGAGTCATCGATGACTCATCTCCTCCTCCACCCACGACACGTGGCGCTAGATTAAATAACAATAGCGTCACCCCTCGAAAATGAATTAAAAAACCATTAATGTCAATTAACGGGTCTATTGTTAGGTCTAAAGTATTATCCCTACTACTAGCAAGAAAGGGCCGACTCTTCCTTCGGACTTGGCGTTCCCACCCGAAATGTCCATGCTACGCCACTGAATTTCAGTCCTCGCTTATTGAAAATCCTTTGCCTTGGTAAGTGTTTAAGTACTGCAAATGCTTCTTACAACATCGCAAGTATCATAATTCTTTTGTATTTAGCTCAGGTAAGAAAGACTGCAATGTATTTTTCCCGTTTTATAAAAGTCTAGGAGTTATCTTGAAAAAACGAGTCTACATTTGAGACACATTTCATGCTAACAAAAATATGTTTTGTTCCGTTATTTGTAGAGAAGTGAACAAACATGCTGTTTCTTTACGGAATTGCAACAAGAATTTAAAGTTCCTACGTCTTGACACAAACTCAAAAGTAAAATCAAGAGTTGTGTCTCTGATTTTATGTGGGGTAAAGTTTTCGTGGATTTTTATAAACGGTTGATGAAGAATAAAGATGCTCTCAAGACGATTCGATCTTCTGCTAATTACTTCTAGCATTACTCAACTTCAGCGCAGGACTAACATCAAAGGTTGATCAGAATGCACGAGAAATGTTATAAAAATTATACCAATATTATAATAATTAACACTTTTGACAACGGGAGATCATATTTAATTTATTTTAATGATGTATAATTTATTTTATTTATTTATAAATAATAATAACTTAATAATTATTATAATTTTATAATTAGGTCTAATCGATTTTTCATGAAAGATAATCTCCTTGGGATGTCCCGTTTTTGTGTCCAAATATTATGGTCACCCTATTTTTGACTCTTATGTGAGAGTGAAAATTAATGCCAGTGGCAACCATGAAACTATCCATGGGATTGCATACATTCAGGGTAGAAAATGTCAATTTTGATGGACTCGACTTGAAAAATGTTACCAAGAAAAGTTGTCCGTGACTGTGAATGTATTCGGTTGTGTACGTACATGCACCTTGTGCGTTTATGTTCAAGAAAATTATAAGTAGTAGAAAGTTGCAGTAATGTATTTTCTGATATATATACAAGGAAAATATGAAGATCAGTAACAACTAGTGTTGCCCACGAGACGAGACTTTTTCCTGTCTCGTCTCGTGGAATAGCTGTCTCGTCTCGAAAATATTCGTTTGTCTTATGACACATGGTCAATCTCGTCTCGTCTCGAATTTTTATAAGCCTGTCCCGTCTCGTCCCGTGGGCAACACTAGTAACAACTCCTTCGCCGGCATTGTAATGTTCCATTACGTTCCACAGCATACAATTGTTTTTAGACTCTTCTGTGAGAGTGATTTCAAGGCAATAGCGTTACAACAACACCATTATGGAAGCCTGAAATGAGTAAAACGTCATCAAGAATAGTTATTCGTCTTCGTGTATGTATGCCCTGTGATTATTTATATCGATGTACAGTGACATCCTGTGAGCAGATAGGCAATTGAAACTTAAGGAACCACCAAATATATTAGCCTGTGCACACCTACGCGTGTTGCGCTTGTGTTAAACTTGTGTACTCTACGAAGTGTTTTATACGTAGATTTAAGCATCTACGTAGTTAACGACTTACCGATTCAGGAATAACCACAATGAGAAGTTGAATAGTTGGAGTTGTCTGATAGTCTAAAATCTCTTAGCTACACTGAGCAACATAATAAACGTTACTGAACACAAAGCATGTAACATTGTTATACATCCGCGTTCTTTCAAGTTCAAAGTTAAGGTAAAAGCTTGCATACGATAAACAGTTGTAACAAAGAACTATTATTTACAAAGACATTGACACAATATCAGGGAAAGAAACCGGATATTTTTCGAACACGGAAGATATTTGCTTGACATGCTGAAAGAAAGTTTCGGAAGCAGAGAGAGCATTTGGAAGTATTGTATTGCAATTCTTCAGTAAACAAATTTATTGTACGATTTCCAGTAGCTTCTGAACGTGGAAAGAAACCTTATTTGCTGCCCTTGACCGCGTCATACGCTGCAAAAGGATGATGAATGCAGCATAAAAGGAAGTAGCCTGTGCCTCATCGATGACCAATCGAACAGAAGAAACGTAACAATAGCATTCCTGTAATGTCGTGAAAGAAATAGCATGACATGAAGCAATCAATGCGGATGTTGACACTGCAGATGTCGTATGTAGGTCAAACGCTCTACGTGTTACTTGAGTATCAATATCAATATCAAGATCAAGACTATCATGGTTTTTTTGTAAAAAAATTGAAGTTTCAGCAACTTTTAACCCTGTCTTCGAGTTATAAGTGTTGACCTTTTTTCTTATGCTTGCTGCATAGAAATTCTTGATGAACAACTCTTTCACGCAACTGTTGTGTTACTAGAAAATTTTCCGCTACAATGCATGGACAAGTTTTTAAGCAGAGAATCTGTAATATACGCATTGCCTGCAGTGGCGGATTAAGCTTCCTCGCCGCCTCTAGGCACAAACTTATTGTGCGCCCTTCTGAAAAGAAAAGTAGTAACTTATTTGCAGTATTTTTACAGGCTAATATAAAAATTAGTGAAGACACTGAAATAAAAAACAAAGGATAAGAAGCAATAACAAACAACGTTTTCAGCATTCTGATTAATTCCACGTCTTAGAAGAATGTCAATTGTAGACTCATTCAGACACCACTCGGCAGGATCGTCACTGACGAAATTTGTGCTCTCACTGCCACAATCAGGAACTCCTACGAACTGAGGGGACACTACCTCAGGTGCACTTTCTTCCTCCACTAAACCCACAATATTTTCGACATTTTGCGTTTCACAGAGTTCACTCAATGTAGCCGCTTCCACTTCAATGTTTGAACATCTTTCGGAAATCACTTGTTCCTTTCGCCTAAAAAACGTGTCCACTGTACAAAGCTTTTTCTGTAAGGTTGCTTCTCTTTCACGCTTTTCGTTTGCAAGTTTACGATAAGCCGCCCCACTTAACTTTGTTCGCTTCATGCTGCCTGCTGCATAAAATAATAAAAAAAACACCAAATCGCAAACGCACTATAATAGCAACAAACTGAATGCACCAACCAGAGGATACAGTAAGACAAAAACTAGTTGCGGTCCACGCGAAACTGCACTCACTCGCACACTTATCAGCAGTGTTGACGTGTTTATTTTTTTTAAGACTGCATTACTGGCATTGTTACAGATGCGAGTTTCAAACAATCAGTCTTCTTTCCTGCCTGGCCATTAACAAAAGCTTAGTGGAAGATCGAGGGGTATGTATTTACAAAAACAAACCAACAAAGGCTGGGCGGCTTGCATTGTCATTGTAAGCGATAAAAGCCACAGCACGGGTTAAAAACAAATTGATTAACGCCTGAAGGAGGCAGAGCAGACGAAACATTTCTTGATAACACATAAATCCGATACATCAAGGTTTCTTTCGTATGAAGCGAAAGTGTTGCAAGCCGTTGATTTGAAACATTGGTTTCATAGGTCTAAATTGTCACTGTGTACGTAAGACACTTTTAATTATTCTTGATATTCTGGAAAAAAGATTTGCCGCCCCCAAGAGTTGCCGCCCCTAGGCACGTGCCTAGTGGGCCTATTTGGTAATCCGCCACTGATTGCCTGACAAAGTCGTACACAGGCGTAGACCTCTTATTCCACATTTATATGGAGTACTTAATTAATTGATAGTATGTGAAATCAGGGGTGCCCACAGGGGGGTTTCATAACGCGCTTGCTTCATGGGAAATTTTTTGGGGGGACAACATTTTATACCAATTCCATAAATCTTCACACAAAAATGGGGGAATCATTTCTTTGATTGACTTGTTATTGATCTTTAGTTATAGGTGTTATGTACAGTTTATCTACCTACCTGTGGGTGGTCACGGTGATGGGGTTCAAATGAAACATCACCTCTTGTACTTTTAAAATCGGTTTGGAAGGGGTGGAGGCGTTCTGTTCGCATTAATACAAGGTTAATCAAGCAGACGAACTGTTAAGAAAAACCAGAGATAAAATGGCAATCAGCCTGAGCAGTTTTGTACATTTTCATATTGCTTAAATATGTCTATTATATTGTTCCGCAAATTTTGTCTGACCAAAATAATTTGATTAAATAATTCGGCATGATGGGGGGTGGGGGGCTAGGAAAAAATCTATCTTTTGGGAGGAGTGCATCATAGGACCTGGGGTGGATGGGAACGTCTGTGTGAAGATACATGTAGTTGTGTTCGGCCCTCGTGGCGGAGTGGTTAGCACACCGTGCTACGACACTTCAGGTACCGGGTTCGAATTCCGGCCTGGGCACGGATGTTTGTGAGTGTCCATTCATCAATTGCATCATGTCATCACTCATCCCCATCTTCGCAAATTAGCCAAAAGTGGCACAAAAAGCGAAGTAAAATAAAGCAATTCAATCAAACAATTACATGTAGTTGTATGTTCTTATGGACCAAGACACTGCATTTTGAGAATATGTCAACTTGGCTTCCTCTGACCTATATTGTGGATTGTAGAGTTTGGATGGTGAGGCTGTTACGTCCAGAATTTTATTTTTCTCTCTACATAAAGTCGAATAGGGTCTCTTGGTCAAGCATGTCTCGTATATGTTGAAGATGTACTACGTAGAAATTTTCAGCGGAAAATGCAGGCTCGACCAGGACTCGTACCCGGGTCTCTGGCATACCGTGCCATTGCTCTAACCACTGAGCTACTGAGCTGGCTTGGACTCGCCTGATTTTTCGCTGTTGCTGTTGCACCTGCGTGTAATCGTCTGCATTTTTCGCTGAAAATTTCTACGTAGTACATCTCCTGCGTGTGCCTAATCTTCAATAATTATCATCTCTACGCTGGGAGAAACCAGGCAACGTAGAAGTTACTGTGTTTCAAAGGCAACAGATCCCGTTGCGGTAGCACTGGCAGAGACAATTCCACGCAGGTATGTACAAACTGTACTAAGAGGTGCTGAAAATTAAACTTTATATTAGACATACTTTGCAATAGAGTTTAATTAGTCGGAACATAGAATTAAAATACACGGATCTTTACATTAATTCTTGATACATATTTTTTAAGTTCAGTGCCTTTGCCGTTAGCTTGTCGTGTTCAGCTTTTGTTGTCTATCTGTTTGTTCCTTCTGTATATTTGTCATCTAGTGACTACTTGTTCCTTCATCTACCACCGGAAGTTGTCTATTTCCTCCGCCAGGGCTTGATACCGTTGCTTCATTGCACGGGCAGCAGCCTTCGGTTGACGCTCTCTGGTGAACAACCCCTTCTTGTTGCCAACGACACGGTGGATGGCTGCAACGAACAAAAGATTAATGAGGACCCAGAAAAGATCTGACCTTTCTCAGCATGTCCTAAATTGCATTAGTGTCTTATTTTGTACCTTGTATTCGAATCTTACCTTAATGTTTTGGCTCAAAAACGGGACGTCCCAAGTGTAAGCCTTGTTGTTTGTGTGTGATTTCTTATGTATACATGCACAAGACATACAAAATACGTAGGTTCAAATTAAACAATATAACTTTAATGCCTGGAAGCCATTCACGTACATCTTACACACTGTCACTATAACAACCAATCAATAACATGCTATAGAATACAAATTCTTCTTCTTCCTTTTATCATGCGTCTATCATCTCCTCCTGGAGTTTCTTTTTTTTTGTTTTAAGTGCTGGTCTCACCGTATCTATCAGGAGGTCTCTTAAGTCTATTCGATCTTCTGATTGGTGTGTGCCCAGCGTCTGTGTTTGGTTGATTTTGGTTATCTCTTCCCTCTGTATCCTCCGGCTGTCCTTCTGGTATCGATTCAAGGTTTGAATCAGGTAGATATGTTGATGAGGGGTTTGGTTCACACTCACGTTTTCGTAGCCACCTGACGTGTACCGTTCGTGTCAATCCGTCGAACAACTGCACTTTATATATTAGGCTGTTGCCAACTTTAGACAATAGCATTCCTGGTACATGCTTCGGAGAATTTACCTTAGGGTCTGCACCCAGACTGGATCATTCGGAAGATATGCAAGATAAGTTTTGTCAAGTCTCTTCCTCTCTACTCGGCCCCGCCGTGATCCAAGAAATGGTGGGCGATCCTCTCGCCTTTCCCGTTCAGTCATATATTTATGTCTCTTGTATCGCAGTTGGTCACTTTCCATTGATTCAACATCCTTATTTCTCATTGCCTGTGTTCGAATTCCAGCTCTCTCTTCTCTCGCCTTCTGAGCCAACTGCCTCACATGCTCTTCTTTCTTCTCCTTTTCTTGCTGGTCAAGTTTCTTCTTCAGCTGTGCTCTCAAACCTTCAATTTCCGGTATTTTAGTATTAATATCTGCGTTATCATTTCGTTCGGACCCCGTATTTGTGAACAATGTGTTACATTGTGCTAACAGTTTTCTCCAACCCGGATGAATAATGTCGAGCCATGAACGTCCAATCAACGGATAACGCAGTTCTTCTTCACACAATATAATCGGCAATTCATACAATACATCATTCAATGATAAATCCACTAAGGTTTGACCTTTCAACTTTAACGTATCATTATTCACGCCTCGTAACGTTAGTGAAGTAAATTGTGTTCGCCGATGTGGAAACAATTGTTTGAAAGACTTGTTATTAAACAGAGTAACCGTAGATCCAGTATCTAGTTCACATTGTACAATTCGCTTATCAATACACAAATCAACTACGCACGGTTCTGCTGACACCAGAACATTAGTGCCATCTATAGCTTGTGCTCTTGGCTTGAAACTAACACTCCTTGCTTTTGAACGAGTGAGTGTTGCATCTTCCACTTGTGTATTTTCTGTGTTCGATGAAATAGTGCAAGTATTATCTTCTGGCGGATGAGAATCACTAACCTCAACGTGCAATAAAGACAAACCATGAAATTCGTTATGTATGTTTTGTTCAACAATAGCGTCTAAAGGTTTAATATTAGACGTAGATATTTGATCACTTGTAATTGTCTTAGTCGCAACTCCACCATTATTTTTCCTAAACTTGCATTTTACATGCCAGTGACCTTTCTTTTTGCAAAATGAACATATCGAATATTTTGCTGGACAATGTCCAAGATCATGCCTTCTGGAGCATCTATCACATTCTTCAGTGCTTTTATTACTTTTATCCCGAGGAGTAACAAAGTTCTTTTTGCTTGCTTGCGATGACTGGAAACATGGTTTAAATTTCTGTGTCCCAGCAAATGCAACTATATTAGAACTACATTCCTTTTCACGATGTGCGAACATTTGTGTTTCCCGTTCAATTAATTCCATTTGAAGCACAATATCTTGACATTTTGCTGGAGTCAATGTAGGTTCAGATAGTAATTTCTTTCTAATGGCGTCAGACCGAACGCCTACAATTATTTCCTCTACAATGGCTTCCTGTAAGTACTGGCCAAAACTACATTTTAGTGCTTGTTCCTTAACACGTACCATAAATCGTGTTGCATCCTCGCCGCTTTCCTGCATGCATTGCCTGAACTTAAAACGTTCCACATATTTGTTTGTTCTCTGGCCATAATATTTAAGCAGATTGTCCCTGAGGATCGAATACGCTTGCCGTTCGATTGGTTCAGGTGATAGGATAATCTTCAGTACTTTGAATGTTTCAGGTCCTATAACTGCAATCAGTATGGGCACCTTCCTGGCTTCATTAACATCATGAGCCAAGCAAGACTGTTCAAACCTCGTTAAATAATCTTCTATTTCTTCCGAATCTGGCCGGAACTCAGAGAATAAATTCAAACCTAACATATTCATAATTGTGGTCAACTAAATATCACAATATCGTAAACACAATCCGTATCACACTGATTTAAACTTTGTTCTTGTACAATTATTGTAATCTACGCCGTAGACACAATTTGTATCGCATTGATTGAACCTTACCCTTGTGCAATTATTGTAAATAGTACACAAACCGTGTAATCTTGGTTCTTACCGTAGAAATTGATCAAGCCGACACAATTTCTGCTTGCATAAACCTATGCTGGAATGATGATCGTCGCGTACTCTTCGTGACGTCTTCATCCATACTTCTTCTTACGAAGAATCACCAAGAATATCCTGTACGACTGCGCCATAGATGTAAGCCTTGTTGTTTGTGTGTGATTTCTTATGTATACATGCACAAGACATACAAAATACGTAGGTTCAAATTAAACAATATAACTTTAATGCCTGGAAGCCATTCACGTACATCTTACACACTGTCACTATAACAACCAATCAATAACATGCTATAGAATACAAATTCTTCTTCTTCCTTTTATCATGCGTCTATCACCAAGGAGGTCAATTTACCCCCCCCCCCCCGTTTTTTTCCTGAAAAGTCTGTTAAGTCTAATTATAATACATTTACATAGTGTTTCTGCTGCCTCTTGTTAGCGTTTGATGTTAGTCCTACGTCGAAGTTGAGGAATGACAGAAGTATTTATCAGAACAACCGATCTTCTTGAGAACAACTTTATTCTTCAGAACCGTCTTCATATTATTATTTTATTCCAATTAATGATCATCAGTTATATATACAATGTAATTGTTTGCAAGAAAACTTTCAGTATGAAGTAACTGTAAAAGTAACTTACAGTTACTTTTCAAACACAAGTAACTGTAACTGAGTTACTTTTTAAATCGAGTAACTGTGACTGTAACTCTGTTACTTTTTTAGGCAAGTAACTGTAACTTTTAAAAAAGTAACTTTCCGAACACTGGAAACTACATACATGTACGCTTCTTGGTCATGCTTATTCGTTTCTCTACAAATAACGAAGCACACACAAAACAATACAACCTGCGAAGCGAGCTAACTTGAACAGTAAACTGTTATCTACTCGAACATTCTAGATAATGTCACGACCTTTATCTTTAAGACTTTAATTATAAAATCGTAATAGTCAGTGACGGCGATTAGGGGGGCGAGGGGGCATTTGTCCCCTACTTTTTGCCACTTTTGCCCCCGCACTATGCTAAACCTTATCTACGAGGGAAAGAAAACTGTCTTTGCCCCCCCCCCCAGTTTTGGCACCTTGCCCCCCTAGTTTTGGAACCCAATCGCCGCCACTGGTGCATAAATATTCTACACCTTTTCGTCAAATCACAAAAACATAATCTGGAACTGAAATTTCAACATTAGAGTTTTCTCAACAGCCCAATTTCCTATGGAAATTATACTCAAAAAGCAAACGTTGTGGTTTACCTAATATTTTCAAGACCCAAAAAGGCAATTTCAATTTTCAATTTCAATTTTCCTTTATTAAAGGGCGAGGTTCAGCCTGCGGCTGTTCTACCACCTAACCCCAATGAATATATACACATACTTAATATATTATACATACTAAATGTTTGTACAATAATAAACAAAAAAGGAAGAAAGAAACAAACACAGAAAACACATAAAGAACAAATACAAAATTGAGAACAAAGGGTAGTCTACACACTAAAAAAAAAGATTGAAAACAAATACACAAAGGATACAAAAATTAATTGAAATAATTGTGCTTGGTGTGATATAGTTAAGAATAATACAAATTAATATTATGTAAAAACATATAAATGTTCTTAATATACGAAAGAGGACAATATATCATCAAGAGTTGGCAACATGTAAGGGGGAAAGTAAACAAGCAAAATGAAAATGAAATATACCTGTGGTTCTCAGTGCTCCACATTATTTCTACAAATCTATATTGTGTAGATTTATAAAACCGCAACGAAAATATACATACAGATGTTTTGCTGAGGAACAGCCGAGTTTGTAATGAGTGCATAGAACATATGATATTGAGCCCGAACCAATCAAACATGCAACCACCAACAATCCATGGACCCGTCCTAGGCCTATACAATATCCTCGTATAATCTAAAGGTTTACTGGAAATTATACAAAATTTTTACCTTGTTGTGTTTGGAAGTCAGCAAAATTCCATATCATCTCCCCTATCAGAACACCTTCCTGTCGCAACGTATCGAATCCCTTGAAATACTCCTCCATCAGGGCTACTTCATAGTCTTCCGTCCACATGCTTGGAGGGTCCTGGAGAAATAGAATTATGAGGCAATCATTGCTTCCACTGAGGCAAAGTGTATACAAGCCAGCGTTTTTTCACGGTTGAGTGGATTTTCTGCTTGTTTAGGCCAATTGCGACAATGAAGATGAATGATGATGAGGCGGAATGATGAAAATAGATTCGTGCCTAAGCCGAGACTCGTTGGTAACATTCTGAGTAGATCACTCAACGCGGTCGGCCACAATGGCTACTCAGATGAACGCAAATATTTGGCAATATGCTTAGCTAAATTATTATAGAAATTACTTTTTTCTAGGGCTGAGTCGATACCACCTTCCACCGATAACGATACTTGAAAATTGCAATAATTGAAATTTGTTCAAAATATTGGTCAATATTGGTGAAAATACACACCAATTTTGTATTCTTCTGCAATCATATCCAGTGACGGCGATTAGTGGGAGAGGGCGAGGCCCCCGCTTTTTGCATCTTTTGCTCCTGCACTATGCTAAACCTTATCTACCAAGGGAAAGTAAACTGTCCTTGCCCCCCTAGTTTTGGCTCTTCGACACCAAGTTTTGGAACTCAATCGCCGCCACTGATCATATGCAACCCTTAACTTGTGAGGTGCTTATACTGGGAAATACTTTTTGAGGTACGTCTGTCAGACCGCTCTGAATTTTTTCACCCCTGCCTCAACATAAATTACCAATTTAACTTTCTGATATTGAAGAATAATACATTATGGGTATTAGTGACTGATTTGATAATTGGTGCCAGAACGTAAGTTATATAGCTACTATATTCATTAGTTTATTCATCTACAAAAAATATTATAAATGTGAACATATTCATTTGACTTGTCGTATTGTCAAAAATATACACAAAAAATAACATTTTATGATATATTTAGCAACTAGTAAGTGCAATTTAACTACAGAAAGCAAAAAGTGTTCAAAATAGAAGAATTCTAATAGAAGACTGCGTGTCACTCGCCATAACGCTCCTTGTGGGGTACGTCAGGCAAACCGCACTCCTTACACGCAATAAGCTGGCGAGAAACTTATGCTGTGAGGAGGGCCAAGGACACCATTGCGTAAGGTAGATGGAAGGTGGCGACACTAACTTGAACGAAAGGCGGTAATCTGAAACTTCCAAAACTTCAAGCGGTCTGTGAGACCGCACCTCACAAGTTAAGGGTACACCAGAATATTAAAATAGATGCTATGAAATCAGAAAATATGGTTTCTCGTGCAAAATTGGTGAAAAAAAAGTTACATTTTGCATAATTTTCAGGATAATTGAACTCCGCGAAAGTGTCGTGCGGCATTTTTGAGAACCCCGTGAAAGACCAAAACGCCGGAAAAGTATCGTCTGGTATCGGTAGATGAATTCCAATCGATACTTTCCGATACCGATACCACTGGTATAGGCCGATCGGCATCGGCTCAACCCTACTTTCTTTCTGAAAAAAAATTATAGATATATAATAATTATTCCATTTTTAGAGGGAGGGGAAGACGGATGGAGGTTCCATAGTTCTGAACTGCATAATTTATTTTCATCCCCTGATATTTTAAATCAAGGAGACGTCGAAAGCATGCTATGCAGCAGTAGCATGAATCCCACATAGCACAGTAAGCCCAGTGATGAATTCAGTGCATTCGGCAAGGGATCCCAGGTTCGATACCCGGTGGAGGCACAAGTGGTTCGAATTCCACTTTAAACTGTAGGCTCAGTCCAGATTAGCCTCACTGTGCATAAAGTGCACTTAAAACACCAAATCAACCAACCAACCAGCGCATTCGGACCATAGCTAAGATTTTGGCAAGCATGTTCCTTTTGGCTTTTTTCATTCACTTTAATTCAACAGAGAACGTACTTTTTATGGCTCTCTCGTAATAATGTGCACTGCTTCAGTCCTCTTTATAATTTAAAGTCAAAATAATGAACGAATTTAAATTATCGTCCGCTTTGGTAACTGCTAACTAGAAAAAAATCCATTTTATTGAAATCCAACAATGAACACATGTAGAGCATGTAAGCTTCTATTGCTGTAACAAATTTTCTTACCGCTATTTCAACGGTTAGTCAGTCAACAGTTTGCTGAGGAATGGTACATGTGCAATCTTATCGAAAGTTACACTTAATTTAACTGCGTATTAGAGGTAAGGCGCAATTTTAAAATATTAGTATTGTTTTTATCATTATTATAATTTGTTGCCTATGACATCCCCGGGAAAGTTTTATATCTCCAATCACCCTTCTTGGAGGAAAGTGACTGGAACCTGCTTCATGCTTCAAACAAGATATTCATGTATCTATAAGTGAATAAACTTGCTGCAAGCATATAATGAATGGCGAGCCATATGCTTGCATCAGGCTTGAATCAAGTCAGCTAGTTATCACGTGTCAAAATTACAGGAAGCTTGACATATGAAGCTTGCACCAAGCTCTGTCACAGAAAGTTGCTTCTGTCAGCTTGATTCAAGCTTGCCATATCCAACTACCTTCGACAAGTTACAAGCAAGCTACAGCAAGCTTGCCAGCTCTCGTGCTATCTAGGATGGAACAGAATAGAAAAAAGTGAAGGGTTATTGTTGGGAAACCTGGTGGAAAGAAACCTGTGTCAAGATCAAGACGAAAATGGAGCTGAAGAAACTTGACAAGGATGTTCGAGAGTGAAATCTTGTCCAGGAAAAAACCTATGTTGCCGCAGCAATAAACCTTAGGGTTTAGGATTGTCAGACAGTTAAAAGCAGTGTAACAATACACATAATTATCCACTAATTTTCTTCTAACGCCAATTTATTTTGTAAGAAAGTTAAACACTTCGAAACATTTTATTTTCGTCACTTATATTATTATCTTATAACTTAAATATTTATATCACTAGTTTCATCCCAAGAAAGATGATGAATTGTGAATTTATAAATTGGACAACTATTTTAGTCCGTTTTCTACCTGTTTCCCACTGTAATAGGCCACTAGAAACAAGACAACATAACTTACGGCAGTTCTCATGAAACAAATGCCTAACGAATCGTATAGAGATAAACTCACAATCAAGAATTATATTTAGCCAGTAAACACCCAACCAGCATAAAGGACAAGCACAAAACACATTAATCAGTAATAGGTGGGTGTGTGTTTATAGTGTTTTCAGGCGTTATAATGTAATTGCCCCTAATATTTTGTCCCCCCCCCCCTCATAATTACTATCCCAACATTTTCTTTAGCAAAGGTAAAGCATAACACGAATGGTATGATAGATCAATGAAGTACTTCTTACAGCTACGTACCATGTGGAGACCGGCCACAGCATCCGCTCCATACTCGGAGACTATCACTGGCTTCCCAAACTTATCGTGCCAAGCTCTGAGATCAGTTTCAATTTGTGACTGGATAACATCCAAAGCTCCTGCATCCGAATACCAGCCATAGTATCTGTTCAAGCAATTCACGTCCAGGTACTGCGCCTAAATGCAAACAATATATGGCGAGGTGCCAGAAATGTCGTATAAGCCATCTACAGTACTAGTAAATTGGTATCAAATTAAGAATTGGAATTAATAGTTTTCACAATATTGCCGAGTGTGCCATGGTGCTTTAACCACTTTAACACAATAAAGAAAGCAAGGCGCAAAACGATATAAAGGATGTCACAAAAGTAACGGATTTAAATTGTTCGCCATTTTTTCCCCGCAGGGTTGGCAGCGTCCTGTGAGGTCACATGCTGTAGTAAAAGCATTGCGGTTAGTCAATAATATGGAGCGCTACACAACGAAGGAGCGATGGAGATTGTGGGCAAATTACCTGACATTTTCGGTAGGAGAAGCGCCCCAAATGAATCAACTGTGCGACCCCAGGCCGTGCAATGCTGCGAAATTGAAAGCAGACGTTCAAAAAGCTATCGACGGCATTGAGAAGTTATGCGAAAAAGTGATTCAGAATTTTGTCAAGATAATTCGAGTGTATCAAATGCGTCGTCAAGAACGTATATCAGCCCGACCCTGTGGCCGAGTGGTTAGCACATCGCGCTGCGACGCCAAGGGTCCCGGGTTCGAATCCCGGTCGGGCTTGGTTGTTTGTGAATGTCCCATTCATCAATTTCATCATTTCATCACTCATCCCCATCTTTGCAAATTAGCCAAGAGGCACAAAACGCGAAGTAAAATAAACTAAATCAAATCAAAAAGAACGTATATCAGGCATCCTCTTCCACATTTGATGGCAATGTTTATATTTTCAAATAATGTAATAACTTTGCCAAGTAATAAATATATAAAATGTTTTTTCTTAAATTAAATCCTGCGTTTTCTTTGGGACACCCTTTATAATCACCGCCCAGGTTAAACCAATAAAGGTGTTGACTTAGGAATGAAGAGCAATGTTCCTTGCAATTGACAACCTAAGTTGTAAACTTGTATACCAGAAAGAAGAATATTCTTGCTGGGCCAATAAACTTATAAAGTAGTTCCTTACTGGTTCCTTACCGGTAGTATTTAACCAACATGATTCCAAATCACATCGCCAGGAAAGCTACAATCCCTATACTTCCTTTGTTATTTCAAATTAATAATGGTAATACGTCAATTTCTACATTGTCAGATATTATATCCTATGACTGTTACAATCCATTTTAAATCTTAGAAAATCAAATTTTGAATATATTTTTTCTGTCAAAATTTTAGTATCCAACTAAAACTATATTGCCATTTTATTTCGAAATTTGAGAAAATGATTACACTTGTAGAAAAAAGTAATGATAACATTTTATACACGAAATGTAAGAATCACTTTTAAGAAAATGTTCAATCCCACATCCCCATTTATTTTGACTTGCGAAAAATTAAATTAATTAATTAAACCTAACTGGACCTATTTTTTAAATTGGCAGACAAACATCTCGGTTTTGGAGGTGGGAAGGGGATTTTGATGTTTATGGGGACTGTGGGTTATTTGGGCAAAGCATTCGGCCTTGTTTTAGCTTCTTTTTCAAATGTTCAGCCCTTTCTGGGTTTAATTTGACTGTATTATTAATATAAAATTAAGATGAATAGTAAAACAGAAGAATTAACACAAAATGAAAAAAAACAAAGGACAGTACCGCTTTGTCAGTGTTGTAATCCTGATTGGATACAAGCGTGACGGGACGGGTGCTATCCAGCTCCCTCGTATGGTTGGCAACGGAGCTGAAAAAGATATTGGTTTAATAACATATATCTGGATATTTTAAAGAGATACTGCTATATTTTCATCATTGAATACGATGTGATTCTACTAAATCCAGTTTCTCTTAATACTTGTTTTAATATTTATTGTCATCATTTTAAATCAAGGACAGAATTTTACACATGTCTAAATAATTTCAACACGTCACAGAATGTAGGCATCATACTTACTTTACAGTGATTATTGCCTGTTAAAGTAGCCTTTGAAACAATAGCGAATTAATATTTGTATCGTATTACTATATTTTCCATAACCGACATAAAATCGTACAAACACATATATATCCGTAAGAAAATAATAGGAAATACTAATTGCATAATATACAATACTATAAATCTTAATATTTAACTTGTCAACTAAAACTAATTACCTTCACATGAAATATACACGAAAAACAATATTTTCCTTAAATGTAATCGAATTTAACTTTGATCTTGGATGCTGCAGTACACTTAATTCACTCCAGTTTTAGTTATCATAATTGTATTTATCATTATCAAATTCATGTATTTTCAGTTTGATGTTTCAGCAGTAGGTGCTACGGCACACATACGTGCCTTCCAAACCAGGAATAATTCTATGAATGTACATACCTGTGCTTGAATTACATAGTAAAATCTGTAGTTCGAATAGTTAACAAAACAACATTGTTTTCAAGCAGTATTTTCTAACTTGAATGTTTGATTTTTTAAGACGATATTTTAATTAGTAGCGTGTTTTAAGATTAATATCATACAAAAATTGCAAAATATCCGCGAGTAACTCGTATTCAGAAATATAGAATGACAGGCCTATAGATTCCAGATATTCAACTAGGATATAGGCCTAACTAGCCTATTTAAGAAAGGGTAAAATACTATTATAATACTATTAATACTATTATGAATATATATATTTTCCTAACTATTCTGCAGAAAACGAGATAATCACATATGCACGGATTCTGTATATAGAGCCTCTCCCCCTTCCCCCAAAAAATTCCGGAGAGGTTTTACCCCTCATATGGATTAGATGTTTTTAAAGCTATATCAGAAGACATAAGAGGGCGGAAATGTACAAAAAGTTTGGGCCTCTAGCGAGGGAATCACCCGATATAATTACGAAATAATGTAAATTTAAAGAAGAGAAAAAATCATGCTAAAGCAGCTAGAAAGCAGTTAGATCCAAAATAAATTCACAAATAGTATTTTCTTTCGACTTTCAGTACTGATTGTAGACAAATTGTTTAATCTTATATGTATGAGTATAAATGCAAGTAAGGGTTCTGAGTACCTGAAATATGGTGCAGAAGCTTCTTCATTCGATTTTGGTTCGTTACTGATGGACCACATGATGACGCTCGGCCTGTTCTTGTCCCTCCGGACGAGCTCCTCCATCACAACCAGATGGTGGTCGAGTAGGGCCTGGTGGAAGCCGCTGCAAACAATTTCATTTCACTTCTTTTTCTTTTATTTGATAAATACTGAATACAGAATAAATCCATTATATACCAGAATATCAAGTGAAAAATGAAAACAAAGGCAATAAGCACTATCAGCGATTGGGTGACAAAAATGTGGGGGCGGCAGGACTGTTTACTTTCTCTTGGTAGACAAGGCTTACATTAAGAGGCCATAGAACAGGGGCAAAAGTCGCATAAAGTAGGGGGCAATTGCCCCCTAATCGCCACCACTGGTAGGTAATAATCAGGGAACGGATTTAGGTAAATACATATTTATATATATAGCTGAAATCAGTTATATTCTGTATTATGTTTGCGCATCATGGCCTGTAGGCTCGAAAAATTCCGTTTTCATTTTCCATATTTGTACACATATTAGGTTTTGGCTCATATTTTACATATTTTAGTTATATTTACATATTATTTCCATATTTCGGAACATTTCTCAACATATACTCCATATTCGCGCAATAACTGCATGTCTCCGTGTGACCGAAAGTGTTGGGTGAATTTATTGCGAATAACTGACAAATTTGAAATACACCCCCATTATTTCTTGTGACATTGAACGCAGTTTTAGTCAAAATAAATCCATCTTAAGAGACAACAGAAGGAAATTCATGTTCGAACACTTGCAACAAAATTTTGTTATTCATTGTTTTGGAAACAGAAAATGAACACATTTTGTGTAGTTTTACAATTAATGTCAATGTAAGCGTATTGTATTTTATGTAGCTCGTGTATTGTCTTATATTATTAAAAAGGTATATTTATGGTCCTTATTTAACTCCATATTTTGGTGAAAATAATTAAATATATATTTCATACGTATTTAGCACATTTTTACTACATATAAATCCCACAAAACAAGAATAATAAATACTCCAACATTAAAAGCAATACTCTTTAGCTGGTTAATACACGCCGTTTCTGAGTTTGGAGAGATGGAAGACTTGAACATCACGCAATGAATTGTAGAGGGTTTAACAATATGCAGTAGCTTTATCATTGTTACGTTGGTTTGCCACTAGATGGCTTTGGTTATATAAGGGGCGTGTCTATAGTAAGAAAGGTCAGAGGAGAGCGAACCTCTATAAGAAAATCACTTCCTACTGATTAACCGAGGGTATCGCACTTTAAAGTCAGTTTCTCCTTCCCAAGTGTCAAAAAGGACGAGTTAAAATGGAACATAGACAGGGAGTAGTGGTGTTATTGTAGTGCTTTAGTATTTAAAGTATTGTTTGGTTGAGTAGTTAGTTGGCTAATTTTTGTTTAAGTCACAGCACTCCTTTTTTGTTTAAAGCTAGATCTATTAAGAAATGGGTCTTAAGTTGAAATAAATGGAAATACTTTAGATAAAATAAAGCCAAATTGGAAGTTGTTGGGATATTGAATTAACAGAACAGACGTTTCGTTCTGTAAAGGTTTAATTGTGTTTAAAAACAAAATATGGAATAAGTCAGTTACTGATTGTAATTCTGGGTTTATATTGTTTAATCAATACTGTCTATGATGTCTAAAGCTCGTCAGGCAAAATGTCAAATAAACCTCATATAAATATAGCTCTTATGTATTTTTTCATGCACATCGCGCTACGATGCTAGGGGTCCAGGGTTCGAATCCCAGCCTGGGCATGGCTGTTTGTGAGTATCCATTCATCAATTAGCCAAAAGTGAAAGAAAAGTGAAGTAAATTAAACCAAATCATTATTTTCTCGCAAAACCTACAATTTTACGGCATAAATGTTAAACCTTTTATTACTATTCTTTCACTGCCTTAATTGACTTGATTTCTCTGCTTAGTTATGGACTGACTTTAGTTGTATCCCTTGTGCTCTCCTTTAAAGAGTAATATTTATAATATTAAATAACACTAAAGCATTAACACTAAAGGTTATACAATAAGAAGTTGGTCATAAAGGTTTCCCCAGAAGTGCTCGAAGGATACCCTTGAAGTTTTGGTGTAAAACAAGTTGTTGCATTTACTATTGATATTGCTATAGAATGTGGACATTAAAAGTGGCAAGAGTTCACTAATGAGAAGTTGTCCGCTCATGAATCTGATAAGAAATCTAAAATCTGAAACTTGACGACGAAGAAAAAGATTGTAGATTTGAAGACTGGATGCATGTTGCAAAAGTTTGCAAGCGCAGGGTACATGTGTTTAACTATTCCGATAAAGAAATGTACTACTTTGTCTGCTCCATTATACTTCTTTCGTAAACCACGGACGAAACACAAGAACGATATAAGTACTCAATACTTTACCCATGTAAAACACGTTGTAAAGTAGGTTCTGAGGATAAAAACATGGGTGAATGTTTAAATCTGTAAATTAATTCAGAGTTTTCATGGCTTTAGAAGTAATGTGGCTCAAGGTGATTTTACTATCGAAAATTACTCCAAAATTTTGTGCTTCTGCTATAGCGTGTAGTGTAGCCTCCATATTTAAAATGACAAAAAGGTATTTTTAAGCTCACTCGATTAGTGGTACAGTCTTGAGGGCATTTTTACATAACAGTTTATACCTTACATAAACAGGGCTTTTAAAATTTTCACTTGACTCACCCCTCTAGCATTTTGCAAACATTTTCAATGTTACTGGTACAAAAATGCTTGAATAAGATATAAATATCCTTAATAAAGAGCTGATATCTCTGACGATATCCCTCGATTCACTACTTTATTAATGTTGCCACAATTTAGAAATCAATATCAACACACACACACACAGGCATATATTACTTTATATATATTTTTTGCGTAATTTCTTTGTCACATGTTTTAATTTGAGCTTACTTGATGGCAACGGCAGGGCATTCGTCAATGATGACAATGCCTTGTTCGTCGGCGAAGTCCATAATCTCCTCTGCATACGGGTAATGTGACGTGCGGTAGGAATTGGCCGCTATCCACTTGATTAGGTTGTAGTCTTTGGTTATCAGAGGGTAATCCAGACCTTTTCCTCGGATCTAAAAATATATTCAAAAGTTAGCTCTTTGATGCCATGACACCAGTAGTATTTCCTTTTCAAAGATGTTATTTGAATTCTACCCATCAAATATCTTACTATTACTATTATTATTATTATTATTATTACTATTATTATTATTATTATTATTATTATTGATGTGTTGACCAACTATATAAAATATTTACATAATTGATATCTTGATTGTAGTCACACAAATTAGATGGCACCACCAAATAACACCATATACGCTCGTATATGGGCAGTTGCTGGTGACAGCATGCTGATTGTCGCACATTGTTCAAAGGTATGCAAATGATTTTACATTGAACAGATTACCCTAAAATGTAATTTTCATTAAGTGGCATTGCTATATTTGGGATTTATCACTGATTTGTAAAAGTAGATTTGTGAACATACACATTTTGTGCTTCTAGAGATTGATCCTGATAAATTTTGTGCCTGCTATATTTTGGAAATATTTCGTTAGTTCGAGACAATGGTCACTGTGTGATTTCTTTCCGTTATTTTTTATTTTTTTTTTTTTTCTGTAATTTGTTTCGAGATTTGTATGAGAGAACACGCGTTTGCTTGTGTATTTAAAAATTTCACAAGCACTCTTGTGCCTCATACAATTTCGAAGTTGTCCAAATTATCCTCGAGAAAAATTGCTGATTTTTATGTTTCCATTCGTCAGAATATGCATGTGGAGTACAAATTGCGAAATAAATCCTGCAAGAAATCTTAAAATGCAAACTACCCGTTTTTATTAGAAATATTTACAAAAGGTAAAAAAAAAAAAAGGTAAAGTGTTCCCCTGTGCATAGCACCACGCCATGAAGGCGTATAGGGGGTGTGGGGGTAACGCCCCACACTTTCTTGATCCGGTCGTGAGTGGGGATGATGTGATCAGCATCACGCCCCTGACCGCCTTTACCCCCCAGGGTTTCCCCCAGGTACCCATGTTATTCGACGCTGGGTGGACGCCGGGGCCGCTTCCAACGTTAGAAAAGTTCCCGGATTTGAACCGGCCGGGGATCGAACCCGGGACCTTGAGCATGGTAGTCAGACGCGTTACCGACTGAGCCACCGCGGCCACACATTAGAAATATTTACAGTAACTTTATTAATGAAACTGAGAAGTTTTATTACACAACCAAGGCTTAGAGGAGCACACATTTATTATTCCTTCAAAGTACTATGTTATATTCCTGTAAGTATGAAGATTACAAAAAACAGTAATCGAGATGAAGAATAAAATTAATTAAAAAGTAATGACTTCGTAAGGAAATGAATTTTGCACTTCATATTAATATTGAAGTTCTCGTATTCACTAAGCCAATTCACTCTGTACGGAAATTATCTCAAAATACACTCTAACAATTAAAATTGAAAATTAGCATCTTACGTGAGAATCTTCATGTCTGCCAAAACCTCGAAAGTAAAATGATTTGCCATTAATGTAAAGTCCTTTCGTGTCCCAAGAAACGCTCCTAATTCCAACTCTTAAGCGATAGACGTCAGATGATGCCGGCTCAGTTGCTGTTAGAGTCACCTGTGGAAAGTTTGAAATTATGTGTGTATCTACATACGTATATACATACACATATATTAACAAGCACTTCGTGATCTGTAAATGCGTTTGCACACTCATACATATTATATTACCTTAATTTAGTTAGGACAGAGACTAATATAATAAAAACCCGTGGGCCTTGAAGGGCCTTGGCCTATTTCCCGACTGTCAGTCTCCCTCCTGCAATCCTACCAAAAGGTGTGGAGAACTTCAAGCGGTAAGCGGGTGACGTGGGCTCAGCACGTGGAACCCTTAGCCGTTGTAGGAGATATCCGTGACCGGGTTACGCTACTCACTCGTAGCTCCAGAATTTCCTCACGATGGTGGGTTACACAGGCCGAGAACCCAGAGATTGAACCCGGGCGAACTCGAACCCATGTCGTCCCGCGGTCGGAGCCAAAAGCACAGCGTAGAGACTGGTATATCCCGTTAATTTATCTATAATGAGTTCAGGAAATTACGGTTTCTATCTTACTTGAACAAGTTCTTATCCTGAAGGGCCAGCTTTGGAGTTCCTAACCAAAGAAAGTTTTTAGTACAGGGTGGCGCGTATTGAATCTACCAATATCAGTTGGCAACCCTGTCGGAACGCAGGTGCACCTGCTCAGAAGTCTCCCACGCTTATGCAGATACAAGTCTGGCAATCAGTCTGACTTGGAATGTTCACCTGTTCAGATAAGAATCGTGGTAGTGGACCCGTTCTTCTGAACGGGTTGCATTCAGGAGATGCAGCCGGCACTGCGACGACGGTCCAATGAGGGTCGGCATAAACCCCTACCAGAGCGTCACAACATGATACGATGAGTCAGACGATAGAAAGCCAATTGCAGCGTGCAGAAACAGAAGTCTCCACTTCGGAGAAGGCGTATTCTCTGGAGTCCTGGTGCTTCTCAGTGCGTCTCCTGAATGGAACCCGTTCGAATGAACGCCTTCACTGCTACGATTTGAACGGGTGAATATTCCATGGCCAACTGATTGTCAGACTTGTATCTGCATAAGCGTGGGAGACTTCTGGGCATGCGCATCTGCATTCCGACAGGGTTGCCAACTCAATTTGGTAGATACAATATGAGCCACCCTGTATAACCGTATAGGCCGGGGATTGAAAACGAAAGAATCACATTTGCCTTAGGTTCTTTGCTGTTTTTATAGCTTGCATAATTCTGGCTGTATTGCTTTTTAACAGTTAGTCATTTCTCATGTTATTATAATGGGTGTCACACGTGAAACGCGTGCGGGCCGGTTTTACGTGGAACACCCGATATAACATGCTATTATATAAAGCTGATGTGACTAAGATATCTGTTGTAAAACGTCATTCTACGTGGATTTGTAGGCAATATCCAGACAATAATACTAACCTCTAAAGTATACAGGTATCCTGGATTAGGATCCATAGTGTAAGGCCACCAGAACTTTGCGTCTGCAACTTCAACGTCACCCGTGAGTCCCTCGCCACTTCCAGCCACGTTTCCCTCGCTGTCAAGGACACGGACAGTGGCTGAAGCCTCTACTCCCTCAGCTCCTTGGTAACTTAAGGAGTAATGAATTACACCTGAGAGAAAATAAATGTTTATATTATTTATCTTGCAAATAATCTAATAGTACGTAAAATGGATGAACTATTTGATCATTTGTTATTTCAGAACATTTCCTCTTGAAATACGAGGCGTGTCAGAAAGTAAAGAAACGACTGATATATATATCTTAGGGAAAATATGTAAGCCTTACATTGTAAGGCATGAGTTGGCAACACTGACAGTGACCTTTTATCCCAGCGATGGCAACCCTAGCATACTGGTGCTAAACCTAGCATAATTTAACCGTCTTTGCCACCTAGCACCCTGTGTTTGGCATAACAGCCAAATCTAGCATAATCTGCAACCATCGGTAGATATTGAACTCAAAGGAAAGTGCTCTGAAGAAGTAAAAATGAAAGTAACTGCACATCTCTATTTCAGGAATGGACATGTTTCCAACAAAAGAGAGTAAACCGGCCCAGTGATCCCGTCCCCCACCAACGCCTTTCGTTTCATCTCTTCCGCATCTTCCTGCCATAAAATCGAAGAGGAGGGTTGGGGCGGTCCACCCTCAAAAGTTTGTCCTTTCCCAGCACCGACACAAGGGGTCAGCCATTTGCGGTGCCTGTATTTTCGCGAGGAATGTTTAGTAGAAAATTGGATTGACAAATAAAGCACATGTGGCGCCCTCCTTTGTCGGCAAATGTAGACCATCTTTGGGCCCGTTCCGAAAGTCGCACGAGTTTAACGCGTTAAACAAGTTATGGTAAGTGGCTGTCCCATAAGTGCTTCCGTGCGTTTCGTGAGTTTCATTATGCTGTCCCAAAAGTCGTATTCCGTGCGTTTCGTGCAAGAACGAGATTCACCAAACGCACGGACCAGGAGGCTGGTTTGTTCCGTGAGAATCGTCTGCTGCCTACAGACAACGCGCGTGCTGATGGATTCGAACTGCACTAGTTCGGAAAATGTATTATAATTTTAACAGAGACCGATATGAAGCAACGTGCACAAGATGAGTATGCCTTGACCGTTCTTCGAATGTGATTAAAATGAGTAACAGTGTCCACAGTAGAGTTTATTTTTGCCATAAAGACATTCCTTCCGCTGACACCATGCGGAAACTTTCTCTAAACAAAACGCTGCGCCTGCGCTTTCGCCTAGAGCGTCCCATAAGTCTGTAAAGTAACTGGTTTCACCAGATTCACGAGCCCAGTTATTTTCGTTCGATTCGTTCGATTCGTTCGTTTCGTTAAGACTTTCGGAACGCACCCAAAGTCTGCAGTTGTGTTCGGTTCGGTTCAATCGACTCGACACCGTTTCGGAAGCCGTCTCCCGCGGCGAAAAAAGCGTTGTTGCTGTGAACGATTTTAATTCTTCGTGCGTGCGTCTTTCAGTGTATTTTTGAACGTGTGTTTGAGTGTATCTGTGAGTGTTTTTTCCTGCTTTTTAATTTTTTTATATATATAAAATATATGTTTGGAACAATTTCGAAAAATGAGTATCTACTAGTAGCAAAAGAAGTAACTGTGAAACTCCCGGAAGGAAAAAAAGATCGTGGGGATTTAAACCAGAAATGGGAGTTTGCTCAGAAATATAGAAAGGAGTGGGAAAGAGGCAGTTTTTATTTTTTCGTTTGGCGAGTACCTTTTTTCCTTTCCTTTTCTTTTTTTTTATTTGGAAAAATTATTAGTTTACATATAAATACATTGTATGAGCATCTGAAAGTTGTAAAGAACTAGCACAAAAGTGTGCGTCTCTAGCAAGGTGTTCTTGGAGGTGGAAATGGGTTAATATGTCCTTCCATATAACTCAAAAAAATGCAGTAGTATAGGAAAGATATTTGTGAATTATACCATATGTGATTGATTATACACCGACCCCCCACCCCCACCACGGCATTAATTGAAAGGTAACGACGCTTAACTTTGTCATGTCATCTTCCCTCTCCCCATCTGCTAGAAAAAAGATGTGAAGTATTTTTACAAATTTACTGAGCCACATGCCCTAGTTCGACCCTTGGTAAGGTATGGACATGTAATTATGTTTTATCCATCCCATAGCCCATAGACTATTTCATCAGTTCTTCATTCACTCTCATTGTCGTACTTACTCCCAGAGACCCTAAGGCAAAAAAGCGATTTAAATAAATAGATCTTAGGGTGGGATAAAATATAACATCTGAAAATAGTAATAAAATATATTGTTAATAATAATAGTAATACTAATAATAATACTGCCTTAGCACAATTGGGTGGCATTCTAGCATAATTTTACAGCTCGAACAGCACTTTTCGTAGCTGACGGGTTTGCAACGCTGCTTGCTCCTCACTCTTTCCAGTAGCGTTCATCTCAGTGTAGTGATGGGTTCAAGCCGTTCATTTGTGCGAGTCGACTCATGAGCGCTCGCTCACTGAGAAGAGTAGTTCAAATGAGTCGTTCAAAAGAGTCGCCAAGCTTCTTTTTCTCGAAACACATGCCTGAAGAGGGGGAAGGGGGTAGGAGGTGTTGAAGCAGATGATTGTATTTAAGTAAACGAACACAACGTACGTCCTTCAAGATTAATAAATTGTATTGCATTTTTGTGTATATGTGTGTGCGTGTAGCCGACTAGATGGCCAAGATTCTGAAGTAATCGACATTTGATCTTGCCACAGAAGTTCCCGGGTTCTAGTCCCGGTCTGGTCAAGGATATTCTTTACGAGTGTCCCTTCATCTGTATCATCACGCATCATCCTCATCGTCGCGATTACTTAAAATTTGAAGAAAAGCGGCATAAAATAAGAAAAATACAAATACGATTCTGTATGTGTATGGATATACATATATGTGTAAACAGTAAACACACACACACACAAACAAAATTTATTGCACATACTTGTTTTCATTACTCTGCCTCATGAGTGAGATTTTCTATATTTGTATCTTGTTTCAGTTTACATTTCATGCTGCGGATAATGCAAATTATGCAGTACGATAGCATACACAGAAATGCTATATAATTATATCAACCTTTTATTAGTAATAACGTGCATTTACATATTCTTCCTTTTTTTCATTCGATCACTGGTTTTAATATCGCAACAAATGTGAGAAAGCGAGTCAACAAAATGCACTCCAGATCTGCGCTGCGACACATCATCGCTCGTTCACGACTCTTGAAACAGCACGAAGAGTCACAGCACAGTCCCACGACTCTTTCCCCATCATTCGTTCACGACTCTCAAGACGGCACGAAGAGTCATTAAGCACCTTAACGACTCGCTCGCGTTAGCGACTCTTCTGCTCACTCATCGTTCACGACTCTCGAGACGGCACGAAGAGTCGTGGAGCACCTTAACGACTCGCTCGCCTTAGCGACTCTTCTGCTCACTCATCGTTCGCTCGCGAGTCGCGAGCTCTCTTACACAAGGCGCAGCGGCGGCAGTCTCGCCAGCAGACTGGATCTACAGTTTAAAGTAGGATCCACCCGCTCGCTCTCCGCGGATGGCTAACAGCTGTGTTTAAGAAATATATATCGCTCTTGAACATTATCCATGTCCATCCCATATCCATAGCTTTTTGTTGTTCTACAGTCATTTAATATAAGTTTCTGCCAATATCATAATGTATGATCGAATTTCTATAAAGCGGGCCAAATTATACGTATGTATTTTTTTTTAATGTTGCTTTCTACTAGTAAAACACCTTAACACGTAGGCTCACCGCAGATGGCCAACAGCTGTTTATATCACTCGTGAACATGACCTATGTCCATCTTACGTAGTTGTTCCTAATTCTGCAGTCATTCAATAAAAGCTTTTTTGCAGTATCATGTACGATGAGATTTATGATTAAACTTCTATATTTATTCTTTAATGCTGTTTTCATTAGTAAAATATTTACACGTTAATGTTAATGAAATATTTCACGTCATATGAAAACGATTTTGTCAGACAATGTTTAAAGTCCACTTTTATGCTCCAATAGACAAATCGGGTCTCCCCGATGGCGTAGTGATAACGTCGCCGGTAATCAAGGGGTACCGTGTTCAATACAAAGTGGAGGTTCGGATCCTCCTTTAAACTGTAGGTCCAGTCCCGACTATCCTATCTGCACATAAAGGCTAATCGGAATATTGTAATCAAGAGGTCTGTGCCTAACACCTTCTCAAAATTTTTACAAGACTCCCCTAATATTTTTTACTAACATTTAATTTCTTGTAATTTTAGCGCTAATGGTTTGGCCGAACTTGAAACTACAGGACAAATTTGTTGGCTGTTCTTCGCTGCCCGTCATGGGCTGAGGTTGCGCGCTCTCTCTCTGCAAACAACACTCGCGAGTCGACTCTTTCCTTCGTTCAAAGAGTCGCTAAGGTGTGCCACGACTCTTTGAACGAAGGAAAGAGTCGACTCGCGAGCATGCTCCTTCCCATGATACTAAGAGACATGGTAGGCTCATGCGCATCGCCGGGGGCCACTGTGACGTCAACTGGTGAGCAACCCGAGATTTCGCCCGCTACATCTGGCAGCGAATCTTTGTTTTTCGCTAACAAATAGACGTTTCTTTCTTTACTGAGAGTTTTCTTCAAAATGGCTTGTTTTGTGTTCCGATGCAATAACTACAACCGTAAGACTAAAGGAGGTGCTGTTAGGTAATTTAGATTTCCGAGAGATGAGAATGTACGAAAACAGTGGATTTCGCTTTGCAGAAGCGTGTGTACTTCACACATACATGTATACATAGGTAAAATGTGGAGCATGGGGAATTCCATTTTAGACGCGAATATCGAGTCTCTAATGCAAAATTTGCCTAAATAATTTTTATTTATTTATTATTATTTACTTTTTACAATTTATGACTATTTAAAAACAGGTTTCAAGACCAGATAACAATTCCAAAACATATAAAGTTCTGGAGCTTATTCTGAGCTCATTTTGAATTTAATGGGATGGAAAATGATTAGTGTGTAATATGAAAATTGCGAGCAAAGCTACATGTATTCATTTTAATGCATTGCTATTAAAAGAAGGTTAGGAGCATTCCCCCTCCTCTAACTTGATTCATTCCAAATCAGGAATAATCATTTCCCACCCACTGAATATGAAAATCATATTTTAAAATATATCGTACTTACAGAATTCCTCTTCAGTTGAGTTCATTTTTGAGCCCCATAGCTATATATAAAATATCATTAAACAAATTTATGACGGGTATGTACCGTATGCAGTGCCCTTTAGTCAGACTTCTAGAAGGTGTTTTACAAGTATTTTTGTATCAAATACGAAAACTTTGACGTATGCTAACAGCACTTTTTGAACGCTTGTTGAAAGCTATAGCGTTGTGTTGCCTTTTTTTTAAAAAAAAAAGCTGAATCGAGATGATTCCCGATCAACTCGCAAGAGATCTAACTTTGAAGTATTTATAAAACATTTGACACAGTAATTATTTGCAATGTAATTAGCTGTAAATTATGATGCTCTTCAAATGCTGAAAGTACTATCATTGCATATGCTAAACCGAAATACTTCATAGGTTTCTTTTCGGATACATACAGATACATACGTGTGTTTTGTGGTGACATGTTAATTATATATAATTATATCAAAAAGTGAACTTTAATGTAAGCGAAAGCAGGATTTTTCGCATCTACAAAGAAAATTCAATACACATTCCCACCTCACTCGAAGACCTTGTGAATCAAATCCAAGTTGTACCAATATCTACAGCTGAGTGTGAAAGCGATGTCAGTGCCATGAACTTTACCTTAACTGATTAAATAAATCATTTTGAAATTTTAAGCCTGCCTTTTCTTTCAATACTTGTAGACTCGCAGTGCATTGTTGTAATGCAGAAAAATTTGCAACAAAATGAATCAAGTCATAAGCATTACAGTGTCCTTAACAAGCCAACTGGAAAATCATCGAACCTGCAGAGTTTCATTAATTTCATGCATTCAATTGAATAATGTAATTTTCTTACAGTTTGACTTTAGAATTTAACTTGAAATGGTGTTGTGTTTGTGTTGCATTCAATATCAAAACTGGATTTTAAGAAATTCATTACCAATTCTAAGCATATCTATTTCATAGTTAAATCCTCCCCTTCTGATAAAATCACACATCGCACCCTGTTTTAATGTCTAGGAAATATCGCTGATCCATTTCAACTAGGAATGGTATCGAGATGAGATAAATGTATCACCACTCAAACTTTCACAACGTATATATGTCATTAAAGCAAAAACTTTTCTTAATAACGTTTTTCTACTTTACATTTTGTTCGTCGCTGCGAACCATTTTATCCTGAATTGATGAAACCGGGCAGCACAGGTTCGCAATTGTCACTAATGGATTAACTTTTCAATTACAATAAACAAAATAAACGACTTATTTGATTGATATGTTGTTTTAAGTCCACTTTATGAACAGAAAGGCTAATAGGGACTGGACCTACAATTCAAAGTGGATCCGAACCAGTATGTGCATGCACCGGGTATCGAACCCGGGACCCCTTGATTACAAGGTGATGACGCTACCACTGCGCCATCGGGGAGGTCCGACTTATTTGGAATATGAACAAGATATACGCTTTGTATGTTTGTATAAGAGACACTAATTTAAATTTATTTTAAGTAAATTCTTCAAATGTGATACCAAAGTTTCGAACGAGATCGTCTCAGACAGCAAGTATCGTCTCGTTTTGCAGAGATTTATTTCAATCTCTCTTTAAATTTGATACTTTTCTTGTCTCAGTGCCATCTCTATTTTAAAAAAATTCTCTTTAATATATGTAGGTTTAAGTACAGTTTTCCGAACACCCTCTGACAAAGTTATAAAAATAATCGGTGAGATATATTGTATCCCCGAAATTTGTCTGTCGTGTCGCGTCTCGAAAACAAGACGAGGCAGGGATGAAGTATTTCGTTTCGGAAAATTCCATTTGAAAAATTCAAAATAAAATCTTCTGATGCAGATTATATATTCAAATGGACGCGATCCCTTGTTTACAAAACATGTACCCCCTTATACGAAGGGAATTCGTCTGCAGCGTGATTTTCTGAAAGTAAACTTTAGCTCATTCCATCGATCAACACACATTTTATATAATTTTCATCTCCTTAAAAAGATTTCCAAACATAGATCAATGAACTAACTAGTATCAAGCACAATGTAGTACATGTAGAATAAGTTTACAACGGTTTGAATTCCTGTGGTAGGCCAAGAAAAATAATGCTTACAATTTACACATTTTTGCATTAAGCAATTAGAAAATACTAGGTTCTTTTAACAGTAGCATATTGTATCTGAGGGGGGGGGGTACAAGTGGCACAACTAGAATCTTCGATTTAGAGGGATACAATGTACCCCCCCCCCCCCGTTTCTGCACCACTGTTCTTAAGGGTTTGATTCTATGTCAAGAAGGATTACGTCAGCTCTTGTGCTTGTACGTGTGGTACTGTAATGTTGTTTGTGTACTTTATAAAATTTGTGTTAAACTAAAAAAAAACTGCAGTACAAACTTACATTAGAAATAATGTAACTAAACATTTGGCGTTTTGGAAATATCATTTACAAAAAAGAAAAAAACTGCACTACATAAAATTTTATATTTATATTCTTCATCCTTCCATTAAAGAAAATATTCAATTTAGTTTTTTGTTGTTTCGTTGATACTTTTTCCACCCGAAAATGTATCTTGGGAGACTACCGTGACTGTCTCCCTATGTACTATATTTAACTCTTTTTAAACTACTTTTCACAAATACTGATATGGGTATATTAAACTAACTGAAATTAGTACAATGACACTGAAGGATCTTAGAATGTGTTTTAACACGTTACATTTTAGGAATTTAAATATGTAGGCTTCATTTTAAATTTACGTTCAACAGACAATATATCATTCAGTAAACGCAAGTAGTGTCTCGCAAGTTACGAAAGTTCGAATATCGGGTAAAGCATTTCTGTTACTTGCCTTTGCGAAATATAGAAGAAAAAAGCAACATCCATGGTGAAAATGCGAAAATATTAACACTTACAAAGATCAATGCAACATGTGTTAATTTGAGGTACAGAGGAAAAAGCGACTAAATTAGCTACAGGTTTTCGTCCGTATGCTCCTCCCCTACGCTCTATTCATTCCTACTTTTACTGATTTTGTGCACAAAGAAATAGCGGTCCTTTTAAGCAGTAAATAAGCTTTTTAACCTTCCCCGGAAGACTTCATTCAATGAAACTGAACCCCTGCTATGCGTTTTCTACCCGCTGGCTGCGACATTTGCTCACCAGATGACGTAATGCGCTGGAAGGGACGAAAGTCGTCCGCCGGATGAGCCAACCTACTACTCTTAGAACCATGCTCCTTCCCCTCTCATCGTACACGGCACGTTTCAGCCAGCTTTACGGGAAAAGGAACAGAGAGGACCCCCCCCTCCCTCTCCTCTCCAGTCCCCATTTGCTGCTCGCAGAATCGACTTGCTTTCTTTCAAAAATTCCGGCCGCCAGGCGAGTATACACTTGCGCATGCGCCTTCCTCGCAAAATTCGTGGAAAGGAGAGGGAATAATGGAATAATAGTTGCTTGGCGGGCGGAGGAGTCGTGGCACACATACGACTCTTTGAACGTGTCGTTCAATTCTGGTGAACGAGTCGTTCACCGCTCACAAGAGAGAGTCGTTACTTTTGAACGACTCGTTCACGAACGACCCATCACTATCTCAGTGCTGCGCCGAGTCTTGTGTGAGTCACACGTGCTGAAAATGGCTGTGGCGATAAAGAATCCCGCCAAATGCGAAGTGCGGGCTGTGATGTGGTTTCTCCAGGCGAATGTCCAGCAAATTGCATCAGTTTATGGGAACATTATTAATCGTCAAAATGTGACGAAGTGGTGTGGTGTCGTGCCTTCGCGGGAGGTAGGACAGATAACGTTTCCATGAACTGCGGCAATTTGCTGGAAATTCGCCTTTTGTGCCTGGAGAAACCGCATCACAACCAGCACTTTGCATTTGGCGGGATTCTTTATCGCCACCGCCATTTCCAGCACGTGTGACCCACACAAGACTCAGCGCAGCACTGGTAAGAGTAAGGATAAAGGTACTGTCAGTGTTGCCAACTCATGCCTTACATATTTTCCCTAAGATATATATCAGTTGTATCTTTACTTTCCTCACACGCCTTCTACTCTTATTTAGCAAACCAAATATAAAATATCTACAATCCCTCACCACGTAAACAGTTTGGCTGACGGACTGTTACATCTTCATTGTACGTGAATTCTTGGCCTTCAAAAATACTCGTTGGTCATTCCAGGTGACTTAGCAAGGCTAGATAGTGATAACAAACAATATTGTTTTTGTCAAAAGTTATAATAGTTATGGTACTACTTTCACAGCTCATTTTCTTCATCTACTCTTGTAATTTTAAGGGAGAAATGTTTGAAAGAAAAACATTTGTATTGTACGCCTCCTTACATAAAAAACTGTAGGCCTCCCCGATAGCGTAGTGGTAGCGTCGTCGCCTTGTAATCAAGGGGTCCCGGGTTCGATACCCGGTGGAGGCACATAGTGGTTCGGATCCCACTTTAAACTGTAGGTCCAGTCTCGATTAGCCTTACTGTGCATAAAGTGGACTTAAAACACCAAATCAACCAACCATAAAAACTGTAATTCCTTACGATCCGAGTGTTCATCGCAGTGGCGCCTTTACAGTTCTTTTCTGGGCGGAATTTTCGAAGTAACTTTTCTATAGCTATCTTAAACTATATTAATTCGTGTGTATTACTCTTTTTAGATGTTTTAGTGTGAGGTGATAGCTTAGTTTTTGATTGGTGATCATTATAACATAACTCGGTACTGAAATAAGATGAAAAACTTGTTAATACATTATCTTTACATTTCTATCTTGGTAATTTTTACTTCGCTTCTCTGCCACTTTGGGTAATCGAGGCAGTGGAGTTGATTGATGTTCGGATAAAGTTGATGAAAGGTTATTTACTAAGAAACACCTAAGCAAAAACAGTGATTCGATGCGTAAGGGCACTGATCCGGCTAATATGAAGCATGGTGTTTAGCATTTACAAGCAATTTAATTCACATCAATTAATTTCAGTAACCATTTAAGAAAATATTTATATTTTCACCACAAATTTTGTATTTAACCCAGTTGCATTTATGGCAAAATATCGAGTAATTTTCCCAGGAGGGGAAACACTTATTTCACTTCACAAAAATCACAATATAAAAATGCTGTGTTTACTGTCAAAAGTATAGAGATATGTTTATAATTGCGAACTTATAATCACGATTTTTTTCTAGTTTTGTGCATCGGCTTAAGAAATATGACACTACTAACCTGATGTCCCGGAAATGTCCGTGCTGACTGTAATATCATCAATGTGGGTTTCTGGTGTTGTGTACAGATACACTGATCGATGAATTCCAGCATAATTGAAGAAGTCGAAATCGTAGTTTAGGATGGTGTATCCATTCCTGTAAGAAATATATTATTTCCCATACAGCACACAAATGTCCAAAAGACATCCATTCGATATATCTTGGATATGCAGGTCGAGAGTTCTGGATATCCAATAGACATCCATGGGATATCCCATAAATATTCATTTGTCCGCATACGTGATATCCAGGGGATATCCAGAAATGGATATGTTTTGGACTTTTCCGGATCACTTTTGGACATGTTTTGGACATCAAGTGGTACGTTTTCTGGACATTACATGCTTTGATTTAAACATTTTTTGTACGTACTTTGGATATCGTATGGATACGAAAAGTACATTATTTAGACTACATTTGAAGATTATCTGGACAATATATGGATATAACAGGGAAGTTTATTATTATTTCACTTATTTTATAACTTTATTAGGGCACCATTTAGACATCAAATAGATGTATCCTTGATTGAATTATATACGTATAAATTCTTAAAAAATCGCATGTATACGAGAAAATAATCAGCATTAGTAAAAAAACTTTTGTGAAGCTAAGGGGATTTCATAGATTTGTACACATAAATATTATCTTCCCTCTCTCTCTCTCTCTCTCTCTCTCTGTCACACACACACACACACACGCGCGCGCACACACACACGCACACACACACACACACACACACACACACACACACACACACACACACACGGCCGCAAATCCACACACACCACGCACGGACGCACACACACTCACAAAAACACACTCGCACGTCTACACAACCGAAAAATATCTTATTCACACGCATTTCCATGATAAGCAGAGTATAGAGAGCTTGTTCTTCACTGCTACGTTTCGCAACTTCCTGAATTTAAACCAGCGAGACACAATGAACTTTCACCTGCACTTCCGCGCGCATGCGTGACTCGCTGTTTCACAGACAATGGCCACACGAGTTTCCCTCTGAATATCAAGGGCGGGAGTTGTTTTGGACGTAAAATGGACATCGCTAATATACATGGATCTCATATCCTATGAATATTCCTTGGAGATTTGTGATACTACAAGCGAGCATTGACCCTATTCTTGTTTGCATTGTATTGTAGCGTTTTTGATTCTAAGATTTGAAAAAGTTTCAATCGCTAATAATAGTAAATAACAAGACGCTTACCAACAAGGAAAACAGTCACAAGCTTCTGATTCACTCAGGCCTCAGGTGTAAAACACACGAACTGAAAATGATGTACATACCTACTGTCTATGCTAAACATAAGGAACGGGTTTTCCCACTTGAGCTAAGCAAGATTCACTCGCTTTTAGTTTCGATTGTATTGTAGCGTTGAGTAACACTAAATCGAAAGTTCCTGATTCTAAGAAAAAAAATCACTAAATGACAGGTGAATAAGTTTATAAACGCTAATGCTTCAATGCAATTATTGTTTCAATTCCACTATACAGTATGAAAAAGTATACATAACAGACATACTATGATCATTTTCTAATATCCGAAACAGATCCTATTTACGTTCATTGTTGGATATCCAGTTCTGTATCAGTTCTAGCTATGTATTGGTGTATGCTACGCCCTCCCTTGCCCGGGAAAACAAATGCTACCACTACCTAGATAGAGGCGGCATAATCTCCCTCGGACAAGCGAAATAGCGTTACGGTCCAGGTTAAGTTCGTGTGTAGGAACCGGTGACCAACAGTGCATAGTGATAAGCCATATCGAATAAAAACAAAGACATATGTACTTTCAAGTTACCACCTCTTTACCTGTAGCCGGGAAACGGCTAGCTGCATACCTGAAAATCACGGGTAGCGACATGCATACGAAAATGATATAGCCCAAAATTAACATGAAAATAAAAAGTATATTCTATTCATAACCAACAAAAATGGAATTATTACAGGTCCCCACACTTGCACTCTCACATTCTCTCTCAGATTCAATCCTCATGGGGTCATCGACACAAGAAATTATACATGACATGTACAGGTTTTATGACGACAAGCCCTAATTATTGCATTCTCAATTAATTTTATCTTACTTTTTGTCTAATCAGGTCATTTGTGATTTTGCTCCAGTGCTACTTAAATCCTAGCCAGCCCTTACTTAAGTTCACCTTTTGTTTTTAAAAAAGAAACTAGTCGGCGCGGTGACCATACATTACTTGACCAGTATAAACAAAGGCGTCTCAACGGCAATTACATTCACGTGGGCGGACGTTTTCCTTTTACAAGACCTCACGTGGTTCCAAACATAACAAATAACCTCCGTTGAGTGACGCAAACATATACTCTCTAGCAGGCGGGACTTAAACACTTCGCCGCGACGAGCAATTCACATTACCAGGCAAATACTTTAACAAATAATCACATATGCGACCGGACATAGCTAGCAGCGACACAGCGCTGACACATAAAAATGAACAAACCTCAAGTAGAATATGCAATTAAGCGGGCGGCGCTTTACTCTAATAGTACGCACTTTAAACAAATACAAAGGAGCACAAACAGCAATGAATTTAAGATCATAAAAAAATATCACAAGGAATAAGAAAAATTGACCTGAGACGAATAGATTACAAATGACAAGCGCGACGGGAGTTTGGTATGAAGTTCGAGTTGAGTGGGCGTTTTCAAAACGTCGACGAATTTCAAGGGCGTTCTCTAAATCAATCGGGCCGTCACGTGTTAAGGTTCACACAGATGAATACTTTACCATCTCTCAGCTTCCGGGGTGCATCCTGGCGTCTTTACGGGCGATTGAAAACACATAGTATCCACGCGAAAGGTTTCCTGGGTCGTGACGATGAAGATGCAAAAAGGGTTCAAACACCTAGTTCCCCGGCTCCTCTTCCTCTCGGGATCGGTGGATCTCCGTGGTATGGCGCGGTTCGGACGTCGCATCTGAGCGGGCGTCGTCGGCGTCGTCGGGGCGTCAACATCTCTCTCTACGTCTCTCTGTCGCGGTTGGTATGCGTCGTCGGGGCGTCAACGTGGCGGATGGTAGGCGTTGTCGGCGTCGTCGGGGCGTCAACATCTCTCTCTACGTCTCTCTGTCGCGGCTGGTAGGCGTCGTCGGGGCGTCAACGTGGCGGATGGTAGGCGTCGTCGGCGTCGTCGACGTGGCGGATGGTAGGCATCGTCGGCGTATCGATAGGGCGGCGTTCGACGTTCTCTCTCTCTCCATGGCGGCGGATAGGCATCATCGGCGTAGTTTCTTCTGACGTCGGGCGAATCGACGTAACGCCCTCATCTCCTTTCTTCCTCTAGCCCGCCATAGTTTCCGGTGTTCCTTGTTTCTCAAAAATTATAAATGGCGTAAGGTAATCACGGAAACACGGTTTCGCTTCAACTTCCCCCAGCGGTTGAGGTAGGCGCACTCGTGTAGACTTACTGCCTATCACACACACTGGTGTTCGCACAACAACACAAAGTCCACTGTACACGAAAGGTAGCACGAAAGTGCTCTCGTTCCAAGAATCGCGGCAAAACTGTATATGGAGAGGTAGCACGGAGCTTCTCTCGCTACAAGGATCGCGGTAAGACTGTGTAACGAAAAACCATGTCCTTCGTTTTATTTAGATTTTGAAAAACGACGCTAGGCGATCGTTGAAGCGACGCTTCCGAAGAGGTCAGTCCACTTTGCCCTATTGTCTCCAAACTAGGACGTACCGTGTCCGAAGTTGACTTGTGCGGATTAAGCTTCCGCCTGGCTGTCGCCCATAGCTCAATTGCAATCGCTGTCCACAAACTGATCAATTAGAACCGATTTGATCTGGCGTCCGTAATTGTCGCTTGATCGTGACGAAACTCCACACATCTGTCCTTGCACATATGCCGCTGCGCTGGTATAAGTTTCACATGAATCGGACCGTTGGAAACCGAGATATTTAAATGTTTGTCATTACGGTCGAATTTCCTAAGCTTTAGACGCATAGCGTGACCCTTCAGGTGCTCACCCTTAACACGAGCGAATGTCTCTTTCCTCCCGTCGGCTTGGCAAAAATCAAATATGTAATCTTACAAATTAAAACACTTAACACTTTGAATCAACACGTCTTTTTACCGCTACATACATGAATAATAATGATAATAATAATGACGGTAAATCTGACTGTCACATTGGATGTCCAGAAATGGATGTATTTTGGATATCCAGTTTTGGACAAGGTCTAGATATGTTTTGGATATCCCAAATTGGATGTGTTTTGGATATCCCGTTTTGGACAAGATCTAGATATGTTTTGGATATCCAGAATTGGATGTGTTTGGATATCCCGTTTTGGACTAGATCTAGATATGTTTTGGATATCCAGAACTGGATGTGTTTTGGATATTCCATTTTGGACAAGATACAGATATGTTTTGGATATCCAGAATTGGATATGTTTAGGATATCCCGTTTTGGACAAGATCTGGAGACGTATTTGATATTTGGAATTGGACAATGTTTCTGACAGCTTATACATGTTTGTGCTATGTATTAGATATCTATAATTGGTCGAGTTTCAGATATCCAGTTCTGGATATCCCACAGACGTTTAATGAATATCCATAATTGGATATCCAGAAATGGATATCTAATGGTTATTCAATGGGTATCCATAATATCCATGGATCTGATCTGGACATTGTGGATATGAAATGGATATCCCTTGGAGATTTGTGCTGTATGGGTTAAGATGCAGTGGCCAAGTTAAAAAAAATGTATTACGTTTGAAGCATTGAAAAGTATCAGAAGCTGGTACGCTCGATGCAGAGCTGACCAGTCTTGAAAAGTGAAGCCACTTTGGCAAATAATTCCTCCTAGGTGTAAGGGTTGACAACAGATTTTCTACAGCTTCCGTGTATTTTAATGCCTTTTTCAGTCGTATAAAACATATTACATATAATTTTGTCATTATTAAGCATTCATAGTTTGCAAATAAATATTTTCCTTACGTGTTTTACCGAATCAATAGTTGACTACACTATTTCAAATAATTTGTTCAGTCTTAACTATTAATCGCCGACGTGACATATATGCCACTTTCAGGTGAGGTCACTAATGCCGGCAGTGTTATACGTTTCATATAATGAATTTCTGTGACTCTTGGAATATTCTGTGGTGTTCAGAGATACATGTTTTGAATGCTACATGAACCGTGAGGTATCTCATTAGCACTGCGCGACAGTGGCGTCGATTTGGGGGCGAAGGAGCCAGTTGCCCCCCCTTTCTTTTTGTCGCTTTTGCTGTCGCACTATGTTAAATCTTATGTATCAAGGGAAAGTAACCTCTTCTTGCGCCCTCCCCAGTTTTGGCATCTTACCCCCCAATTTTGGAACCCAATCGCCGCCACTGCTGTGCGAATTAAGCTTTTTGCTTTGAGGGTGGGGGGCCATGGCCATTCAGTGGCATAATTATGATTTCATTTTGGGAGGTAGGTTTCTTGTATCCTAATTTGTGAGTCAGTAAACTAAACTACAGCTTGCGGTTGATTGTAAGTACCTTAATAGATCATTGTTTCTACCCTAGGTCTACGATAACATTTAAACTAATTGAAACCAGCACATATTTTTACATTTTTAGAAAACGCTAGTAACACCGGAAACTGACCAATTTTCTATTACCAAGTTCAAATATCAAGTGTATTTAACCTACTTAGAAGTTTATTGTTAAGACACTTTAACACATGTAGAAAACAGCATGCTGTTGTCTGGACTCGGTGAGGTTGATCAGTTGAAGAATTGTGTCCGTCTTTAATGCCATAAGGCTGCATCATTTTTGGCAGGGATATCTTGGTGACTGGACCATTACTGGACACGAATGAATTTTCAATTGTGTTTGTTAGAGGGAGATTACTTTCGTAACATCTCTGGCTGTCTTGCATTGGCAGCTTTGGAGCGAGTCATAAGTCCCGGAGCAGCCAATCAACAAACGAGCCGCTGGCGTCATATCTACCCAGCACCTATCGTTATCCCTGTTGCTCGCGCTCTGGACTCTTGGTAGGCTCACTAACTGGACTCGCGCGGTCAGCTGGAGTTGTTATGAAAATAATATGACTCTACATAATTAAGAAATGATATATTATATGCTTTCAATTAAATTTTCTTTGAGGGGGGGGGGGTAAAAACATCCCTGGCTTGGATAAAAGTACATTTGTTTTGGCGAGGATAAATTTATTTGTGGGAGAGATCCCCCCCACGTTAATTCGCACACTGCTCATTAGTAATTAATACTCGTGGCACAACAGCCCGTGAGGGCCAGAACCTACCTTCTAACTGCCTCAATAGAGGTGGACGATTATCCAACCAGTTACGAAGTGACGTGTGGTCAGCACGACGAACCGCCAGTCGTTGATGTAGGTTTTTCACGACCAAGTTACGCTACTCATCCGTAGAACGCCAAATTCCTCACGATGGTGGGTTGCCACCGGTCCCATACACTGGACGAAAGCTCAGGAGAAAAGTTGTTACGCTTCTCTCCAACGCGTGTCCCGTAGTCCCAGCCCAAAGAATTTAATTTTACTAATAATAAATTTTAATTAATTTAATTAAATTAGCAAAGTTTAATTTGATTCTAGCTATATTCGAGGAGGAAGTAATTCACAGCAATCTAGGATCAAAAATGGATGAAAAACCTTTTTTTTTCATTCCGAAATAACGGATCTTCATTAAATCACAATTTAAAGCACATAACAATACGTACTGGTGTTTGAAACTAGAGGTACCACATGGTTACAGGTACCTCGAGTACGCACAAGGAGGGGGGAGGGGCTGATGGGGCTACAGCGCCCCCTCTAATTTTTTAGAACATCAAGATTTTTCAAATAAAATCAGTGAAGAACTCGGAGAAAATTACAGTAGTATTAATTGTAATGGTTGCAAACCCCCGTTAAAATACCTCCCGATTACCATTTTTAAGAGTGGAAAGTTCTAAATATAGAAAATACCATATTGTGTACATCACCTCCTACAAAGCAGCTATGCATTACTATTTACCCTTACAATTCCAGCCCCTCCCGAAAAAATATCCTGCGTACACCAGTTATTGTGTTTCTTTTCTTCTGAAAATAGTAGCCGGCCCCCGTGGCGTAGTGATTTTCACATCGCGCTACGACGCCAGGAGTCCCTGGTTCAAATCCCAACCTGGTCATGGATGTTTGTGAGTGTCCATTCATCAATTTCATATCATCATTCATCCCCATCTTTGCAATTAGATATAAGTGACACAAAAGTCGAAGTAAAATAAACCAAATCAATCATTCTAAAAATAGTTAATTAATACTATTTTTAAACTTATTAAAATAAAGTGCATGAAACGTGCACAAAAACGTGGAAGGCGGTCAGAAGAAAGATTTTGTTTAAAACGTTCCAAAGTGGAAGTTGTGGTTGCCTTCAGACATTTCTGTCGTCATGGTCGTTTATGTGAAGTAAATCAGAATAAACTCCGTACCAGCTAACTGTAGACCAGGTGAACGAGAACAAGTCTCTGCGCAAGTAGTGACGCGAGACGGCTCCACCAATGAACAGTGAGAGAAACGGGATTGTGTAATGGGCGACGGGAGTTACCCGATTTCATCCTTCGCTATGCAGCGTTGCAAACTTTTGAGAAGGATAATACCGAACGCACATGGCAAACGGACCGTATTCTAGTCTCCAGGTCCGTAAGATTGGTTTAAGAATTTCTTAGGGAAATATTAGGGATAAAACTGCAAGAGCAAATTTTGACAAACCGTGCATTTAGCGTACGGACTAAGGTCTGGACGGTACGGTTGGCAACGCTGCGCTTGCACCACTCGATTTTCTTCCTCCTCCTCCTCCGATATGCGCGGCTCTGCTCTACAGTTAGATGGGACAGGGTATAGAATAACAGAGAAAAATCTGATATACATGTGTCATACCTTGTACTTGTGCTGCCTTGCGGTAGTGTATCTTGAGTTAATGTGTTGTTCACAGCCACCGTAACACGGTTTTTGTCGCCGAGAATCACATTGTCTGTCACTTCCGCTTGGAAAGGCAAGTGTCCTCCGTTGTGGGTAACCACCGGAACACCGTTGAGCCACTGAAATGAAAACAAATCGTCATACAATAGAAGATATAAAAGGACAGTTAAAGCATAAAAAACTCGCACTCGGTGATATCAGTGATCGGTATTATATGGCTTAATTGGGTTACTTGTTAAAGAGCCCAGATCTGGCTGGAAGGTATTTCATATCAAGTTCTACTGCAAGTAAATGTCATTGAAAAAATATGCTCAGAGGGCGTTACAAGAAATGCAATGATAGGGAAGACTCTTCTATTGTTCAGTTCTTGTCCTACGAGTATCAGAAATGATTGAAGAGAGTGCCCCTATAACGTGATGGTCGTCATTATTTGTGTGTATACCTCTCTATCTGTCAGTATCAACCAGGGTTGTTAAAGGTCGAGGAATTTTAAATAAATTCAATTCCGGTCCAGGAGAGAAAATCAGCAAGGGTAAATGGATTCTGGACCGTAAAGAACCTTTCTATCTGTAAATTATTTCAATTCGGTCCAGGAATCTTTATCCGGCTAAATTTAAATACGGTCCAATAACCTTTTTTGAATTAAACAATCGAATTTAAATTGTTCGAGAAAAATGTTTCCCGTCCTGTTACAGAACCAAATAGAACCCATTAGAGTGTATGGATTTCTGGATCCTTTATAATCCCAGGGTTGTTAATTTCCAGGAATTGTAAATAAATAATTCCCGTCCGGAAGAGAAAAACAGCAAGTGTAAATGGGTTCTAGGCCGTAAAGAACCTTTTTATGTATAGAGTATTTCAATTCGATCCAGGAACCTTTTTTCAAGATGAATTTAAATAGAGTCCAAAAACCTTTTTCCTGGATCAATTTCAATTCGGTCCAGGATCCTCTTTTCAACGAAACAATAAGCAACTTGGACCGAATTTAAATTGTGTGAGAACAAAGGTTCCGGTCCTCCACCAGAACCCAATAGAACCAATTAGAATGTATGGCTTCCTGGACCTTCAACAACCATCGATATTCCAGAAAAGTGAAAGATGGCCCTTTGAAATAACAAATGTATCCCAATATGTCTGATCTGCATATACTTGTTGACATCTCGGAAACCAAGAAATGTTAATATGTATAACATTTTAACATTTCCCTTGAATTGCAATATAAACTAACGTGTTTGGTCAGTTGGTCCAATAATTTATAGCAATGCCACACCAGTTTCCAGGGGGGTGTATACCATATACTTTCGTTTTGTTTATATTTATGTAATTTGGACATTACTCCAATTCTTATCACGGTCAAATACTTCTGGATTTACGTGATCAGCAACATAATGTTGAGAAAGGGAGAGGGTGTGAATACGTGACGCGCATCAGCATTTTATCGCCATTTGCATGCTATAATAATTTCGCACAATGTGTATAAATAATTTTAGCGGATCTTTTTTTTAAAGTTGGTTGATCTCTTTGTGCAGGTCTCGAGTAATAAGAGATATCTAATTTTTGTTATCAGAACCAATGCAGAAGTTGAACTTAACATACCTTGAGAGTTTATTTATTATTATTTATCTTGTAGTCTACGGTTATTGCAAGCATAAAAACAGTTTTTCGTTGTGATGTTTCAGAACACACGCTCCCTTCACAGACATTTTTTTCAGATTGATCAAAGATACAGTTGTAACAATGGTTAAGAATTTTCAATAAAAAGGTATCAATTATACAATGGATGTTATCAATATTACATTGTTGTAATATAGCAACTTAACTGTGAAACAAGCAATCTGTTTTATTTTTATTTCAGATAAAAAAAATGATCACATTTTTTTATTATTATTTTATTTATTAATTATATATTTTTATTTTCTATATATATTTTTTAATTATGAATCCCAAATATAATAAGGCAATTCAAATTCATCATTGCTTTCACAGAGTTTTTGATGTTTCCCGTCACATTAAATTTTAAAGATGGTGGCTTACTCCACTTGTGCCTTGTAATCAAGGGGTCCCGGGTTCGATACCCGGTGGAGGCACAAGTGGATCCCACTTTAAATTGTAGGTCTAGTCCCGATTAGCCTTTCTGTGCATAAAGTGGACTTAAAACAACAAATCAATCAATCAATCAATTACTCCACTTGTGAAAATGAAAACTCCAGTGGGTGTATGTTACCATTTTCATTATTTAATTTATTCCAGTGTTCTTCTGCAATGAACGAAGCTTCCCAGACATTCAAATCTATGTTTCCCGTCACACGTCAATTTTATCGAGAAAACCCCAAGTGAATGTCTCAACAATGTTCTTGTTGCTCTTTATCGCAACAATTGGCAGTGGACTATTAACCTCTTTTGTGCCTTCATTATCAGTATTCTCCCATCAATGACTTTTTTGTAGAAGTTAAAAAATTTCATTCATATTTAATGGATACATAATCTAAAGTTAACCTCTTCCCTGTGGCAACGTTCAAGAGAAGTGCAACCAAAAAAAAAACCTTATATATAAAGTTGCAACCGAAAATTCGTGTCATCTTAAATAATGCAAGAAATAACTATAAAAAGACTTGCCGCAAAATTAAGCTAAGGAAAACAATCTATATATAGACTCTGCCGCACATAAACATTCCATATTAGGTAAGGTCAAAAGTAAGGTTCCCCCTGCATGCAGCACCATGCCTTGAAAACACATTTAGGGTATTGGGGATAGGGCCCCACACCCCCACTACATATTCTCAATCTAGGTCATTTTGGAGGTGACGTGATCAGCACCACGCTCCGGTCGCCTTTGCCCTCCAGGGTTGCCCTAGGTACACATTGATCTGAGGCTGGGTGAGACCCAGAGCCGTTTTATGCAGGGACTAGGCCGGTAAAATTCCGACCTCAGAACACCCACACCAGGAATCGAACCCGGGTCTCCCGCATTGCAGTCAGACACCCTACCAACCACACCACCGTGACTCTAATTTCATATTGCAAAAAAATATTTTTCAGGAACTGACAATGGATTTTCTTTAACTGTATTGCCAATAGCCCACATAGAGTAATTAATAATTGCACGAAAAAGTGGTGTCCATAAAAGTGACTTACCGCAATACAAGAACAGTTGATTTTGAAATACCGTCTATGTATAGACGCTCCGCAAAAAAGGCCCAATTTTAGAGAGTATAGCTCCGCCATAGTTAAAGGGTTTTAATGAAAACATGGTCTCTATTTAACTAAACCCAAAGTACGCCCTGTTAAAATTTTGGTGCTGCAGCACTGTCAATTTTCCTATTTGGAATAGATTGCCTTTGAAGCCATGGGCGGCTGGAGGGGCCACGTGCCCTCCTGAGATTTCTCAAAAGAGTTAATGTAATTCGAATGGTGAAATTGTAGAGATATTGTATAACAAAAATATTGTTTTCTGTGTCTTACAGGCCGTAAGTTGCAGCAACTAAAGGGTGTCCCAAACGAAATGCAGTATTTAATTTAAGAAAGAAACATTTTATGTATTTATTAGTTAGCAAAGTTATTACATTGTTTGAAAGGGTAAACATTGCCATTAAATGTGGAAGAGGATACCTGAGAAATGTCCTTCACGACGCATTTGACACATTCCAATTCTTTTCACAAAATTCTGAATCACTTTTTCACCTAACTTCGGCTCAATTCCGTTCATAACTCTTGGAATTTCTGCTTTCAATTCTGGATTCGTTCATATTTTTGCAGCATAAACTTTGGACTTAATGAATCATCAGAGGAAAAATATCGTGTGAAGCACAGTTGTTTCATTTGTGGGGCTTCTCCTACCGGAAATGTCAGGTACCATAATTTGCCCACAGTCTCCGTACTTGTAATGGATTTTAACGATCGCTCCTCCGTGGCGTAGCACTCGATATTCACTAACCGCAATGTTTTTACTAACCGTGTCCCGCTTATACGTATAATAAAAGAAAAATTCTTAACTTCCAAACAAACTGTCAGAATGATGTGATTGTTGTTTTATTTTAAAGAATGGCTAAGAAATGTTTTTAGCAACACATTCAGTGGCAGTTACGCATGCGCAGTAGCCAGAATGTCTTGAAAACTGATTTTATCAGTTCCTCAGTAGCCATTCGTCATGTGGTTGCCACAAGAAGAGGTGTTTTGTGTTTTAACGTTGTCTGAAGTGAAGTCTGTGACACTTGTGCAGAGACGATTTTGTGCATGTTATGGTTTGGGTGCTAAAGAAGAAGTTCCATCGTACATTTCAATAAAGAAATGGGAAAAACAGTTACGCGAAACCGGTTGCTTGTTGCCGATAAGAGGTAAGCATTCAAAAAGGAAAGTGTCTGATGAGAATGTGGAGCGTGTTCATGCCTCATTTAGCCAGAGTCCGAGGAAATCCATACGCCAAGCTAGCAGGCCACTACGTGTCACAGACTTCACTTCATACAACGTTAAAACACAAAACACCTTTTCTTGTGGCGACCACATGACGAATGGCTACTGAGAAACTGATAATATCAGTTTTCAAGACATTCTGGCTACTGCGCATGCGCAACTACCACTGAATGTGTTGCTAAAAAAAAATTCTGAGTCATTCTTTAAAATGAAACAACAATCACGTCATTCTGACAGTTTGTTTGGAAGTTATGAATTTTTCTTTTAAGCGGGACACGCTGTACATGTGACCTCGCAGAACGCTGCCACCCTCCGGGGGAAAAATTGCGCACAATTTAAATCCTACGTTACTTTTCGGACACCCTATATTAGTATTATTATTATTATTATATTACCTATTATTATTATTTATTTATTATTTGAAATAGGGTTACATTTAAGCTTACAGTCAACTATAAAAAGAGCTTTTTGTTCTACATGAATTAATGTTAAGTATACAGTTATGCAAATTGTGATAGAATATGGAAATTACAAATATATGTAACTTTAAAAAACACATGTAGTAGTAGTAATAATAGTAATGTAATAATAATAATAACAACAAGAAATAAAAACATTGATAGCATTAATAATAGCAATAACAATAATATTATTATTATTATTAATAATAATAATAATGTTTCTGTGACAGCCCCACTTGAGAAAAATTACTGCGGGTACCCTTGTTTGTAGCACTGACGACGAAGTAAGTCCCACCGTGGAGGTGTACTATGTACAAATTTAAGAGATAGAGGTCGCTCATATTTTTACATTAATAAACAGTTTTAATATACAATAAATAAAGTTATCTTACCACTTGAGCATCATAGTGGACGCTTCCAAAACGCAGAAACACTCGTTGTCCGCTCCACTGAGCAGGGGCGTAGAACTCCTTGTCGTACCACACCCAGCCCACATAGTCCCGGATGGTGGCGTTCTGGGTTATGTCGTTGTAGCTGGAGGGGACTGGCATAGGAATGACTTCACCCGTCTGGTACGAATAAAAATATATTGAAAATTTCGAACTATCTAGCGGAATACCGCAGCACACATTTTCAACTGTTTTGAACTTTCCTTTCACCTATGCTAATTGGATTTAATTATATTAAGAAGCTTTTGTAGTTGGACAAACTTGCATTCATACAATGCTAATTCGAGTAGAGGGCAAATTAAAAAATAATGTCATGGTGCTTCCAGCACATTAAAATTGACCTAATGTAGTAGATAATAACCCATAGCTCTACAGCCCGTGAGGGCCTTGGCTTACCTACCGACTGCTGGTCTCCCTCCCACACTGTTCCTCCGTCACCTGTTGTAGCGTGAAGATCTTAGACCAGTATTGGGGTGACGGGTGGTCAGCCCGTCGAACCCCCAGCCGTTGTAGGTCTTCTCGACCGGGTTACCGCTCACTCATTCGGAGCTTCCCAATTTCCTCACGATGCACAGTGTGGTATTTTCGTAATCTAGCTGGACAAAAGTCAATTTTCGCATATGGCTACATGGGTTAAATACTTGTTAATTTGCAAAGGAGTTGAACCATATTACATGAAACTAGGCTCTGTATTCCAAGAAATCACACTGAACAATAGCAAAAAGGGTCTCACTAGCCGAACACCTGAGTTCCGCCTGCCAAGTGCTGCAAGCGATCGCGTCATTCGTCTGAGTTTGCTCGATGAATACGGTCTGTTTCTATGTGCTAGTGGTGATTGTGTGGTGTTCTTATTTTGTTTTGTCTTTCAACGTAAGGTTACATTTGTTGGTGTATTATTATATGTTTGAGTTTAAGCATGAGCACCATCAGAAAAAGTCACGTTTATTTCTGTATGAGAAAACGTATAAGTCAGTTTGGACTAGAGTTTTAGTACATTATATCGCATTATACAGATCTGTTATCCTAGTTTTCTGAAAGAGTTTCTTGTTACCTACACAAATTATGTTAATTTGTTTGCGAATGTTTGCGACACTCATACACTTTTTTTAAAATTACAGAATGACTACGCAAATTTCACGGCGGAATGTTTTCGACGTGTGGTATACCAACTCCAAAGAATCAAGAACGGATGCTTTGTTAGATTATATAATGGAAGAATGTGGTGCCTCGTCCTTTTCGGAAGACATTATAAAACGTTTAAAAGTAACAATCAGAAGTATTAGCCAAAAAATAGAACAAAAGTGGTTGAAGTCCGGAAGACATGGAGAACGCTTTTTAAAAACGAATTATTTGTGGTTAGAACAACATATATCACTTCCTGATATTATTACTGAAAGTTTCGAAAGTGTTTCACTACCTGGACCAAGTAGAAAGGTCGGAAGACCGCAAAAAGACTTTGAGAGTGCTAGTGATAAAACAGAAGAAAGGCGAATTCAACACATCTTCGAAACATCGAATCAGGAAGAGATATATATATATATATACCATTAGCAGCCGAATTACAGCTTCGGAAGGAAAGCAAAAGAAATTCAGCAGCAATTGTAAAAGAGCTTTGTCAATTTTCGCCTAGAAGAGGGACAAAGATAAAAATAGCGCGGAAGTGTTTGGTAAGCCCAAAACGAAGTGGACTGTCGGAAGACCAAGCCCTGGCATTAATGGTCGATGCGAATCTCTCGACACATCAATATAACGCAATACGCCATACAACTAACCAATTAAAGAAAAATATTTATCCTAGTTATAAGAAAGTCCAAGCGGCAAAACAGTTGTGCTATCCTAGTGACATTACTGTAACAGAAACGTTCGCAGAAATAAAACTGCAATCTCTTCTGGATTACACTATTACGCGATGGTGCAAAGTACAAGAAGATGTCTTGAATTGTATTACAGACTTTAGAACTAATTGTGAAGTGGGGTTGCAATGGGGCCGTTCAAAATAGATATAAGCAAAAATTTTCTGATAAAAATTCCACTGACGAAAGTTTTTTAGCCTATCAATGGTGACTATTCAATTGTATTCAGTAAATAGCCAAAACCTCAAATACATCATATGGCAAAACCCTTCCCCATTTTCTACTAGATATTGTCGTCCCATCAAGTTTGTGTTTGCCAAGGAAACAGTGGATGTAATTAACACCAATCATTGTCATATATTTTATTATTAGTATGAGGTATTTTCTTGAAATATATGTCTCAACCCTTGGCAGTGCTTTTGTATTTCATCTACAACACTTTACAGCATATATAACTTACATATTGAAGGCTAAATAATTTTGTCCAGCTAGATTACGAAAATACCACACTGTGCGATGGTGGGTTGCCACCGACCCTATACGTAGGCCGAATAAATTCCGACCAGAGCCGGATTCGAACCTACGCCGTCCCGCAGCGAACGATCTCAAGACGAGTGAACGCCTTAACCCGCTCGGCTACGGAGGAGGACAATGTAGTAGATACACCACCATTATATTAACGCGTACCTTCATAAACAGTGCGTTGAAGGAAATTATATCATAAGCACTTGTGATGCAAATAATCATTAACTTATTGTGAATTATCTATATACAGGGTGGGCACAAAGTTGCTTTCCCCAATAAATGAAGAAATCAAATATTTTGGGAAGCGACTTTGTGCCCACCCTGTATATCTACATAGAATTTTACGTAAATATATAAATATAGGCTATCAAATTACAATGCTTACATAGCTTTACAGTGATTTGTATAACCTACATTTGCTTAGTTCATTTATTAAATGTAAATAATTATATGTTGTAAAATCAAATCAAATTTATTTTTGATCTAGTAATAGGAAAAAACATGTAGAAACATCAGGTATAAAATATCTTTGTGACCTTTTCCAGCATTTTCAACAGTTATTGAAACATGAACAAAATATATAAACCTGGCCTTTATTTTCAAATATGGTTGACTATGTTATAAAACGTTTAATCTTGAACAACACATACAATATTTATGGCAAATCGATTACTTCTCAATTATTTTTACTTTTGTTAAAATTCGACTTAACTTTACTGTAGTAACCTTACTTGATGTTTATATAAAGATAGAAACTACTTTCACATGAATATTATACTTTAAGCTATGATTATGAGCAACATGTTTGTAGGAGACAGGTATTAACATTTCCCTTAGAATGAAGAGCAGACCATAATTCTTGTTTCTTGTGTATATGGAAAAATATGCATGGGTGAAATAGATCAAAGAACAAATGAAATGCAATGCCTATGTTTTAGCAAGGACTCCAAGTAAACCTGAATAAGTATATGTCTTTCGAGAAGTTTCCTGGAATGTTATTGTTATAGTTTTAAAAGACTTTTGTAGCAATTTTCATGTATTGTGTGTTATTCGATAGCTGTCAGAGAAATTTTGGTTATAGTCTAATCAATTTATTTGATGTAGAAAAGAATTTCTCTTTAAAATGATGCTCAGTTAAATATTGATGGATTATGATTACTACTATGAAGTAGTTAATTGCATAATATTTATAAAACTCTTACTATGTGTGAAATGAATCCGCGATCTTAGGAAGAAACGCGAATAACTGGTAAAGTGTTTATAGCAGTTATTGTGTGGGGCTAATGAAATTTCAAAACTAACGCACCAATATATAAATACTTGAATTACAATTATCTCAGGTATTCTTCATTTGTAGATGTTGGCTATATCTCCACTAGGTCTCGGTCATGGTCTGTGTCATTTCATGCCAGTGTTGCCAACTCATCCAGTGAGGGAGTCTTAATTTTGTAGCTAAGAAGGTATCCACAGAATATCGCACCCATGGTAAAATTATTAAAGCGCCTTAAGAGTATTAAAGCTATCCTAATTTTTAAGTTGTTTAGTAAGTGCAGTTAACAATTTTCAGCTTTTCTTTAGTTTCAATTTTACTTCTCAATCATATACTGCCCTTATGGCCCCGTAGTTTCTTTTGTTTATTGCTAGAATCGACACACAAATTCCATGTTTACGGTACAGTTCTACAAACTTTATGTTGTCGGACTTGGACTACCTCCTATTCATGGTTGATTTAAAAAGAAAATACAAGCAAACTCACAACACTCGACTACAACACAGACTCTAAACTTTCCTCAGAAAGCGTTTACATTGATTGAGTGATCTGTCGAGTTTACACGCGAGTGAAAAAATCAATGGGGGAGGAAGCAACTGAGTCGAGTCGCTGTCTTCCTTAGAAAGCAACTCGACTGTCCTCAATACTGGAGCGAGTACTGGCTTCAGTTCTCTTCCCAGTTGTTTATACGAGGGGAGTAGCTCGCTTTACCCCATTCGCTTCAGCTACTCTCCCGTCTACTGGCTGCAGCAATCTCCCCAGTTGCTTACACGGGAAGAGTAGCTCGCTTTACCCTACTCGCACCAACTACTCTCACGTCTACTCGGCCAATGTAAACCAGATTGATGGTTAGGTAGATTAGGTTGATGGTCAGTACTCACAGAAGCTTGCCAAATACGAGTGGTAAACATTCCAAATTGAAATAGAACCTTCTTGAGAAATAGTGTAAACACTTTACTTAATGTTTAGAATTGTATTTTAAAAACAAATCCATATCAATTTTGTAGCGATGACTCTTTAGTGGATATAATGATCTTACCTGGGCGAGAGCCTTACTGTACCACTCGTCACGAAACCCAGCCTCCTGATCTCCCGCCAGGGAAGTCCTGAAGTTCCAAATTCCATCCAGGATTTTGGTTTCCCGTGTTTCGGAGTCCTGGGGGAAGAGGATTCCTCCCTCAAGCGCTCCACGAGCGACGTGGAACACGAACAAGAAACAAATACTCGTCGGTAGTATCATATCTACAAATATATTCAATCAGTCACATATTCTTTATAACAAAATATATGAAAATTGTGTGTGTGCTGTGCACTGTAGCCTAAGTCTCCTAAGGCAAGAATTTGATGTCAAAACAAATACGAGTGCTCAAAAATTAATAATAATAATCAGGGTTCACTGATCTCAAATTAAGACAATATGAACTTTATACTATCGATTTCAGTATATTGAAAATGTATCAAGACATATTGTATCGATTTTGCAGCATTGCGTTTTAGCATTATTTATTTATTTATCGAACTCAACAGGTACATACCTAATTACAGAGCCCATATGAAGGATACATAGTGAATACAATTACATATATTTCTGTAATATATATATATATATTATATACACACACACCTACATAAAAATACATTTAAAATTATTTCCTATATATATACACACAAAACTTGATCACATATCATTTCATTAGGAAATTATGTGTTTAAGCTTAGGTCATTGTGTTAATAGTGACTTTACTGAGGTCCCTTAGGTTCATAGAAAAGATGTCAATGGTGTTATTTTTTATTAACAATTTATTGCAACTATTAAGCAATATTACGAGTGTGCATGATTATAGCGTAACAACCTATAAACTCATTGAAAATATTAAGTACAAAGAACTCCAAATCCCAGACATTTATTCCAATCGAATTTACTAAACAATGCCGAATCAGCTACCTGTAGTCTCTTCCTTGATTGCAATCGTCTACACCTGTTTACAACGATGGCGATCAAGGAAGCTCGGCAATGTCTGACAAGGCATTCCTTAGATGTTTCTAGATATTTCCTGTCTGGAAAAGCGATGGCTAAAGTCTGAGGTTTGGAGTTTTTTGTAGTTAATATTTCCAATGATTTTATAGATTGTTACGATAGTATGGATCATAATGCATTTTTATTCATATCGTTCCAAGATTCTGATAGTCCACATGGAAGAATGTGACCAACATCAAGTTGGAACTGCGTTATATATAAGTTTGCCATATTTTGTTAAGTGAAAACAAGGATATCTAACTTTTTCCTCTGATAATTTTGCAAAATAAATGTACTTCTTTTTAAGTTTAACTGTACCTTACATTTTCGTTTAGGTATCTCAATTTTTTAATGCAACTAAAATACACAACGAACATGTTAAATCAACTGCACGTTACACGATACCATGTTAAAAGGAATGTACAGTACAGTGGGATCCATGAGTATTATCGTGCAAATTGTCCATCACCATGTTCGTACATCTTACTTGATCCAATAACAGCTTCAAGAATTAAAAGAAAACTCAAAACAAGCTGTTGATAACTTCTGAACCAGCATACATAAAAATCCATCGCTTAAAAACACATAGGATGTAAGAGAAAAATTAATGAAAATAGTCATGGACAATTTGCAGGGTAATACTCATGGATCCCACTGTACATACGAGTTCGAATCCCATGTGAAGCAATGCGCGAGATGGTTTGCCTCGATTTCTCATATCGAACCATCGGTCGCTTTCGGCGGAGTTTGAGAATCAATTTTAGAGATTGTTGATTTCGCTTTCCAACTAGCCTGAAGTTATTATGGACCGTAGTGCGGACGAAGTCCTCATTTTGTTTATCTCGCTTTCGTTTGTGGCAGTTTGACGGAATCATGTATATTATTGCCACCAGAGGTCGATAAAATCGGTTACGCAATGACGTAAGAACGAAGCCTCGGTGCGATCTCGCAGCTCTTCAGGCAGCACATTTTGGATTCTGAACAGGGAGAGGAAGTGGTATTAATTTCCTCCAGGTAGACAGTTTGTTAAGGTGTCCGAGCAACCACGATATGGAGGAGAAGGATAAGTACTTTCCGTAATGTTTTAAGTTCCGATCTTGCACTCATTCACATACTACGTGGAGAAGTGATTTAACAGCGAATCATTGTTATTTTGATTATTTTTAAAAAGACAAGAGACCAAGTTAGTTCATTATTAGTTCGGTTGAATGAATATCCATCAAACTGGCCAAAGTGATAAGAGACAATAATTTATTTCAGCGAGTTTATTTAAGAAACTATATTTATGTAGTATTATGGTGCATGCACATTATGTAAATAAACTCGCATCAACTGGAACGGTGTTATATCTGTACATTCGTATAGCATAGCTTCCTCATAGCAAATAAGTACTGTACATCTTTAAGGCGTGAATCTTCCACTGAGCTCGAAATTCAAGGTTCGTATGCATTAAACAAGCCAGTTTAACGTGCATAAAGTGACTTGCTGTAGTTAGGCTGCTTGAGTCGACACCACCGACGCAAGCGTGTATGTAGAAAATTGACAGTTCTTTCAAAACACCAAAATTTTATGTTTATAGATAGAACAATTTCGGATACACCGTAGCATTAAAAATATGTGGATTGTTGACTTGCAATTATTTGATTGACGCATATCGACAGGTAGTATACTCAGGATTATCTACGTTACCTTAAACTAGCATGTACCGTACAATGATTTACTTTCTAGAAAAAATATACCTTCCCAATTTGTATTTTCCCAGATATCGAGAGGTCAGTTGGCGATGATTTAACAAGTTAGTTTATATCATGTGGATACCAGTGGCGCAATCACAGGGGTGCATTGCCCCCAACCTTCAACGGAAGTCAATTCTAGTGGGGTGCAAGGGGGGAACAAACGTTGACGGCCAAGGGCACCTGCAGGGGGACACAGAGGAGCAATTCCCCCCTTGATATCAAATTTTATGCAAATAAAATAAATTTCGTAAAATTCTCTTGCTAGCTTCGCTCGCATTACCTTATTTTCTCAGTCTCAAGTTCAGAGCCGTAGCTAGGGTTCGGCGGGAGTCCGCCATGCGAGCCGAATGATCTAAATTAAAAAAGTTGTGAAAGAGAGAATGCCTTGGCGCCCCGTGATATCATTTGCGCCCTATTAGGACAAATAGCGGGGAGCAAGGGGAGCAAATATTGGCGGCCAAGGGCACCTGCACGGAGGCCACAGAGGAGCAATTGCCCTCTTCGATTTCAAATTTTATGCACATAAAAACACATTTCGTAAAATGTTATTGCTCGCTTCGCTCACAAGGCTTGCTTTTCTGAGTCTCGTCAAGTTCAGAGCCATAGCTATGGGTCGCTGGAGTCGGCCATGCATGCCGAACGATCAAAATGAAAAAAAAACGTTGTAAAAGAGAGAATGCAATGGCATCCAGTGAAATTAAATTTATTTGCGCCCTATTAAATCAATATTCTTTTCAATTGCAAAAATGGGATCTAAAAATTGTCTTACTCGTTTCGCTCGCAATTTGGTTCTTTTCTGTAATGTAATGTATTTAATTAATATGTGTTGTATATATGTATTGAATACACTTTGAATATGTACGCAACTTAGTGTTACCATGTTGCATATGTAGTTTTTTACTTTGTGTCGCTCCATATTGCATATGTGTAAAACATATGTTGTCCTTGAAAGTTATACTACATGCTATATGTACAAAAATAATTATCATCGGAATGCATTTATCATTTATTTTCTGCCATTCAAAGATAGAGTTTGTTTGCCTGTTTTTCATTATTAGCTAATTCGAAATTAACAGTGTTGAAAAAATATTTCAAATCTTTAATACTACCATTGGTAGTAGTTGATATCCTTAATTTTCCGAAGAATAATGAGTCAATTGTGGGAAAAGAATTATTACTTTCTTTCATTTCAGGTCCAAGAAATGTAATATAAGCTTAGTTGAGCGCTCTCGTGTAAAATAAATACTTCTCCTTTATCAAGAAATTAGAATGTAGAAATGCTCATTAATGTCGTCGCAGAGCAAGCTGTCCTTTTTCCCATAATTGACGCATGCGCAGTATACACCGCATGCTTTCAGGAGGCGCCTCTGAATAAAGGTATTTTAAACTTAACCTGCTATTAGAAAGCCTTAAATTGTAAAATATTTTTTTAAAAAAAGACTCAACAACATTACTTTTAGGACATTTTAGCCAGGGCATCAAAACTATGCCACACAATAATTATTGAACAGAAAAAGTTTGAGACCTGCGTTTCACCTACCTCAGTTCGAGCGATCAACATTTACACAGAAAACCCTAGAAATCAAATCTTATATATCGACTTCTGGTATCTTCAGGGGCCATCATGGGATCATTTTGTCAAGAGACTAAAGTGTGAGTAATCGTGATTTATCAGTTTACTGATTCAACTAATCCAAGTAAATCTCCTGAGAAGTTAAGAGATAAAGAGAGAGTTATATTTATTTCAGATGTTATCACTTTTGACAAAGAATAATTCCAAGTGTTGTGTTTCTGTTATCTATCATGTGAAGATGAATTCATGTTAATGACGAATCATTTTTAGTCCTCGTTACTGAAAGCAGATACTTCACAATGTACATGAATCTGATTCAGATCCTTGTGTAAATAAGAACCCTTACAAATTAAGATAAATAATAGACAACTGACTGTGTTTGCACTGTATCTACAGTGGCGGCGATTGGGTTCCAAAACCGGGGTAGCAAGGTGCCAAAACTGCGAGGAGGGGATGCAAAGACAGTTTATTTCCCTTTTTACTGACTTTTGCTCTTTTTTTTACTTCGCTTTTTGTGCCACTTTTGGCTAATTTGCAAAAATATGGATGAGTGATGAATGGACACTCACAAACATGCATGCCCGGGCCGGGAATCGAACCCGGGACCCCTGGCGTAGTAGCGCGATGTGATAACCACTCCGCCACGGGGAGCTGCTTTATTTCCTTTTGTAGATCAGATTTAGCATAGTACGGGGGCAAAAGTGGCGAAAAGGCCCCCCCCCACACACACACACACACCAATCGCCGCCACTGCATATCTAAATGATAAATGAATCGCCAAGTTAGTCTTTCGAAAACAACCAACTTTTTAACATGCTTATGACTTATGAGTTGAACAGATTGACGTATCGTGATGACATTTAACTATGCCCAAAAAATAAACTACTTATCTTATTTTCTTTTCCAAATCGCCGAGCTTATTGTATTTTCTCTTTAGTGATTGATTATTGATTGTGGTTACATTCCCATGCTGCAAGCGTGGATCAACTTTTGCACTCCCTTTTTGAAAATATCATTCACGTGTTCCAGTGCAGAGTTGAGTAACAATCAACACACTAATTGACACTACACCTCATATCATCTTTAAAATGTCCGAGATCGAGAATGTATGGGGTCCTACCCCACATCCCCTAAATGTGCCTTCATGGCAAGGTGCTATATGCACGGGGAACATTACCTTTAGCCTAACATTAACTCATGCATACTCATCTAGATCAGTACTAATTAAGTATCGAAAGGATATATTAATCTAATTTCATATTTTCTTAGCATGTATGCTTACATATAGAGTGGTTTGCGGTAATCCCGCTATGCTATGCATATAACCATGGGCGTATTTAAGGGGTGTTCAACGGAATCCCGGAATGGTATAATTTGTTCTGGTGTCCAAAATAGTTTCTTCGGGATGCATGAATGTCCTGGAATCTTGTGGGAAAGAAGAAGTGATGAAGACTATACTTTCCTCAACTTTATTTATATTTAAATACATAATATTAAAATGCTAATTTTACTAAACAATCTAACTGTACATTGAACAGCTTCCTCTCGATAATACAAGAGTTATCGAGTTACAAGATGCTGCAAAGATATTTGAGTTCACGATAGCGCCGCTGTCTGCTAGCAGCACTGAATATCAGTTGCAAATCTCTTCCATTACATAGTAAGCTGTTTACTGTAAAGAGTCAGTGCTTGGGTGCCCGCACTGCTCAGTCCGCAATTCTCAAATAAAGTTTCGACATTGTGAGAGAGTTCATTATGGCACCGAAAATAAATTGCAAGATTAAAGATAGCCTATACTTCGAAGTGGATTTCTGTTCTTATTTTTTTAGAAGTGTAAAGAATATGATAATGGATATGTACATACACACAACACTGTCGAAGACAGTTTCAAACATCGTACCAAAAGATGCCGCCCGATGGTAGGAGCATCAAGTCGTGGTATGACAAGTTCAAGACCACAGGAACTGTTGCTGACGCACCGAGAAGTGGCCGACCATCAGCCTCAGACGAAAGGGTGGAAGATGTCAGAGTGGCTTTTGTGCGCAGTCCGAAGAAATCCGTGCGTATGGCCTCACGTGAATTACAGATCCAAAGAAGTTTTGTTCATGATTTGTTACACAAACGTTTACTGTTTCGTGCATACAAAGTACAAATCCTGCAGGCTTTGTTGCCCAATGACGGCAAACGTCAGTATAACTTTGCGGTGAAACGTGTTGCTTTTTCAGACGAGGCGGTCTTTCATGTCAGTGGTTTAGTGAATAGACACAACGTGCGTATCTGGGGTAAAGAACCCCCTCATGAGGTTAGGGAGTCGACCATGGGCAGCCAGAAGGTGAATGTTTGGCGCGCGCTGCTGCATGACAGAATAATCGGACCATTCTTTTTCTGTGAGGACACCATAACATCTGGAGTGTATCTCGACGTGTTGCAATTGTTTGCTGTTCCTCAATTGCTAGAATACCACCCACATGTTATCTTTCAACAAGATGGTGCACCGCCACTTTGTAGTCTGGAGGTTCGTTTCTATCTTGATCAGACATTTCCTGGAAAATGGATTGGTCGAGATGGACCAACAGCGTGGCCTGCACGATCTCCAGACATAACCCCTTTAGATTTTTCTATGGGGTTATGTGAAAGACAATGTCTACAGAACTCCTGTATTCGATCTTGCAACTCTGCAACAACGGATAACCCAAGTCATCACATCAATCCCTCCTGTGATGTTGGCTAATGCATGGCGAGAAGTTGAATTTAGACTAGATGTACTCCGTTCTACCAAGGGTGCTCACGTGGAGATTTATTGATTTCTATCCTATTGCCAATAAAACTTGAATAGTTTCCGAACATTTTGGTACCATTTTTTCATGTCTATGTTGCATATGGCGGATACAGTTAATTTTTGTTTTCATACAAAGACTTCTCGGACACCCGGTATGTAAAGCTAATGAAATGAATGTAAGTTTTATGAAACACTGGACATATCTCGTTAGCGCAAGACAATTGTCATATCTCTAAGCTAATTTGAGAGAAGAGAGGAGGTTCGAAACTAAAGTCTACGTGTTGTTGACATTGTTCCAACTTATTGGAGAATCCCGACACTTTGCATGGGGGATTTCAACACCATTTAACAATTAAAAGTAAATACATATATTCTATAACACTGAATGTAAGTACCACAAGTAATAAATTCAATTGCATGAGGTGTCCCTTCACCAGCTTCATCATATCATCACTCATCCTCATCTTCGCAATTAGCCAAAAGTGGGAGAAAAGGGAAGAAAAATTAACGAAATAAATCAATCAATATCCTGGATGCAAGAGTAAATCACGGTGGCTTTATACACATATAATGTAACTTTTTGCATGAAGAAAGATCAAAATTGCTTCATGCGTTTTCACAGAAGTTTGTAATTGTAGATTTCAAAAGCTAATTGGGAAAAATAGTAATGTAGCCCATACAGATTACTTTTGGGAAAATGGCAATACAACACAGTATGTAATTACATACTTTTTATGATTTATTATGAAATTTGTAGCCCACATTTAATATTAATATTAAAAGCAGACTTGTTAAATATATAGTCTTTAAAAAACACTATAGATTACATGTAATACACCATGGATAATAACAATTGCATGAAACATTGAAGTCCGTATTATCTTTACCCTCTGGTCATTTTGTGTACAATCGTGCACATCATCCCGTTGGCATGGCAACAAGGAACATTTTCAAGTAACATGAAATTTTAGATTCATGTGTTGCATATACACCATTTGTGCATAAAAATATTATTTTTAAATGGTAAACCTTAATTCGGAACCGAAAGCGATAAATGAAGGGTCATCATGAGGCCTGATATTATGCAACTTTATTTAAGATAGTAAAATGCATTATGATGCATTGGCAACAGTCAGAGGGGCAACCACGAATTTTTGTCTGGAAGGCAAGTACCAGGATAAACGTACCAATAATATTAATAATAATAATAATAACAACAATAGCAATATTAACGGTATTATTAGTATTATTAGTATTATTATTATTACTAGTGGTAGTATCAAAGACGTTATTATCCTCATAAATTACGCAGACGTCGGTGCTAAAGCATTTGTTTGGAACAAACGATTTGAAATATCTTTTCAACACCGTCACATTATTCTCATTAGCTAATAATAGAAAACAAGCAAATAAACTCTATCTTTGAATGGCAGATAATGAATGATAAATGCATTCCGATGATAATTATTTTTGTACATATAACATGAAGCTATAACTTTCATTTACAACATATGTTTTACACATATGCAACATGGAGCGAAACAAAATAAGAACATACATACATATGCGACATACTAACACTAAATTGTGTACGCATTCAAAGTTTCGTATATACAACACATATTATTGAAATACATTACATTACAGAAAATAATGATATTGCAAGCGAAGCGAGCAAGAAAATTTCTAGCGAATAATTTCACTGGACGCCATGGCATTCATTTTACAACTTTTTCCATTTAGATCGTTCGGAGTAGGGCCGACTCCCACCGCCGCCCCCTAGCTATGGCTATGAACTTGACGAGACTGAGAAAAGAGGTATTGCGAGCGAAACGAGCAAGAAAATTGTACGAAATATATTTTAATTTGCATAACATTTGAAATCGAAGGGGGCAATTGATCCTCTGTGCCCCCGTGCAGGTGCTCTTGGCCGTCGGAGTTCCGACATTTCCGACACCGTCATTTGCGACACTAAGGCAAACACTGGTTTCTTCCCGTCATAAGCGACACTGCTTGGATTTTCCCCTACGATTTCTAATTTGTTTACCAGAATTAGCGACATTTGCGTACGTGCAGCAGCAATAGCGTCTCTGAAGAAAGTATTTTCCGAGGCTCAGTTCAATGGTTGTAATTATCACTTTAACCAATGATAATGTGTGATGGAAGATGCGCCAAACCACGACATATTGAGCAAATTTTTGGATTATTTCGTTGAACAGTGGATGAACAACTCTGTTTTCGACATTTCCATGTGGAACTGCTCCCAACAGCGCCACAGGACTAACAATGCAGTCGAGGGATAGGAACCATACAGTTAATGTATTGACGGAAAAGTCAAGTCCTAACGTATACCAATTAGTGAAGACTTTAAGATTAGGAGTTGTGTACAACGACTACTTATGTGAGAGAAAGGCCTTGAATCTTAAAGGGAAACGTAGACGACGTCAGTACATTATATTAGATGAGAGAATACAAAGAGCGTTTACCGACTATGAAATGCATAGAGATCTTAAGTGCTTTTTGAGGAGAATGGCATACGTTCAGAAATTAGAATGAAAATAGTAAGATGTTGGTTCAACTTCAAGAGAAACGACGCATTATACATTTCTACATTGACAAGGGATTGCAGTCTGCTCCTATACTGACAAGGGATCTAAAAAATCAGTCATTGACAAAGGATAAATACATCCAGCTTTTAAACACCCAGCTTCCATGATGCCAGTGTGAAGGAAAACTAATAAAGGTTTTCAAAAACACACCAGCTTTCATGATGCTGCCAAGTGTGAAGCGAAGCTATTTACACTTTGTGTCGCAGATGACGGTGTCGCAACTGTCATGGAATATATTTTTTATACAGTGTCGCATATGACGGCAGAAATGCTAGTGTCGCAAACGACGGTGTCGCAAAAGTCGTGGATTCTTGGCCGTCAATGTTTGCCCCCTAGAATTGACTTCCGTTGATGGTTGGGGAGGGGCAATGCCCCCCGCCCTGTGGTTGCGCCACTAGCAACAGTAGTAGCTCTGTCATGTTAATGAAAGTGAAACGTTCCGTTTGGTAAAAAATTCTATATCGAGCTCTGTTCAACATTAATGTGTAGCTAGTTCACGTTGACAGCTACAGTAGCTGTCAACGTGAACTAAAAGAGGCGTCCTTATTTTGCAGTCGGGTTGCAGTAACAATTACTACATCACGTTTGGCATCCCCGATGGCGCAGTGGTAGCGTCGTCAAGAGGTCCCGGGTGGAGGCACATAGTGGTTCGGATCCCACTTTCAACTGTATGTCCAGTCCCGATTAGCCTTACTGTGCATAAACTCAATCAATCAATCAAAACTACATAATATTTCGGTTAACTTGCCAGAAACCCTTGGGGGGGGGGGAGCGGTCCCACTGATGGGGAGCGTAGAAGAGTCTATGAATCTCTTGGGTGTCCGACTTGTCTGGGACATCCTGTATGCAAAGAAAGCGGAAACAGAGCAGTAGTCAGGGTTGTGCAATTAAGCGTAAGAAAAAGTTTTCTACATGACACGTACATTACGTGTAAAAACGTAATGTACGTAAAAACTAGAATGAAACATAGAAATTAAAAGAAAAACATTTTTTTTGCGATGGTTTTTGTTTTAGTTGGCAGTGGTATAAAAAAAGAAGCTTTAAAAACTTTCCTTCCGAATTTGTATGTGCTCCTATATTGGAGTTTTACGAACTGCCATATTCACATTCACAGCCTATGCAAGTGTATAATACGCATGAGGAAGGAATTTGAAGGTTACTAAATCTTTGAAATCCAATTCAAATAAATTGTCCTTAATCTTTATGTTGATATACATCAACAGGTTTAACAATGTTCAAAAATATGTAAAAGAAAAGTTCAATTTTTAAAAATCTGTTAGTGTGGGTCAGGGGGCTGTGTAAACAATCTTCAGAAAATAACGATATTATGCTGAAATATGAAAGAAAATTAAAATTTAAAATGTAATATAATTAAAGTATTTTTATATTACTAATTTACAAAAGAGAATTAGTTCTTTACATTTGCGTAAAAAAATAGTCTTCTAAGCAAAGTAAATTACTAGTAAATTACGGGTAATTTACGTAAACCTTGGCAATAATGAAATAAAACAACATACTTACGTTGAAACGTAGGCCTGTGAGGATCAAACTGAGCAACTCGCAAATACAAGCAAATGTAGATGGTTTTTAAATAACAAAATGTTAGACAAGTACCACACACACATAGATACACACACAGGAACACGGAAATTCGACTATTGAGGCATGTTTATGCTTTAAGATGAACTAAAAGAAAACAAAATACTTTAACGCAAACACACCATTAGATCACTCCTGTCCTGAATCACGCTCCCATCACTACAACCAATAGTAGAGAGCTTTTACGGCCCGTTCAGTTTCCATAAACTGTTCTTGTGTCACCGTCACATTCTTCATGCCGACTGCATTGCAGTTATTGCTTGCTTTGTCGTCCCCCTTTCAAAACTCTTGTTACAGACTCCCCAAGCAAATATTAGCGTCTCTTCTTCGATAGTCATACAACATCGCTGTGTTTATGTAACCTATGAACTTCATTATCAGTGGTCGATGGCTTGCTTGAATACATCTACAGCAGAACTTTCCTTTCTTGTGCTCCAAGTTGATAACGTCTGCTCATTAATTCGAAGAGAATGTAAACTGTAAGTTGTGTGGAGATTATTGGAGCTGCATTTATTACGTACCCATGATATGATTCGTGGGTACCAATGTGTATTGGCATATACCCTGGTATATTAGGGATGGACGATATCGGAATTTGATATCACGATATATCGTCAAGAAAATATCGTCACAGACCATACGATACGATATTATTTCAGTATCGTGATACACGATATATATCGCCAAATATCGTGACGATATATCGCCGACACGGTATATATCGCCAAAATATCGTGACTATATATCGCCAAAATATCGTGACTATATATCGCCAAAGTATCGTGACGATACATCGCACACACAATATACGTATATCGCCAAAATATCGAATTTAAGAGTAGATGGACAAAAAGACACTCAATATGGTATTACTTTTCACGTCTTTCTTTCATTATTTCTTCCAAACGGCCAAAAGTACCTGTAGGGGGTACAGAGGGGCAATTGGCCCCTCCATTCCAATTTTTATCGGGAGTTGGCCCTGGGAGTTGAACGATCAAAATGAAAAAAAAAAAGTTGTAAAAGAGAATGCCATGGCCCTCAATAAATCAATATTATTTTCAGTTTGCAAAAATTTGAATCTAAAAATTTTCTTGCTCACTTCGCTCGCAATTTCATAGTTTTCTGTAATGCATTGTAAATTACCAGGGAGAGAAGTAAGAACAACTAAGTACTTCAGATTGTTGCTGCTAAACAGTTTCGACCTAATTCCATGGACAATTGTTTGGAGGAAAAGGAGTGCGCTCTTGTGAGAGACCATTTATGCTCTTGGTTTATTATGGGGCTGATGAATTCACTTTATAGTGTATTTAAATAGTATGTTTATATATTGTGTATATATATACATATACACGCGCGCGCGCATCGATGCAATAAAACTAAAAGAATTAAATGAAATTAGTTTTTCTTTTCCGACTGAACATTCATCAAGGCTTTTTCTCCCCCTAATCAGAGGGTCTGCGTATGTTTAGAATTTATGTGGCACTTTATATATCCCTGAGTATACAAAATGATATGTTTGTCGCATTGTTAACTTCTGAGGTATCTAAGGTAAAACACATTGTTTCACTGCCAAAGACAGACAATCATAATCAGGCAGCCGAGAAGGTTTTGACTCAGAATAGAGTATGTATGACTATGAGTAGTAGAATTGCTAGACCATTGGTAATGTCCAACTAACATTGCATGCTAAAAGAAGGCAAAAGATCTCGTTGCGGTAGCACTGACGGACATTCTAAAACAGCGGAAGCAAAACGTCAAGCGAAACCAGGGCTGGCTAGGTAGTTCAGTTGATTAGCACAGAGGGCTACGACGTCAGGGATTCCGTGTTCGAATCCCGGGTAAGACATTGATGTTTGTGTTTGTCTATATTGAACCCCTAAATGAAAAAGAAGTAAGAAATGATATTGAGGGGGGGGGGAATACAGCTTAGGCGTTTTTCTTTCGCTGAAATTTATACCAATTATTATCAGAGTGAAAATAAAATGTGCCATTTCTGAATAACTCTAATGCATTCTTTCACTGGCAAATGTATGTTTCTATAATATATATTATGGATAATATTGTACACGTGAAAATCGACTTCCCTGGTTAGAAGGAATTTTTCAGTTTCAAGTGTGTGTGAGTGGTGGTGGTTGTGAACACCCACGACTTCTTTATATATATTCCGTAAGAGTGGTATCAAATCTAATAGAACAGCCCGATTTACATTTCCTTCACACTAGTTTTTATTGCTTATTTTATGGGTTGTTTGATCAGGTAAACGCTGAAAGTTAGTGCTTCTCTTCCATGTGTAGATGAGGAAACATTTGAATCGGTATAGTTTCCTTAATTATAATTGTCAAACCAATTTTTTTTTTTAGCAAACAAAGAATAAATTATGCAAATAGAAGGTAGTTAAAATGAAGATTTCAAACTTGTAGTTTAGTGCATAAATTACAGTTCAATAATATAGCCTATTCATTATTTTGAACACAAATAATCAAAAACTAGAAAGATACATTTTAGGAAGAATTAGAGATCCACGGTAAGAAGCAAACCTACATGTCAAGATCTTCAAAGGCGGAAGAGGAGGAGTCGGAAGAAACTATACCTCTTGTCTACTCTTACGGCGGCCGGTCCTCATGCTGGCAAGGGATACGACCAATCCAGCACGATGGGAACGTAGCAGCCTGTACAACTTTTTCCCGCCGCGTCGTGTCTCTCGGCGCCACTGCTGTTGTCCGATTGGTCTTCGGCGTAATTACCGCTCCCCACTTCCCTTGCCAGCACGAGGACCAGCCGCCATAAAAGTAGAAAAGACCTGTAGAAGAGTAATACAGTAAAACTTCTCCAAACGGACACCTCTAAATTACGGACATTTTTAAATTTCCCGGCAGAAATACATGGGGTTCAATGGCAATATTACTTCTCAATAACGGACATTCTTAATAACGGACATTCTTAATAACGGACGCGGACACTGAAAACTACCTCCACAACGCAAATAAAACTTCTTAATAACGGACAGCCTGAAAAAAAAAACGGTCGGAATTCCTGAAATTCGACACGACAATGGCCAATATTTCGAACTAGCGCGCATTGTTTCATGTTGCACCGAACGTATTTCTTTTTATAAAGGTGCAGACAGTAGACAGCATTCTTTGTGGTTATCTTGAGAAGTGTGTGTCACTTCTGCTACGATTTAGCAGAAAAGCAAACGACTGACTTTAAAAGAAAAAGTTGAAGTCAATTTGTAATGTATGTAGGGATACTTTAGTAAATTTAAATTCACCGTATTTAGTACAGTATTTTGTTCCTTGAATGTAAGAAAAAAACATTAGCCTATATTCGTAAAGTACGTATAATATGCTTATCCTGTTGTGCAACAACCTACACTTTTTTCTGAATAGCGAACACTTCTTAATAACGGACATTTATTTCCCCCAGGCTTGTCCGTTATTGAAAAGTTTTACTGTACCACTTAAAAAAATGTTCCATCTCTCTCCGGATTGTAGTACCTTGTAAGTGCCCCTTGCCAGAATTACGGTGAAGTCCTGAAAGCAGATGTGGCGGAGATGGAGTCCTTCAGTACGGCACAAATAGCAAAGAGGGGACTCGATCTCACTACGGTTAAATAGTGAGAATCTCCTGCCTTGCAGATGGAAGAGAGGTCTTCAAAGGGAAAGAAATCCAGAATGAAAATCTGGCAAGCCTAGAGACCAAGAGGAGGCAGCTCCTCCATTATTCAGCCTGCTCTAGGGTTAATATCTCACCCAACGTGAGATTATGATATTCAGAGAACTCAAAGAATGCAATGTGGACATATTTACAGGAGAAAACAAGACAAATGGAACATTACATTATTGACAAAGAAATTGAAAGAGTCGAAGGCATGGAAAAATGCAAATTAAGGTACATGGAATGGGAAATGGAGAGAAGACTTTGAATAAGAACTATTCACTTTTTTATCTAGAAGAGATGAGAAGACTAGAGCTAAGGAAAGAGTAGGAGTTATCTTAGAAGAAAACTGCAGAGGAAAAGTAAGGATTGGGAACAAGTGAAATCCAGAATTATCGGAGTAAATGTAGATCTCGAAGAAAAAGTAACGTTGATGCAAATTTATGTCCCAACCCAAGATGCAAAAGAATTTGAAAATGAAAAGTTTTATACTAACATTAATGAGACAGTGGTTAGCTGAAATAACACAAGCCATGTAGTAATAATGGAAGATTGGAATAGCAGGAAATGAGCAAGAAAGGGATATGGAAGTATAGGAAGGTGTGGAGTAGAAAGTAGTGTAAACACAAATGGAGAGAGAATGATAAACTTTTGTACAGATAATGATTTCTTCATAGAGAACATATTTTCTCCCACAAGCATATTCATCAAATAACTTTTGAAAGCAATATGTATTTAGAAGTACAATAGTTTTCTCCACATATACCATTACTATGAGATGTAAAGGATATTAGAATCTACAGATACTCAGAGCTTAGCGTTGAACATCAGAATCACGAACGCAGAACACAGAGAAGTACACAGGAATAAAAATAGTGCACTTCTAATCCAAGTATAAATATTAGAATTTGAAGAAAGAGTGATAGAAGAATTGAGTAGAAGAAAGTAAAAAATAAATTGAGAAATTACACTTGAAAGGAGATGGAAATTGTAAAGATCGATTTTACTTGAGAAAGTTGAAGAGATGTGTTGAGTTGGGATGACATAAGAAACGAAATTAGAAACAATTATGTTAAAGACAAGGGAAGCTTGGAAAACTTATATTAGGAACAAGTCAAAAGATAATTGGGATGAATATATGGAAAAAAGAGAAGCAGTGCAGATAAAGCAGTAAAGAAAGCGAAGATTCTCGCAAACATTTAAAAACATTAAAGAAAATTATGGTAAAAAGAACATGGGAAGTAAAAAATAGAGAAGGGAATATCAAAAGAGAATTAGTTCGAGTCAGCAGAGAAAGCTATTCCCGAACACTGCCGTTGTAGCAGCATGGTATGGATTGTGATTTGTGATTTGGTGTTTTAAGTCCACTTTATGCACAGTAAGGCTAATCGGGACTGGACCTGCAGTTTAAAGTGGGATCCGAACCACTTGTGCCTCCACCGGGTATCGAACCCGGGACCCCTCGATTACAAGGCAATGACGCAACCACTGCGCCATGTGGGAGGCCCCAGCACGGTATGGAGTTTAAAGGCTGGTTTACATTGGTCGAGTGAGCGTTAGAGTTACTGGGACGAGTTACTGGAAAAACGGAATATTGTGACCACGCAGGGTCTAATAATATATTAGTGATGACCACGCAGGGTCTATTAGTAAAAGGGTGAAGACGCAGGGTCCATTAGTAAATGGCGACCATGCAGGGTCGTTACATTTATCCCTTCCTCGGGATAAAATTTTGAAGAAATTTTAAATCTTACAATTTTTATGAAAAATTTTCATTAAATATTAATTAAAAATTCAGAAAGAAAATATCACACTTATAAGAGTCTCTGTCTCTTCTACACTTTAGTCACTAGGTCATCTTCTTCCCCTACCACTTCTCTTCTTCGCTCCGATGAACAGCTGTAGAGGCGAAGGTTGTCGAAGTTGACTCGGTCGACGGGTTGCCTGGTCCTGGGGTGAACTAACATTGCTGTGTTGTTCCGAAGATCAGTGGCTAAATAAGGTCCAATATGCACTTCGAAGAGTTTAGCTATTGTTTTATTCTTCCTGGAACTAAGCTTATGATTACGAACATGAATCAAGTCGTGCTCGTGCAACCAGAGCGCATTAGCTTTAGTCTTAAATTTTTGTTTCATATTTCTAGTGCGCTCCTTTGTCTTGGCCAGGAACAACTTTTGGTTCCCGTTGGAGATTTGCGGGTCTGCTTGGTTGATAGGCCAGTTGAAATGAACAAGGACTTCGTTAGGAACGGGTTTGTTGAAGAATAATTCTGAAGGAGCATACCCTGTTGCTTCAGATACCGAATTATTGAGTAGCCAAGAGATTTCAGTTAAAAATTTAGACCAACTTTGATGTTCACGACGGCAGAACAATCTGAGTAACCTTACAATTTCTTAATCGTCCTTTCTACTATAACTGCTTGGGTGGTAGGCTGTCGTGAAGATATATCTTATGTCTTTCTTGTCACGGTAGTTTTTCCATAGTCCTGAGGTAAACTGGGTACCCCTATCTGACAAGATAGCCTTAACTTTGGGAAAGTGGGAAAAGTATTCTCTCTCCATTATATTTATTATCTCTGTTGCAGTCCCTCGCCGTAAGGGATAAACTGAGACGAACTTTGTACCAACGTCTACCAGGGACAAGATGTATTGATTGGTATCCCTGAGATGAAGGCAACCTTCCAATTAAATCTATGGACAGCAGCTGGTGAGGATACTTTTGATTAATGTGCAGCTTGTCCTTAAGAATTCCTACTTTATCCATCTTAGTCTTAGCACACGTGAGGCAATCTCTGACATGCTTAACTTCATTCGCCATCACTTTTGGCCAAAAATATCGGGTCTTATTCGACTTAAGGTTTTGGCTAGGCCGAAATGTCCCTGTTCGTCCTGATTTTCTCTCATAACTTTCTCTGTGAACTTTGAACTAAACAAAAGATTACCATACCTTTGGTACAACTTCTTAAGTTTTGTTTCTGCAGGCGAATCTTCTTCCTTTTGTTCTAGGATTTTCATGACGGGCCGGCAATAGTCATCAGCTTCTTGAGCTTCTATCCAACTTTCCACCTCCTCTATTTCATCTCGCTCCTGCCAGATGTAGTTCACATGGAAGTTTCTGGTCTCTGGTTCCACATCTTCATTTTTCGCTGGATATCTGCTAATCACGTCAGGTACTAAGTTTCCTTTTCCTTGGAGGTAAATAATTTCGAAAGAGTAGGACGTCAATCTGAGGGACCATCTAGTAAGACGGCAATTCCAGTTCTTAGAGTTTTTAAGCCATAGTAATCCACGGTGGTCAGTATAAATCTTGAAATGTCTACCCTTCAAATAAATTTCAAACTTATTTACTCTAAATAAAATGGCCAAACATTCAAGCTCATGAATGGAATAATGCTTTTCATTGTTCTTTAATTTACGACTAGAAAACTGAACAACAGCTTTATCTTTTCTTTGCTCTTGAAACCGTTAGTTGGGACATCGCTCTGAACACAGAACTCTTTATCTAGATCCGGATGCACTAATGCTGGAGTACTGACCAATTCTTCTCTTAATTGAGAAAAAGCTTCTTCTTGAGCTTGACTCCAATTCAATTTGGAAGCTTTGGAAAGCAGCTGCACCAGAGGTTCTGTCTTCACAGAGAAGTTCTTTATGAATTTTCTTCTCCAGTTGGCTAATCCTAAAAAACTTTCTAACGTGCTTTTTACTGGTAGGGCGTGGCAACTTTAGAATGGCTTCATTCTTCTTTGGATCTATCTTGATCAGATCGCCAGAGATTAAATGTCAGAGATACACTAGTTCTCTTTTGACAAATTACATTTTCTTAATTTCACCTTGAGACCGACTTCTTCCAGTCTGCGAAGAACTTCTTCTATGTGTGTTAAATGAGTTGGAAAATGCGAATCACAAATAAGGAGATCATCAATATACACAGTTAAATAACTTCGAGGTCCAAACACACGGCGCATAACAGATACAAAAGTAGAAACTGCTTTCGACAAGACATAGGGCATCTTTAGGAATTCATATTGACGTCCTTTGTAGGAAAAGGCTGTATATTTTCTACACTCTGCTCTTAAGGGAATCTGCAAGTAACCTGATCCAAGATCCAAACTAGTGCAGTATCGTGATCCTTGGAATCGTTGTAAAGATTCGTCAATGGGTGGAACGGAGCTCTTAGGGACCACCATGATTGCATTGAGTTGACGAAAATCTAGACAAGGCCGCACACTTCCGCAGGCTTGTCGACCAATAATGGGTTCAGATACGGAGACACAAATGGTTGAATGATATTCCATGCTTTCCAGAGATCTAATTCCTTTTCCAATGCTTTTCTTTTGGAAAGTGGTACAGGATATGTGTGGCGGTAAACTGGTTCAGAACCTTTCAGTACGATCTCGCATTCAGCACTTTCCATGGGTCCTGGTTTCTCTGAGAATACCTCTAGGTACTGCAGCAGCACACTGAATAACTTCTGCTTCTGGGAATCAAGCAAAATATTTATCGTATCGAACTTCTCTTTGAGGTCAGTGGGTTAATATTCCAATCCACTTCTTCATCTTGGATTCTTTGGATATATCGCACTATATCAATATTTAAAGAATTCCCCTCTCTTTGCTCAGAAGTCTATCGGAACAACAACGTTACCATATCTTCCTGAAGTTGATTTCAGCATCGTGCTGTTCCAAGAAAGGCATACCTAACAGAAGATCAGTTTTAAATCCTTTTAAGATGAAAACTTCAGTACTGAAATGCAAAGCACCAATTTCTAACTCCACACACCGACTTCCACATACACGCTTCTTATGACTTCCGGAGAAATCTACCAATCGTACCTCTGGAACTTTCTGGATCTGTATGCCAGGTATCTTGTCTACTAACTTAGTCCAGATATAATAATTAAGAATCGAGCATTCACTTCCAGTATCAATCACACAGGTAACTGTAAGGTCCATTAATTTAGCTTGCACCACAGATCTGTATCTAATTTTGGATTCCCTTGCAAATTTCAATTCCTTCTGCAAAATAGTCTCTTCGGTTGCTGTTAGCTGGAAATTTACTAGTAACTCTTGGACATCTTTTTCTATTACTTTGGGTAGCTCCTTCGAAGTCCCGTGCCTAAACAGGAACGAAGCATTTACATAGGTCCTAGTTTGTCTGGCTAGAATGGGACCTTTGATTTTGATGAAACTCCCGCGCTGTTTCTAAGGCCTCCTCCTGCTCCGATGTAATGTTTTGTCTAGTAGAGGGAGATCCGCGAATCTCATTCTGCTCACCCACAAATCGTCGTCTCTGAGGACTAGGGCTACTTCTACCCTCACGAATCCTTCTTGGGTCAGGAGATCTACGTCTTGGGTTTTGGTAAGGTTGGAAAGACTTTCTTCTAAAATCACGCCTGCCTCCTCTCTCGTTAGTGAAGCATTGAGGGCGCTGATAATTACCTCCTGGCCTCGTTTCTATGTTTCGAACTTTAAAGTTCCTTGAGGGGTTTTGTTCTTTTCCCTTAGGTTCATCTTTGTTCCTCCATGCATCTGGCTCATCATAGATTTCGAAATCCTTCAGGAAATGAGTCAGGTCATCTACCGTTCTAGGCGCATGTGCTAGACAAAGGTTTCGCATTCTACAAGGAAGTTGTCCGATGATCAAATTAAGTACTTCGCCCTCATTAAAGTTATCACTCAGGTTTCTATAGGCAGCATAAACGCTCCAGGCAAAGCTCTCCATACTTTCGTGGACAAGTCTGGAATACCTCCTGTTTCTCACAGCTGTTAGCTGCCGCTGTTTAGCCTTCTCAGAAGCGAATTCTTCTTTGAACCTTGCGCAAAAGTCAGCATAATTCACTAATATTTCGTGCAAGCCAGTGTTCAGCTTTACAGTGAAGACTCTAGGAAGTAACTCTAGCCTATAATGTTCGGGTACCTGCATAAGTTCAAAGCTGACGTTGAGCTCCCGAAGATATTTTTCAGCTGACTGATCTTCAATGTCGCCTTTAAATTTAGGAATGTGGACGATATCCGCTATTCTAGGCATCTTAAAATCTGGCCTTCTTCTAGGTGACGATCCATCTGAAGTATCATCGTATCTAGGCCTTTTTCTTCCATCAGCCTTCATTCTGTTGGCAGTGAATAGGGGTTTCTCAACTAACCTAGGCGGCTCATAAGGAGTGGCATCCGGATTCAAATCTCTATCCAGAGTAAAAGGACTGGAATGAACATCTGGAGTTGGTTCTGGCTGAACATTCAATCTTTGGAACTGAACCTGAAGTTCGCTTACCCTCTGGACAAATGCACATGTCTGAACTTGCATTTCTCTTCGCAGAGATACTTCAAGTTTCCTTGTCTCTACCCTAAGAGAATTCACCTTCTCTTCAGCTGCCTGCTCAACATCCTTCCACAGAGTTGAGGTCATTGACTTCGTCACCTCCTTCAGTTCCTGCACGACTTTCTCGATGGATCCGGTCTTCTCTCCCAAGTTTAGGACGGTTTTCTCAATGGACTCCACTGTAATCTCCACTTGTCCGCGCCACTGAGATAATTGTTTCAGTCTTTCCTGCAGTACCTCTTTTACTCTTTCCTCAACCTTTGCTAACTCTTGCTGTGAAGTAACTTGGATACTTTCTACTCTGGCCTTAAGACCTTCTATATCAGTCCTCTGCTGGGCAAAGAGGGCTTGCAGCTCATTCCTACGCTTCTCTTCTTCTTCCTCTTTCTCCTTTCCTCTTGGCTCTCAATTACAGCTCGAAGAGTTTCTAATTCATAAGCCATTTTCTCTTCAGTTTCTCGTCTCTCTTTATCTCTTTTCTCTTCTGCTTCCTTTCTTTCCTTGCTTTGAGACTCAATTAATCATCTGTCTCCCTTTTTCTTTTGGCTTCTTCTTCCACTTCCTCTCTCTTTCTTATATCCTCTTGGCTCTCAATTAAAGCTCGGAGAGTTTCAAAGTCTTTTTCTCTTTTTTCTAGTTCTCTTTTCTCTTCAATATCTCATTTCTCTAGCTCCCTTTTCTCTTCATTCTCTCGTTTCTCTAGCTCCCTTTTTTAAAAAAAGGTAAAGTGCTCCCCTGTGCTTAGCACCACGCCATGAAGGCGTATAGGGGGTGTGGGTTAAATTATTTTTCCATAATCGATACAGTCCTTACACTTTCACTGGACAGTGCTTCGATTTTAACTTTCACTGGTCAGTCCTCAGGTTTTAACTCTTACACACACCTTCGTGTATTCTATGGACGAATAACGCTCCCTTTTCTCTTCCTGAAATTCTATCAAGCATCTAAGTTCTAATAGTTCCTTCATTCTCAATTTTTCCGCTTGAACTGCTTCTCTTTTGCGCCCTTTCTCATCTTCCTGCTTCTCTTTCTTTCTGCGCTCTTCACCTTCAATTCTCTCTTTCTCCCATCGCTTATCTTCAAGTTTCTCTTTCTCTCGTCGCCCTTCTTCCTCAAGTTTGTCTTTCTTTCTGTCTTCCCTATCTTTCATCAGCCATTCCAATAACCAATGGCCTAATAGAGGGTGAGTCAGCAGACTTGGTTCTTGTATGACGGTCTCCGCTACTTGAGTCTGTAGAGCAAATTCGCACATCTGGCATTTAACTTCCACAGCAGGGAAGGTAGCTACATCTTTTCCATCACAGCTCCAGTGAACTTGGCGCTGGCATTGGCAACACTGGAAATATGCTGTCTCTTCTCCCAGGTCTTCACAGCAACTAAATCCAGACTCCGAATCCCTGGCATTCCTCCCTCTACTTCTTAAGTTCATACCAGTAAATTATTTTTCCATAATCGATACAGTCCTTACACTTTCACTGGACAGTGCTTCGATTTTAACTTTCACTGGTCAGTCCTCAGGTTTTAACTCTTACACACACCTTCGTGTATTCTATGAACGAATAAATGGTTTTTATGTGCTTCACTTAGTTTCACAATGGCACAGTTCTGTCGGACCCCACGTTATGGACACCAAAAACGTTTTCAACGTGCACCCATGGACACAACAACACAGTGCAGGAGTATAGGTACTGGCTGCGTTCAACACACTAAACCCTGCAATTAGGAGGGTGGCAAAAGTCTACCCATAGGTGCTAACTTTTTAAATATAGTCGGTGAAGACAGACTCCAAAATATTATCAGGGCTTGCTGGGTTAAGGAAAGGTTTCACCAGTTTAATTTGTTTTTATTATAAACACAATATATTAATGTCTGTTAGCATACTTACACACACATGTCTTTTACCTGTGACTCTTATGTCCATTTACCTGTACCACATACATGCTTTTACCTGCACCACACACACGTGCATTTACCTGCACTACTTTTGTTCTCGTAGAGAAAGGGGGGACAGGGAATATCCAATTTATTCCTTGCAGTGAGGCACCAGGGGGAGTATAGGGACCTAATTTCATTTATTGCTTTGGTCTCTGATGATGTCACGGGCTCCCCTGTAAAAGAAAGTAGGAAGCACGTGGTACCCCCAACCTCAGCTGGGAACTGGGCATAGCCAATCGGCACCCCTGACGAGCGGGATGTAGGAGAAGCGGGCCCCCCTCTGGTCACTAACCGGTTTGATGCTTCCGACAAGTGGGCACTAGGTCAGGGATCAAAGGATGCCGCGACACCCCCGGCGTTAGCTGGGAATTGGCAAGCCAACCGGTGTCTCCTATACAGGGATGGCAGGTTAGGAAGGAAGGTCCTGGTACTCCCAGTCAAGCTGGGCAGGTAGAACCTGGGTACCTATCAGACGAAGCGATTGGACCAGGTAGGTAGGTTGCTGCTAGGCTCCTCTTCTTCTTTCTTCTCCTTCTTTCCTTCTGGGATGGCTGCTAGGCTTCTGGCTGGGAGGCCGGTTTACCCTGGATGTTCGCCAGTTGACATCAGGGAGACAACTGAGCTCCAGGTCTCGCTGCTCTGGATTTCTACTCGTGGTGGTGCATGGGTGGCGAAAATTCTATCTAAGAGAATGCGTTGCCAACTCACTTTTTGTTTACATGTTGCAAACTCCGTACTGAGAATTATCATGGTTTGATACTTTGAAATCACTAGTGGAAAAATCACTAGATGCACGTGTTACCATAACATAAACTGTGTGCTTTAAGACAATACAATTAATAATGAGTCGTGCAAGACTCTACAATACTAAACAATGGATTTAACAGAGTAAATGGCAATAATTAATATCGTTTACGGAAGAAGTTAAATTAAAAACTAAAGCCGTATGCCTCGCAGGGATATCCCGCTCAACTCTTTCAACTGACATGTTAATTTAAACGGAATATTGTGACCACGCAGGGCCTAATACTATGTTAGTGATGACCACGCAGGGTTTATTAGTAAACGAGTGACCACGCAGGGTTCATTAGTAAATGGCGACCACGCAGGGTCGTAATACCATGCAATGTTGGTGAAGCGCCTGAAGTAGCGTGCAGTGATCGAGTTTCTACCTGCAGAAAATGTTATACAAATTGAAATTCATCTGAGACTGAAGGCATTTTATGGGGATGAATGCGTAGACATCAGTACTGTGCGATATTGCACTGTTCATGCTCATAAAGAAAACCCCAGCTGAACACGATTCCGACGACCTCCATCAGTTGCAGTACGAGGCCTTCCACTCCATTCTCTCACATACGCTGAGAGTTCTTCAGCTGGGGTTTTCTTTACGAGCATGAAAAGCCCAAGATCGCAAAGAAGCTTTACTTTTCAGCACAGCCTCGTATATATACTTTATTGCAGATCCATTTCAGGATTGTAATGTTGTTGATTGACATTCCAAATTATGGCTTGCAGAATTTTAACACAAAATGTTAATAAGGAATGAAATTAGGCATATTATATTTAATGCAAAATATTGAATTTTTCAAAAGTTTTATCTCTTAAATCAATTGAATCTCAAACTCAAAATTTTTACTGAAGTTACTTATCATGGAGTAGTGTATTGTGTACAAATTTCAGATTTTTAAACAACTGCCCACCAGAGATATTTAACCCTGAACTTGGAATTTTTTAACAAAAAGTACATGTTTATGACCCTGTAGAAAAAAAAGGATTAAAGTCTCAAGCTTCAAATAATTTTGACACACACTATTGGTACACAGGTACTTGCACAAAAAAATTGAAGTGTTAAACAAACTGCCTTCCCCCTAAAAAAAAGGTCGAAAAATGACATTTTGAGAGATTAGGATACAAAATTTTGACCTTAAATTGTATTATGAAGGAATAATATTGAGGATATTATACGCAAATATAATTGTAGCCTATAATGTGCTTAACATCACAGATTTTGTCTCATTGTCATAGGGCTTACCAGAGCTGAGATAAAAAAGTTGCCGCTGACGCTTACCAATTCTCCATGATAAAAAATGCCCGCCACCTTCAAATCAGTGATAGTAAAAATAAAATAACAGTGGTTCTGAACTGTCAATATATGAGGCTCACACCACACAAAAAATATACTTTTTAAAAACTTGTAAAGCAACCATGTTGTACCACTTCATATGGATTGACCCAATTTTATCAGTCAAACACAGATTCTAGATATCTCAGGGCATGCTGGATGTATAGAGAGCAAACTTGAGACCCAAACTGCAAAAGCATGCAACCCTTTTTAAGAGATTATCTGAAATCTCTTTTTTGTTTATTTCCAAAACAGTGAATACGGTCTATAGAATTTATTCGATTCACTCAACATATTCAATATGGACTTTTAATATAAATTAAATGGTACAATTGTTCATGTAGTGGGTGTGATCAAGCACAGCTGGGTCCAGAATTTTATTCTGGGCAAATGTAAAGTCATTAAGGAGCATTTGTTCCATAACATGAAGAGCATACAAAATGAACTATTACAGCATGTCCTGTATTATTGTGTGTGTGAAGGGAAAATTTGTACCGCCAAATAAAAACCATTCCTGCTCACTGCTTGTAAGCATGTTGTGAATAAAAGGTGATTAGTTGAAAAATGTTCTGCACTTTACACACAACCATATCATGCCTTGTAAAACATAGCAAGGAATGAGCCTTGCAACCCTACGGAAAATAAAGCAATAATATGAAGGGGCACAAAATGTGGTGTAGTCATGTAAGATGTAAACACTGGAATATGTATCTTCTCTACATTTTTAATGGAGCTTCATGTATCAAGAGTTTGTTTTTATGCACAGTTTGTGGTCAGCTAATCAAATTGGGATTGAACTTTCAAAGTGGTATCTGAATAACTGCACAAAGAAGTGAACGTAGTCCTCCTCCTGTAGAGAAAATTGCCAGTGACTGTCTACAGAAATAAATATAAAAACTTTCTATAAGACACTAAAATATTCAAAATGAAGTGTTATCCTATCTAGAGCACTGTTTTGAATAAGACAGCTTTTTACATTGCTTACAAACTTCAGAACATCAAGTGAGATTTAGGAGATAAACAATTGACATATTTCATTTTTAATTGCCACCTCAGTTTATAGTGACTTACAACTGGCACTGTTGCATTGTGGGAAAGATGAAGAAAACATCTAAACCAGTATCAAGCTATGACTTGCGGACCACATCCATTTTGCCACATGCTTTTGAATGACCCATCATAATACTGAAGGTACATTTTATTTTATTTTGAAGCATTATCTTCAATGCAAGTAGAATATTAAATGGTCAGCAAGCAATCACTCAAGAATGGACTGGCTCTACATGCAAAAAAGTTCTGATGCCCCTGGCTTCAACAAAACAAAAAAGAAGTATGCATTTCTTTTAACACGCAAGAAAGGGAATTGCCGTATTTGTTGCTTATTCTTTTTGACAACTTGTTTGGCTCTATTATTTTCCTTGCTTCACTTGCAACATAATATAGATATAAAAGAATGAGGTTTAACTTTTACTTTACATAGCTGATGTATTTCATATTTTCAAATAAAATGAATCTAGAGTATTGTTTCTCAACCTATGGGGCACGACCCACTGCTGGGTCCTGAGGGAGCATTTGGTGGGTCGCAAAGTCGGGCTTGAAAATTTATTTACGGTCTTAAAAACGTATTACATTTAAACTATTAAGATACTATATTGTTTTAACAATTTTAATTCAACCTGTGTTTTACATAGTCTAAACTCTACATTTCTGTTATTCACCCTCTACCATTGTACATTAGTTCGGTGAGTAAAAAAAAAAAGAAATCAATTTCAGCATGTGCGTTTAGTTATATGTTAGACTAGAGTAAATTAGTATTTTAAACTACACATTATTTACTTTTCTAAAATGAAGTATGTATAATTTGTTTAAGCAAACATAAAAGAGGGCTTCTTAAAGTACTCAATGTTAGCAAAAATATGATTATAAACTGGGTGCACATCCGTTCAAGTAATTCTGCCGACACCCATGCTTTTGGGTCCCATGAAGTGTAATATCCTTCAATGTGGGTCCCGTACTGAGAAAGGTTGAGAACCACTGATCTAGAGTGACTGATGAAAAAAATAAAGAGGAAAGTAGAGATTTCTATCACCCAAAACAAAAATCCCTTACTTTTTACTGGACCTCACATTCGCTGACTTTTTCTGGTTTATCCAGTTTGTCATCGCACTGATTTTACTTTGACACTTTCTAGATACAGTATTGGCAAAAAATTGAATCAGTCCATTCCTATTCAGGGTGGCCACTCTAGGACCAGGACAAAATTCAAGTGTAATTCCCGGTTTTCAAGGTGAACTTTCCATAAATTCAAGGATACAAGAAGATGCTTTCTCTATTTCAACCATATGTACCAGGTGTGCCGGTTAATAATTCTTAATTGATCCAAAAGAAAACAAGTGTATCTGGGGAGAAAGGTAACAAATGCTTTATTCAAAGTATGTGCCATAGCTAGCTATACATTGTGCCCATCTGTCCGTCAAATTGTGGATGCCCTTCCAGAAAAATCTTTCAAATTTTGAGAGGATCCAGTCAGCAAGCCATTGTTCGACATCTTCGTAATTGTTAAAGTGTTGCTGGGAAAGTGAGTGAGACATCGATGAAAACAAGTGGTAGTCCAAAGGGGATAAGTCGGGTGAGTATGGTGGGTGGGGCAAGAAATCCCAGCCAAGTGCAGAAATAGTGTCTCTGACGCCTTTCACTGTGTGTGATGAGGCATTGTCCTGCTGCAAAATCACTTTTCCGTGTCTTGTCGCCCAATCTGGGCACTTTTTGATCAATGCATGGTTCAAATTGATGAGTTGTTGATGGTAGCAAAGGGCATTCACTGTTTCACCTGGTTTCAGAAGCTCATGGTACACCACACCCTTCTGATCCCACCAAATGCACAGCATTGTCTTCCTTCCGAAGCAATTCAGTTTTGCGGTCGATGTTGAAGGTTGTCCTGGGTCAACCCATGACTTCTTGCATTTTGGGTTCTCGAAGTAGATCCATTTTTCGTCACCAGTCACTATCCGATGCAAGAAAGACTTTCTTTCATGCCGAAAAAGCAACACTTCACACACCGTTTTTCGCTTTTCCATTGTCTGTCGTTCATATGATGTGGGACCCATTTTCCTGCCTTCTGGATCTTTCCCATGGCATGAAGACCATCAGGTATGGTTTGTCGACCAACATTTAACTTCTCTGCCAGTTGTTGTTGCGTTTGCGTATCGTCTTCGTACAACAGTGCTTGTAATTCGGCATCTTGGAATTTTGTTGGCTGGCCCGGGCAATCTTTGTCTTTCAACTTGAAATCACCACTTTTGAATCATATAAACCAACGCACACATGCATTTTGCGTTAGGACATTGTCACTGTACGTTTCCACAAGGATATGATTGCCTTCACTCGCGTTTTTCTTTTGAAAGGATAGTATTGGTTGCTGATTTTTTTATTTTTTAATACTTTCTCTTTTTTTCCCCTATCATTTGATATTATTTGTTGCTGTATTAACATCTGGAGTGAAATATTTCAGTTTTGTGTTACAATTACGATGGTCAGTTTCCCACATGTGGGAGGCATCGAATACCATCCACCTCATTAGGTGTGAGTCACGACATCTCATGTTACACGGTGATCCTCTCGAGTCCGAAATCATCTTCCAAATCGTTAGCAGCATGATGTGGACGCTATGGGAGAGTACCTTGAGGGTTCATAGGGAACTTTGTTTACACCTCTTTGTTTTTGAACTGACAATACAGGGTGTATCATAAGTAATAGCGCAACCTGACACAGATGAAAGTGCACGATAATAGAACAAAAGTGTCTCAGTACACATGGGTCCGCAAACGAGCCGTTTTTGAGATAATTGCGAATGTGTGGTTACAAGCCGTCACTGACTTCATTGCTTGTAAACGTCATCCTATTTGTAAAATACTAATAATACAGTAAGAAAAGTCATTGAAGATCTCGTTGCTTTCATAGAACATTCTACTTACGTTAACAAACGTTAGTATGTTACATGTTACAATTACTGTACACTTGTACCTGTTAAAGGAGGTGTTCAAAGTGTCGTCCTTGCATCTGGATGCGATAATATATGCAATTCAGAATTGAGTTTCGAATTCTTTCTAACACTGCGGTTCATTTTGGAATTGGTCACAAGCATGTACCATTCTCTGTACTGATTGTATCCATCCTGTTTGGTTACAATGCCACCTCTCGGAAATAATGTTTTGTAAACAAAGAGCAAACCTCGGAACGTGCAAGGAGTAAAGCACTCGGTGTTTACAAAATGCAATCAGTGATGGCTTCTAATCACACATTTGCACACATTATTAGCATTTTACCAACTTGGACGACGTTTACAAACAATGAAGTCAGTGGCGGCTTGTAACCACACATTCGCAATTATCTCGGAAACGGCTCGTTTGCAGACCCATGTTTACTGAGACCTTTTTGCTTCTATCATCATGTACTTTCAACTGTGTCAGTTTGCGCTATTACTTATGATACACCCTGTATAGCCTTGTGGCTAATACACAGGTGTAGAACAAACATTTTTTTCCCCCACACTTTCCTAGGAACCTCTGGTACACATGGTTGTTCATACATTGTTTAATTGCATACAGTGTCCTCTTCCATTTGCATATTTCGAAGTTTTGTACCGTCCAGCATTCACGAGAAAAAAAAATAGTTGTCATGACTTACGTCTTAAACAACCATTGTATGGAATAGAAAATTCGAGAAATTCATTATTTTATTCAGCTTCAAGTACTGAAGTGCTCCACTGTGATACAAACACACACAAATAAAATTGAGTGTATATGTATTTTTGTTATTTAGAGTCACATTCTTTTATTTTCGCACTTTGGCTAATCATGACAATAAGGATTAAGTGATGATTAGATTAAATAGATGAAAGGTGGCCCGATCAGAAGTTGACCACTTAACAGCCACCGAGCCAAATAAAATTAAAAACACTTATTAACTCGTTGATTCATTTATTTTACATGTTTATACATAACTGATATATAACAAAAAAAAGTAAATTGCAAGTAGGCAAAAATGCATGCATTACAGCCTTGAGAGTATCATGAAGCTCCTTCAACTGCAACTTCTGCTTGCGTTCGTACAAAGAATGGTCCTTCACTCACAAACTCCTGCAACTTGGCAAACTGAACATTGTTGAACACAGAGGAAGCTGTCGGTGATTCCACAAGGGTCCGAGCCACCTCATACTTTGCATCCTTACACAACTTGTTACTTTCTATTGAGCGATCTAGAAGGAATTCAATAAATCCTAAAACAGGAGAAAGTGAAATGAATAAATATTTATGTAACAATGTATGTTCATATAATACTTAAGTTTATTTCACACAAATTTCATGTCAGAGATAACTGAACAGCTTCCAAAAAGAAGCATGCATGGAACTTTGAAAATAAGATGCAGAAGTGCATACAATGGGAGTAGATCCAATAAAAATGCTATATTTTTATGCAGTATGGAGGAATGATTGATAGAAAGGGAATTAAGGAATATGTGAATGATATAGTGCATGGTAGGCCCTAGACAAGAATACTGACCATGAACTCATAGATGGACTCACAACAAAAAATTGAAAAATTAAATTAAAGGCAAGAATTGTCATATGCCTTTTACGTTCCAATATAATAAATACATCTGTCTCAAGGTAAGTGCATGCAGTATATTGAAAGAAACAAAAGTTCATGTTAATAACTTTAAATATACGAGGGGCGTACTACAATAATTTACAGTTTATCTTTTTTCAGGTCCTATGGTCCACCATTCGAGAAGTGAGGACTGGCATATGAAGCTACGAGTCTAGTCTACCAATTGCAGGCAGCAGTGTCCAAAAAGGATTCCCGGTGTTCACACAGCAGCACGTTCCGTACATCATTGTCAGAGGACTATTGGACACAAGGAAAGCGACTATAATGGTCAGTGTTGGACAAGTTGGTTTCTATGGAGACAGGGTGAGACCACAGAAGAGATGTACAGACGAGAGTACGCGGGGTGTGGCAGGACCTCAAACCCCATTTCAGCAATGGCCGTGGTTGATTCCCTACTGGTGTGGGAGCGTGCGTTGTCGTGTTCCAGGAGCACTCCTTTTGCCCATTTTCCTGGTCGTTTTTTCTGAACCCATCTGGCGAACACTTTCCCCATATTAAGGTGATTGTGCACGATTCGCTGCAGGGTGTTTCTGGACAGGCCCGTGGTTACCTCCATTTCAGAAAACTTGATGCACCTGTTCTCAAGAATGACTTGTCAACCCGTGTAATGTTTCTTGGTGTTGTCACAGTCACTTTCCTTACAGAACTTGTCTGTTTTTCTGTTGACGTGCATCCTGTTTTCCAGCCTTCCACCCAATTGTAAACGGTTTTCCGTGAAGGCACATGTTCACCACACACTGCTGCCAATTGTCTGTAAATCTCTGCTGTGGTCACACCCTCTCTCCATAGAAACCAACTTGTCCAACGCTGACCATTATAGTCGCTTTCCATGTTGTCCAATAGTCCACTGACAATGATGTACGGAACGTGCTGCTGTGTGAACACCGGGGATCCTTTGCTGCCTGCAATCTGTAGACTAGACTCGTAGCTTCATATGCCAGTCCTCACTTCTCGAATGGTGGACCATGAGACCTGAAAAAAAAATAAAGTAAATCCTACAAGATGAATGTGGGCATAAGGTCTATTTGTAAAGATTTAGTTTATCAAATGTAGTATGTTACACTTTCTTGTATCTCCGGAAGGAAAATGAAGGAACACTATGGAAGGAGATTTTCAAAAATAGAAACAATACCAGCTGGCAAGCACCTAGCCATGTGTGTGCAATATGCATGAAGTATTCGAACAAGTGTTCTCGGATTACCAGCCAGGTTAAGTCGATGTTGGCTTCCAAAGTTTCGAGTGGATACATTGCTCTCATTATCTCCTATTTTGCATGAAGTATTTTGTTTTGTTTTTTTCAATTCGAGATGCATCTTCCAGAAGGATGGCAGTATGAGGCATTCTATGGGAATGTGGTTATTACACACAGGATGATATGAAAAGTCTGAGCAAAGATTTTGTAATGAAACCAGTAGTACATTTTAAACTTATTTGTCAAATATGATTGATTGATTAATATGGTTTATTTTACTTCGCTTTTTTTATGCTTTTAGCTAATTGCTAAGATAAGGATGACTGATGGTATGATGAAATTCATGAGCACAAAGAACACATGCCCAGGCCAGGTTTTGAATTCGGGACCTCTGGTCTTGTAGTGCACTGTGCTAACCACTCTGCTACGGAGGTTGGCTTTTGAAAATTGAACATTCAACCAAACATACATATGTTTTAAATTACCTGTCATATGATAATGTACTTGTAATTGACTAAAATTACATTCCTGAAAACTAACTTGGTAATAAAGGAACACTGTGTACAACAAAATGCTCACAGTGTGCACCGAGCGTGACTGGGAAAAATGAACCAAATCATGGTGTGCATTTCGAGATGTGTGTAGAAACCATTACAGGATGAGTTGTTGTTGTTGTAGAGTGGTGTTTTAAGTCCACTTTATGCACAGTAAGGCTAATCGGAACTGGACCTACAGTTTAAAGTGGGATCCAAACCACTATGTGCCTCCACTGGGTATCGAACCCGGGACCCCTTGATTACAAGGCAACGACGCTCCCACTGCGCCATCAGGGAAGCCCCCTTACAGGATGAAAAACAAGTTTAATATCGTGAATACCACAAGGACAATGCTTACATGAAGTTTAAGCAGTGCTGTTGGAGGATATATGTTACACACCATATTCACAGATTTGTTTCAGCATAGATTAGCAATACATCAGGTGCAAAGCTTCGGGAATAAAATGTGCACCATTCCTCCCACGTGCTACACACTACGCCTGGGAGATATGCACAAGTGTACCCAATCATACAGTGGTGGAAATTAATATAAAGCAGTTTAAAAAAAAAGAAGTTATTCATTCAAATGAATGTCTCTACCATATTAGTGATGTGTATTGCGTACAATTCTTAGGAATACCATATCACACTAATTGTGTCAGTGTGTAGGTGGCAGCACTGCATAAGACCCAATAAAACATTGCCTGGGTGGAAATTGCTATAAATGTGCAGCTGCTGGACTCTGTGTGCTGTGTTGACATTGGTAGTGGAAGAGAAGTGCATGCAAGCATCGAGTAGTAGCTTGTGCAACATGCTTCGTGGAAAGCGTCTGTCAGGCGACAAGAAAGCAAGGAGATGGGATTCTCCAATTGTCAAATCACTAAGAAATAGGGCGTTCGAGTCTTGTTATTGACAATTTTGTCAAACTGCATGCACAGTATGGGCATAATGGAAAATATGGTCGGACAAGAAAGCTGTCCAAGTACACAAAACAATTGATTTTGTGTAAAACAAAAGTCAATAACATGTTTTCCTCTCAAATCGTAGCTGATATACAGTTACTGGTCACTGCCACGCGAGTGCGACAAATTCTGGCAGGAGAGGATAACTTTGCACTCAAGAAACAAATCAGGAAATCACCTCTAAGCAATGTCCATAAGAAGGCTAGATTACTGGCACAATCTCCGTAAATAAGACCAAGCTCAGATGGGTAGGCATTTTGGTGGGGCAAGCGTTGTGATCTGGGCAGCGTTCTGTGCCAAACATAGCATGGTTGCACACCAGGATGAATCCGGATGCCTACTTGGAGATGCTCGAGGATAAGTTTATTCGGATGTACGAAGAATTTGGTGACAATAATCTATGTTTTCAACAAGATAATGCTACCATTCACATGTCTGCTAAGTCGAAACAGTGATTTCAGGAGAAAGAACTAACAGTTCTGAGTTAGCCCACAAGAAGTCTAGATTTAAACCCCATTGAGAATCTATGGGGGATCCTGGCAAGGCATGTGTATCACAATGGATGGCAGTTTGAGACTGGCTGAGCTGAAAACTGCAATTTGGTCAGAGAGGGCAGCGCTCTGGAAGACATAACACACCCTCATCTAGTCCAAAGAGAATTCCGAGGTTATTAAGAACAATGGTGGTTTCACTAAATACTAGAACTTTGTTGTGCAATGTTTTCTGTCTGCTTTTCATTTGTTTTGTAAAAATACAAAGGTGCCTCTGTAACAATTTCCACACCTAAGAAAATGGTTTTCAGTTTTCATGGGATGTTTACCATGAAAAATTACGAAAATTAATTTGGTATGATTCTGTAAATTGTACTGAATGTCTAACAAAGCTAAGGTAGCAATGTGCATGGAAAACAATAAATAGCATTGTTCTCCCACAACACACTAGTGCCTGTATGTATGTCACTTCAGTCTGAACACTCCCTTAGAAACCTCAATGTTTTCACATCTTATAATTATGAAGATTCCTCTTAGATTGTCAACGATTGTTAAGATGTCCGGAAAGAATGAAGAGAGAAAAGAACTATAAACAGCCCTGCTGAAAATGGACTGAGCTTCACGGGAAACTAAAGTGTTAATTTTTCTGGTGTTAACAACAGTAGTGAGTGAGCATGGAATAACTTCGGAAGGCCATGCAGTTTTCTTTGCGCGGAGTAGGCAAAAAAAAAGTGGTGATGGCATTATGTTGACTTGACAGGTACCTCTCTACAAGCAGCTCTTACCTGTCAGCAGGACTCACCTATACTTTATTTAAGTTACACATCAAGAAGGAGAAGAAGCGGTGTTACTGAGCTGGTGACGTCAAGAGACCAAAGAAAGACCTGAGATATCCATACAAATTTACAGTGAAATCAAACTGATAATTGATTGAATCTGTTTGAGGACGTAACATATAGATTCTGATCTGTATAAATTCTGGCAACGAACAAGGTGTTACCTTCAGCCTTTGAAAACCAGTCCAATAGAGAAAGGTAACGATACCTGTGGGGTCCAAAGGAGCCAGACACGGGTATGTGACAAACTGAATGACAGATCGCGCATTTTGAGAAAAGAAACCTGGAATCGTTAAGTTATGTGACTGTTTTAGTATTCAAAATCCACGAAAACATTTGGGTCCAAGTTGGTCAGCCCGAGAGCTTTATTGAGGACAATGGAAATGAGTACATGGGATCATGATTCTGATTAAACGATAGCATGACCGCCTCAAAGAAATTTTGCCAGCTATTCCAGGGAGTTTCTTCAAGTCGGATCTCAGTTTGCGGAAAGAAAAATGTAGTGAAAGAAAAGTGGGAAAGTGATTATTTTGATGATAATAATAAGAGCTCTCATATTTAGTGATTAAAGCGAAATTAAGTCACCCAAGGGTGTAAGAAAAACTCTATTCAGTTCATTGCAAGAACGAAAGTAGAGATCTCATAAAGAGACTGGCCATTGATTATGGAAGTAAATGTGGTAATATTCAGTTATTTTTTTCAACTCTATTATTATAAGAGTGTGTACCTACTTTCAAAATTTTTATCAATACAATCCAAAGTGCCACTATGAAACCTCATATTAAGTTTAATTTTATAAATCAAGGACAAGCGAAGACTTAGGGACCTTACAGCTTAAACCTTATAGTTTGCCAAGGTGATTTTGTAATAAATGTACGAAAATATATTTTTGTTGTTTCTCAGCTTCACAATTTAAGAGTAGTAATAAAACCTGAAACAATTGTTTCACTGAACGAAAACAACAATGCAAAACCAATGTTTTGTTACAAGATTACCCTGAACATCTTACAAAACGTAAGTAGTGCTTATAATTTTCACAGTACACAAGCACAATTTTTATGCACAAACAACGATTAACCGATTTTTAGCATGCTGCTTTTTAAAAACCTAACTTCAGTTCTGAGAACTGAGATTGTCAAAAAACATAAATATAAAATAAATATGCTTCCTTCTCATCCTACCTGCACAGTTGTTCATTTCCTCTTGTCCCCACTTCTGCTGAGCCACAACTTCCATCACTTGCAATGTTGCCAGGCGAAGTTCAGGAAATGGTTGTCGACCAATTGACATTATAAGATCCATTGAGTCTGGACTCATTTGAGTGAACCAATGTTTTGTAAGCACTTCATTCTCTCTCTCGGTCGGCTAAAGTAACAAAAATAACACAAAGTAAAACAAATATCAAGATATTGATATAACAGCATATGTAGCCTTTGAACTTAAATGGAAATCCATATTTTTATGAGAAATGTGATACAGTTGAGACTGCTTTATACATAACTCAGTTTTGCGTAATTCTGTGTTATATGTAAATTACTGTAGGTCCTGGCAAAATATAATTTAAAAACTTGTCAATTATACCTTTTTTGTACGTAATGCATTTATACATAATTCGTGTTATACATACTAATTTGCATAAAATACAGTTGATTTGTACGTAATCAAGCAACAAAAGTAGCTTCAATTGCTACTGGTCCGCCATGGACAACAGCAACAGAAAGAGGAACATTTACATGCTTGACCAAAAAGTAAAATTTGCACGCGAAGTGGATGCTAATCCACATGAAACTAAAACTGAAATAGTTGCAGTTTAGGCATCAGTTACACCACACTTTGAACAGTTGTTAGTAAAAGAAATGCTATTTTAGACAATTTTTTAAAATTGGATAGTGAAACTATAAAACTATAGAGTCTACTGTAGTATTTCAGTATCATGATGTTCTCTAATAAAGTGGAAAATGTAATGTATTTAAGAATCAAACTTATAGATTCATTAATTTACCACTTTATGACAGAAATAACCTGTATTACGTATATCTTGTTCCTCAGAATAGATACAATTACTGTGTTTTAATAATGATATGGCATGGTATCTAAATCTGATTTGTAAGTAATTCTCAGTTATACGTATTATTTTCTCTCACCTTGGCATACGTGTAACTCAGGTGCAACTGAAATACCACTTATGATGTACTTATTATACTGTCATATACTTCTACGAGGGCTACTATTTATATTTTGAGCCTTGGTGCGATTTGACGTTTGCACGGAATCGTCTGGCATTATTGACCATAACGTACTTCAAATGTTTTGTCAATAGCTTCATTTGTGTTGTTTATGTTGCCTTGGAGATTGCGCGACAACAATAAAATGGAATTAACTCGTAAACAGTTTCGTGCGATGATTTTTTTACGATTTTCGACGTGGATTATCAAGACAAGAGTGCATCGATCAACTTACTTCCACATTTGGCGATGAAGCCCCATCCTTTGCCACTGTGAAACGCTGGTATAACGAATTTAATCGTGGCCGCCATTCGCTCACCGACGAGATTCGCGAAGATCGTCCAAAATCAGTTGTTGTTCAAGAAAACATTGATGCTGTGCAAAACCTAATACTGCAAGATCGTCACGTGACATACTGTGAGATTGAGGCAACCATAGGCATTAGTTCCACCAGCATATATAAAACATTACATGATCATTTAGCTGTGAGAAAGGTATGTTCTCGTTGGATCCCACACAAAGAATTGAAATGATGTACCTCTATAAGATTTACCAGCTAAATAATAATTAAATTTGACAAAAACTCAAAAAGACGTTCGCATCAATTGGTGCAAACAAATGCTCAATAAATACAATCGTGGTGCTTCAAAAGACGTATATAAGATTGTAACAGGTGAAGAATCATGGATATATGCATATGAGCCGGAACGTAAACAGCAGTCGACTGTATGGGTGTTTCAAGATGAACCCAATCCAACAAAAGTTGTTCGCACTCGAAGCACATCGAAACAAATGGTCACCTGTTTTTTCGGGAAAACTGGTCATGTGGCAACTGTGCCTTTAGAGGAACGTAGAACGGTCAACTCTGAATGGTACACAACAATTTGTTTGCCAGAGGTCTTCAGTCAAATACGGAAAACAAACAAACGACGTGGGATCATTCTTCATCAAGACAATGCCAGCTGTCACACATCTCGTCTAACAACCGACTTTATGAACAGTCAAAAATCAAATTGATGGGTCATCCGCCATACAGTCCTGATTTGGCATTCAATGACTTCTTCTTGTTCCCGAATGTCAAGAATAAATTGTGTGGACAACGATTTTTGTCGGCGGAAGATGCTGTTGATGCGTTCAAAAACAATATTATGGAGGTGTCTCAAGAAGATTGGAAAAACTGCTTTGACAAATGGTTCGAACGAATGCAAAAGTGTATTGACCATAAAGGAGAATACTTCGAAAAACAATAAAGCAGTTTTCAATGCCAAATTCCTGTTTTTTCATTGTTAGGCTCAAAATATAAATAGTGATCCTCGTAATGTGATATCATCATTCTCAGATATGTTCTTCAGTCATACTGAAACACTGCACATAAAGGAGAAAGACATTACAGTAAATACACAATCTACTATTTAAAGATATGAGTGGGACCTTTGAAGATCTTTATATTCTCGAACTCTTGCATTATGCAGAAAAGTATTGCCACCTAATTTCTTATGTGGTGCCATTGAACACTCTGTATTTGCATTCATGTATTTATTCATGACCATTATAATGTATTACGTTCAACTGATTAGTTATCTGGAAAACAAATAGCTGTCAGTATGAAAATTTCTTCCATTGTAAAACAAGAATAAGTAATGTACAATAAATTATAATTGAATGGGTGAATACATGTTTTTAAAACGGAGAATAATAAATGTAAAGATGCATCTTGTACTCAAAAATTAAACCTCCAAACATCTGAATCACACATGTTATTCTGCATATCCAACAACCTTGTAGTTTTCACATGAGTTATTAGATGAGATCAACTTCCAACTTCATTACAAATATCACTTTCGGCTAGAGAGTAGGATAGCAGGGTGGCCACACTAGGACCATGATAAAATTCCAGTATAATTCCCGGTTTTCAAGGTGGAAATTCAATGGTATACAAGCAGATGTCTACATCAACGTATTACGAATCTCACCATTAACACATATGCACACACAAATATATTAACAATATAAAGGGTCTGTGTCATTCCAATGTACCCAAAATTTCTAAATCAATTCAATTAAACACATATAATTAAAATATTTAATTTAAAGTACGGAGTTTACATTTTCAATTTCACATATTCAGACTCGAAATACATCTTCAAACACAAGTGACGGATGTTACGGGATACACAAATCTACAAAAATCTGTTCATTGTACAATAACTTCAAACTCAAATTTGTCTATTCAACTTTAGAATATCTTATCTTGCAATAATCTTTTGTCTGTCAGATAGACTGTTCTGCAAAAGACACTAAAAAATTAAATGGATTGAGAGAATTCTGTTTGATTATCCCCACAGCATTCTTTTCCTTCCTCGATAAAAATAAAACTTATACTGTGAAAAACTTGCCTCGGAGCATTTATAAATACGTATAAATTCAATGGGACTTGGATTAATAAAAGCTGACATTTTTCACGTTTACGGAGAAAACGTCACTTAGAATTCACACAGAATTCCCAGAATTCCCAGTGAGTAGTCACCCTGGAAAGGTCTTTCTCGTGTTAGCCCCTTTGATTATTACAACTAATTCACTTTTTTTTTTTTTCATAAAATTGGCTGATTGTCTACTCAGTGATAAATAACTACACATTATGCACATTTTGTTATTACTTTACAATACATACAAGTAAATAACATGCAACCATTACAATGTCACATTTTAGTTAAAAAGATAATTCCAATACAATCTTCAAACCTTGCATTCCAGAAGTCACGGCGATGAATGGTGCGCAAGCATATTTATTTATCCAGGCTGTCTCTCAAGGATGCCACCTACCTTATACTGGCTGGGAAGAAGGGTTTTGCCCAGACAGGACAAGATAAGTAGCATCTTCAAGATGATGTACACACAGAAAGTCAAGGAGCCCCCTTTCATCTTCATAGTAGTTTTACACATTACAAGCACATCTTATAACTTATAAATGTCCTATTACAATAATAATAAAATACATCATTCACAAACTCTATTAACATTTACAGTACCTGCAAAAAGAAGAGGAACAAAAGCATGGTGTGACATATATGTGCTACTTGCACATTATACACTACTGAATGACGAGCAGCTTGCTGGAAGATTGATTGAATTGTTGTTTTAAGTCCACTTTATGCAAAGAACTGCTAATCAGGACTGGAACTACAGCTTAACATTAACAGTCTCTAGTTCTGGGTATGTGGTATTATGTGCCATTTATCAATGATTGTTTTGTCAACACCCTCCATCTGGATAGCTGAGTTTCTAACCTTCCTCTTTTACAGCACAATTTTGTTTTCAGTGTTAGATAGCTCTGCGATTTGCTGGGGGAGGGGGGGGGGTTCGTTGAAGCCCCTTGCTGCCTTGAGTCCATGCATGACTATAGGCATACCTATTTTTTACTGAAAATCCGGTGTGTCGTTCCATGCCCAACTAACGAAGTGTGCCTTTTTATAGTTTTATAGAGAATCTCAATTGTTGCACGAAAAGATCTAATCGTAATAATTGAGGGTTTGGCATCTCAGAACTTTAATCAAATATATTTTAAGAACCCAGTCTCGGCACCTGTTAAAGTGGGATCCAAATCACGTGTGCCTCCACTGAGCTTGCTGGAAAAGGCTTTACATTTCAGCATTATAATTATCGGAAGCGCAGCTCAAAACTCTACAAGAACTACTTACAAAATATAGAGAGAGGGAAAACATATGAAAGTCATGATGTGACATCCAAAATAGTCTGATTTTAATTGTATTGTGAGCTGTTCTGGGATGAACCTAATCAAATTATGTAGACATCTGCAACGGGGTGACCCACCAATCAGGCCTTGTTTGATGCTTGAAACACTATTTCCAGAGAAACCCTGCACAAGCTTCTTCAATGAATGGCAAGGTTGTTTTAATCTGGCAAGACAAGGGGATGATAAATAGATGACAAGAAATGGAATAAAAAGAAGACAAGTGAAAGTGGACATTTTTTAGTTTTTCTTGTATGTACACATTGCTTGCATTGTAGAATTATTTTCCTGTAGTTTACGGTTATTACAAGCATAAGAAAACAGTTTTTTTGTGACGTTTCAGGAGAACACACACTCCTTTCATCATTTATTTTCATTTTGACTAAAGATACAGTTATAACAATGGTTAGTATTTTTTTAAACAAAAATAATCCCTTATATAATGGATGTTGTCAATGTTACATTGTTGTAATATAGCAACTTAACTGTGAAAAGAAGCAGTCTGTTTTATTATTATTTCAATTTTTTTTCTTTTTAAAATATGAATCCAAAATATCATCAAGTAATTCAAATTCATCATTGTTTTCACAGTCTCTTGATGTTTTCTGTTACATAAAATTTTAAAGATGGTGGCGTACTCCATTTGTGAAAAAGAAAACTCCATACTGGATCTATGTTACCCTTTTCATTATTTAATTTATTCCAGTGTTCTTCTGCAATGAAGGAAGCTTCCCAGACATTCGACTCTGTGTTTCCCGTTAATCTTTTTAAAACCCTTCTCTTTTTAATCAAATGCTTCTCTTCGATGATATGAGTTGACAAACCTGTTCTTGGGTTTAGATTTATAATGTCCAAATCGTGTTCGTGCCATCTTATTGCCATTTTCCTTGCTGTTTGTCCCACATAATCCTTTGAACATGAAGAACTTATATTATATATTCCTGTGGTTTCCCCATCTGGTAGAGAGTTTCTCATTTTGACTTCATTAAATGTACATTCCAAACTTGTTAGTGATTTAAAAACAATTTTAAAATTAAAACTTCTAAAAAGTTTTGCAATTTTATGTGAGAATCCCTTGTGGAATGGAATGCACACAAATTTCTTTTCAACAGATTTTTCATCTTTTTCTGTATTTCTCAAAAAACAAGTCGCAAGAAAACTAAAGGAAAAGAGAAATACAGACAAAGATGAAAAATCTGTTGAAAAGAAATTTGTGTGCATTCCATTCCACAAGGGATTCTCACATAAAATTGCAAAACTTTTTAGAAGTTTTAATTTTAAAATTGTTTTTAAATCACTAACAAGTTTGGAATGTACATTTAATGAAGTCAAAATGAGAAACTCTCTACCAGATGGGGAAACCACAGGAATATATAATATAAGTTCTTCATGTTCAAAGGATTATGTGGGACAAACAGCAAGGAAAATGGCAATAAGATGGCACGAACACGATTTGGACATTATAAATCTAAACCCAAGAACAGGTTTGTCAACTCATATCATCGAAGAGAAGCATTTGATTAAAAAGAGAAGGGTTTTAAAAAGATTAACGGGAAACACAGAGTCGAATGTCTGGGAAGCTTCCTTCATTGCAGAAGAACACTGGAATAAATTAAATAATGAAAATGGTAACATAAATCCAGTATGGAGTTTTCTTTTTCACAAATGGAGTAAGCCACCATCTTTAAAATTTTATGTAACAGAAAACATCAAGAGACTGTGAAAACAATGATGAATTTGAATTACCTGATGATATTTTGGATTCATAATTTAAAAAGAAAAAAAATTGAAATAAAAATAAAACAGACTGCTTCTTTTCACAGTTAAGTTGCTATATTACAACAATGTAACATTGACAACATCCATTATATAAGGGATTATTTTTGTTTAAAAAAATACTAACCATTGTTATAACTGTATCTTTAGTCAAAATGAAAATAAATGTCTGATGAAGGGAGCATGTGTTCTCCTGAAATGTCACAGAGAAAAACTGTTTTCTTATGCTTGTAATAACCGTAAACTACAGGAAAATAAGACATTTTTTATTATATACATTTTGAAGTGACACTCTTACAGTACTTTTCGACATAGTACATAGACTTAAAATTGTAAAAAATTAAATTTTTAATAATATAAGGCACTACACGAGCAACATAAAATACAGTACGTTTACATTGACATTAATTGGAAAACAACACAAAATGTGTTTTCATTTTCGGGTTCCAAAACAACGAATAACAAAATTTTGTTTTAAGTGTTCGAACGTGAATTTTCTTCTGTTGTCTCTAGATGGATTTATATTGACTAAAACTGCGTTCAATATAGCAAGAAGTAATGGGAGCGTATTTCAAATTCACAATGTCTGCTGGAGATAATGTTGTCCAAATACGAGGGTCACTCTGAAAGTTTTGAGAATCGACAACAATAAGCCAATGAAACATGCTGCTGGTGTTTCTATATTTAGATTCGAATTTCAATAGCAAACTCTGCAAGTTTCCACTTGCTCCAACAATGGGCTGAGTCAACATAATAGTTTACACAGCAGCAGTTGAGGTTTCTTTTTGAGCAAGGATGGATCTGAAACGAGAGCATTTCCTTGCTATGATATTTTATGACTTCAAAGTTGGTTTAGGCAAGAGTGAGTATCGTGAAAGATTGCACCGTGCATTTGGGGATCTTTGCCCTTCACAAGCCACCATCTATCGATGGTTTGCAGAATTTAAGAGGGAAAGGGACTCCCTTGAAGATGAAGATCGTTCAGGATGGCCTACAACAGCCACATCAGATGAAAATGTGGCGAAAGTTAAACAAATGTTGAGCGAAGATCAACATTGTACATATGTGCAGAATCAGACAAGCCTAAATATTGGATCGGCAGCAGTTAGACAGATCCTGGATGAAAAACTTCAAGTCAGGAAGATTTGCAGTCGCTGGATCCCCCACAACCTCACAAATGAGCAGAAAAGGACATGAGTGGATTGGTGCCAGGAAATGTCGGACAAATTCAGTGGAGGAAGATCAAAAAACATTTTTAGCATCAAAACAGGTGATGAAAGCTGGATATACCAATATAACCCTGAAATGAAGCGGCAGTCATCAGTCTGGGTCTTCCCTGGGGAGAATCCTCCAACAAAGTGAAGAGATCAAGAAGTGTTGGCAAAAATATGATCTGTTCTTTTTTCTCTGCTAGTGGGCACATTGTGACAGTTCCACTTGAAGAACAAAAAACAGTCACTGTCAGATGGTACACGACAAAATGTCTGCCCAAAGTGTTCGATGTGTTGAGGAGGAACCATCCAAAAACAGGCCTGCGTGGAATCATGCTGCATCATGACAATGCCTCTGCTCACACCGCAAGGAAGACAACAGATTTTCTGAACGAGTCAAAACATTACACCATCCCCCTTAGAGCCCAGATCTGACCCCATGTGATTTTTTTTCTTTTTCCTAAAGTGAAATAAAACATTCGTGGTCGTCGATTTGATCACCTGAAGCTGCAGTTGCTGCACATGAACACCATCTTTGTAGCATGACGCATGGCATTCAGCATTCAAAAAGTGGTTTGAACGGATGACACGTTGTACAGAGTGTGGTGGAGAGTACTTTTAGAAGATGTAATGAAAATAATATTTTTATTTTCATTTTAAGGCTTCCATTCTCAAAACTTTCAGAGTGACCCTCGTAACGATTGTAACAACCAGGAGCTGATGCTTGAGCCCTCATTCCCTATTTTTGACAAGAATTGTAAATAAACAGAAATTTCGAGTGCTCTACAATCGCAAATGCAAACAGTTGGGATGACAGAAAACTTGTAATTAATGCAACTGAGGGTATAAAAAAAGGTAGTCAACTTTCGTTTGTTTAATGTCACTTCGGTCTTTGTCAGTTATTTGCAAGAAATTCATCCAACTCTTTCAGTCACATGGGAAAATGTAGTTATTGCGTGAATATGGAGTGCATGTTGAGAAATGTTCCAAAATATGGAAACAATATGTAAATAATATGTAAAATATGAGGCAAAACCTAATACATGTATAAATATGGAAAATAAAAACTGAATTTTTCGAGTCTACATTCCATGATGCGCAAAGATAATACAAAATATAACTGATTTCAGCTTCATACATAAATATGTATTTGCATATAAATCTGTCCCCCATCAAAGTGGTCAGCAATAGGCTCCACGTGAAGGAAGTGACAGGATTCTGTTTGCTTCCTGCATGACAACATGCATCCCCACATTGCAGTATTATGATCTACTTTATCTGCCATATATTCTAGACTTTGTTCACTTGGATGGTCATTTCAACAATTATAAAATGTTTTTTGTGGTCAAAAATTCAAGACTTGACAAAGCGATTGCAGCTGTTCACAGTTGGATATGTGGACAGCCAAAACTTTCAGTGACATTCGGAAGCTGCCAAAATGTTGGAACTGTACTGCAGTCCACAGGCACCACATTGAAAAAGACACGTTCTTATTCATATTTGAACGCCTCTTGTCTGAACTATGGTTATGAGCTACAAATTTCAAAGCAAATCTCAATGAAATTTTTAATGTGGTAGTACCAAGAAATGTTACAAGAGTGTAATGTTAATTACAAGGTGTGGCTATTAACTAACAGAACTGGTATGAAATTTTTGGTTTATTTAGAAAATCTTATAAATTACAGGGTGTCTACTATTTTGTGAAAACAAAATTCCCTGACTTTTCCAGGTTTACCAGACCAAGTCATTAGGCCAATTAATGTACATGAACATGTATGTACAGTAGCAGCAATTAGGGGAGTGTGTGGGGGGGATTGTCCCCCTACTTTTTATCCCACCAGTATGGTCTCTTAATGCTATCTGTTATCTACCAAGAAAAAATTAACTGTCCTTACCCCAACTCCAAAGTTTTCGCACCCAGTAAAAGGTGATATATATGTAAGAAAACCAGAGCACTTAGATGAAAATTCACACTTAGTCACATTCAAGTTTAAAACCGTAAACTGTAGTACATCAGATTAATCTTTTCATCACAAAGCATACTTTATCCTCTTGTATCTGTATATTTATGGGAATTTATGAATATGCTAGCAAGCTTTCATTATCACATTATGTGAAAATATTGATGGCCTCCCTTCACCCCTTATAGCCATCTGATCTACCCATACATTATAAACTAATTGTTTTACCAATTTTTTGGAGTTAATTTATTTCCATAACAATTCGGTAGTCACAAGAAAAATAATATATATGTTTATAAACTGAATGTAATTTTGTAAAATGGTTTTCTTTCTTTAAATAAATGCACAATTTGAATACTTGAAATGTTTTTCTAACATATAGAATTGACGTTCATTAACATGTGAAGTTTCAAAAGAACACATTACTTGAAAAAACACAACTACACTATTTTCTTCTTTAATGCTTTCATCTTTTCATCAAATTTTTGGATTTCCTTTGCAGATCTCTCAAGGATTTTAGCTTTCTTTGTACTAAGTTCTTTCAGTTCTGATATACTTATTTTCCTCTCTTCTAAATAAGTCTTCTGAGTTTTTGTTGTATCATGCTTCTTTTTTAGTGCTTCCCTCCACTTTCCATTTGCATTCCTTGCTGCGTGGATTAAAGATTTTGTTATAGGGACTTTTTCAACCCCTCCATAAGTTACAATTGCATCATGTATACATCGTTGGGCAATAAGTGAGTCCTCATCAAGATTATCCAAAAGGAATTGCTGATTTACAGAGAAACTGCGCTCAACAGAAGCATTTCCATGTGAAAGCATTAAAATCTTCTAGATAAACAGCATAAAGGCACTGTTGTTACAGTCTTCAAGAACTGTCATCCACGTCTGATCCAGCCGATCAACAGCAATGTCAAAATTTTTCATTCTTGCAATCACACTATCATTACTACATAAGTCAGTATAGAACCATTTTATATCATCTGCAGCAGGGCCAGAAAAATGGCACTTTTCAACTAGGACTTGTAATGCCACATTTACTTGGTCTTCACCTACTTTTCCATCCAAAACAGATGCTGGAGAGAGACATTCTGCACCATATGTGAGCCTATATTTCAATGGTGATCTCACACAAACATTGTAATATTTTCAGACAATCTTCACGAAAATGTAACACTTGAACGTCAGATAGTTTCACAGATCTAAATGCTGCACGGGTTGCAAATCCAATGTCAACTTCTTTTGCAGAACACACACATTCTGGATAACTTAGATTTAGTTTCAAAAGATGTTCAGAACTCACAGCTTCAAGCAGAATGACTTTCTTTATAAACCTGGACATAAGGGATTTCAGTAGCTTGAGCATATGTTCATAAAGGAAAGGTACCATTCATGAATCAGACTGAAACCTGACAAGAAAGGGTTCTATATCAGCTACAATAAAGAAGTCTGAAAGAAAGCTAGCCTGACTGGTAACAAGAGGATTCCTCACTTGTGACTTAATAGTTTCAAAGCTTTCACACCTTGGTTGTTCCTTGGTACCAGAAACTCTGTCAGCATAGGTTTTCAGAAATGGTAAAAGGTGCTGTGCTTATTCCAGCACACTTCCATTGTCTAACCACAGAATTGGACAAAACGTTTTTGGAAAAACTTTTCATCCTGTAATTCTTGTGAAATCTGCTCTCCGAGCTGGAACATGTTTAAATAAATTGTACACTGCTCTTAAGAATACCACTATGTTCCAACCAGAACTCTGAAAAGATGCTTTGAAAGCACCATGAAGAACATGGAGTCCGCAGCTTCCTATTTCCAGCAATGTTGAACTTTCTGGCTCATTAATAGCCATGTTTTCCTTGAAAAAGGTGAGAAATTTCCAGTTAACTGCTGGTCCATCCATGGATATTTGCACTATGTTTTTCAAATTGATACCTTTACACCTTCTTCAAATGCCAGTAGCAAGTCACTAGCTTTGGTATGGGTCAGAAACAAAAATACAAATTTTTCCAGAAAAATTGTAATTTCACTGACTTCTCCAGAAAAATAAAATTCCCTGACTTTTCTAGGTTTTCCAGACTGGTAGACACCCTGAATTAATCTGCATCGTCTTCACAGTACTCTCCTCCTCTATCCATACACTACTGCATACAAATTTCATATTGTTCAAAGCAGCGTTGCAAGGAATGAACTTCGTCCTCTTCAACATTTTGTATTTCACATCAACTGAATGGAAATGTGTTCCTTTTTGCATTTTGGAAATCAGGTTCAAGTCACAGGGGTATGAATCTGGTGAATAGGGAGATTGTTCGAGACCCAGAATGCATTTACTGGCTAATGCCATTTGTTTTACATTCCTGAGTGACATTTTAGAGACCACTTGTGAACAGACCTTTCTCATGACCAGTCGATTATGTAATATTTGTCTTACCATCTCTTTATCAATATTAACCATCTCGGCAGCCAACTGACTGACTGAAAATGTTCAGTTGTTTTCGTAACATTGCCTTTGGTGTTCGATGCAGAAGGATGTATAGTCTTCTACTTTTGCTTCCATAAGCCATCTGTGCCAATCAAAATTCTGTCACTTCTTTCACAAGAGAATTCAAATTGATACATTACTAGAGCTGCAGCATAGCCATGAATCTGGCAAAATGACACAACATAAACACAACCAGATAGTGGTAAAAGGCAGAAAGATATGTCCAGTCTAGTTTGTGTTGAGGCAGTTCAAGTCAATTGTGTTTCATTTGCTCGCCACACTTCAAAAACACGCAGTACTCTATTTAATATCTGCAACTTGTATTATTACAACTAATAAATATATGAATAAATAGCAAATGTGAAAAAAGTTAATGGATTACTTGTATACCTGTGTAAACCACTTTGTGATTAAGTCTAATAATGGTCAGTTTTATTCAGTTAGAGCAGTATTGCTTGATTGATTCAAAGAAATATATATATCATCATTTGCCTCCAACTGCAATAATATTCATGTATCAAATACTTCTCCCACTAATATTAGTAAATTTTCTGCGGGAAAAAAATAAATTACCTCAAGCTTCAGAAGATTTGCAACTGTGTTCAGAGCTCGTATTCTCCACTCGGTTGGCAAGTTTTGCATCATGGATCCCAAACTTGCCATACAATGTGGCATTTTATCTCCTAAAAAAGTAAAAAAAAAATCATTTATTTTAATCTTGATGGTATGACATTTATTAGTCTTTCAATACATTCCAAGAATAATGCAGATAGGTATAATAGATATGGACCAACATGAAATTTTAACCTTAAATAATGCCGATAAACTGTCAATATCAAACAAGATCCCCGTAAGAAAATTATGCATATTCTACTTTCTACATGGGTTGTACATTTAAAAGTAGCAACACTGTCAGGAAAAGGTGATAACACCGTGCATGTACTATCACACAGTGAGCAATGCCAGTTGGGGTCCATGTCAATGTGGGGAGTGCCAAAAGTGGTTGGTACAGTGAGTGCTGTTGTGTATCTGTGCAAGGTTGAACTTAACACTAATGTGTGGACTGCCCTAAAACATTTACAAAGGTAGAACGATTGCGGATCAAAATCCAGGTGACCCATGGCAAAAAAGGACGAGAATGTCATCAAGATTTGCATGAAGCCTGTAGTAACAGTACCTAGCCATATCTGATGGTTGCACAGTGGCGACAATATCTGCAACCCAGAATGCTGCAAGTTTCCTCATGTTGAGGTTGTTCTCATTGACACCTCCTTAAGAAATGCACTTACCCATTGTGCAACTATCAGATACGGCTAGATATTGTTGCTACAGACTACATGCAAGTATTCTTGATGACATTCTCATGCATTTTTGCCACGGGCCACCTGGATTTTGATCCACAATCACTGTTCTATCTTTGCGAATACGTTTTAAGGCAGTACACACAATGGTGTTAATTTCAACCTCGACACACAACAGCACTCACTGCACCGACCACTTTTGGCACTCAACACATCGACATGGGCCCCATCTGACATAGCTCACTGTCTGATAGTACATGCATGGTGTTATCACCTTTTCCTGACAGTGTTGCCACTTTTCAAGTACAACCCACATATGAACAAAGCCTGTAAATATTGTATTCTATTCACACAGTAACAAGAAACCTTAAAGCATGCAACTATCATCTGGAGTTTTTGCTGTCACCTGACAGATATGCACAGGAAGATAACTATATATGCACATTAAAAATCAAGAACATACTTATATCTAGATATGCACACTTCAATTTTTCACAGAAACAGATGAAATCTGAAAAAAAAAACATGCTGTTAAGTTCATTTTCATGTTTCTGGAAGGTGTGAGGTACATTTTTCTTACCATGTTTTATCACAAAATGATGCGAAACAAAATGCGAAATAAACTCAAGACATGAAATTTACAGTTTATATACCAATGCAACACTTTCTGGTCTGATTGATTTGTTGTTGTAAGTCCACTTTATACACAGGAAGGCTAATCGGTACTGGACCTACAGTTTTAAGTGGGATCCGAACCACTGTGCCATGTGCCTCCACCAGACATCAAACCCAGGACCCCTTGATTACAAGACAACAACTTTACCACTTAGCCATTGGGGAGGCCCTACTTTCTGTAGTATGTATTACCCTGTGTGTTATGCAATTCACGGAAAATTGGTCAATTCTGCTGAAGGAATTTGGGAAGGAAAATTTTACTCTTTTACACAGTAATAAACTTAATACTCTGATAACAACATACATGCGCTATTATCAGCAATTCAGCACCAAAATGCCATTTTATATGCCACTCTGGATTCCAAATTGTGCTCATTATTTGTACCTAAATCTTGATCTGTTTTCGCCATAAATATGTTGCCCTACTTTTAACTGAATCATGTTCCGTTCTGCAAGTTTGTGCAAGTTTTTTTTTTTTGTAACTGTGTAATATTCAAAATTATGAAATTTTTCACTTTTTGCATAGTTACTTCAAATCGTATGTACAATGTGTGTTAAAAGTCCTACAGGATTCTAAAAAGTTATAACTTTAAAGTAATAGGATTATTACAATTAAATATCTTTCTTTACACAAAGGAAAATTTAAAATCTGGTTCTGCCCACACTGCTGAATGACGTGCATGCAGATGATAACGCGATTATGTGATTCCAGGATAGCGACGATGCAAGAAAAAGCTCAGTGATTGCTACAGCTTGCCAAGTTAAAATCTTGAGTTTGGGTGTGGAAAACGTTCCAAACAATGTTTGGAAAAACACCCCCAGTGGAGACACGGTGAACAGCACCAGCTACCTGAACATGTTACAGACATTCCTTGTCCCGGAACTTCCGAGGTTAGGCATCATCAATGAGGTCCACTTTCAGCAAGATGGTGTCCCCCAAATTTTGCCCTTGAAGTTCGTGAGTTTCTTCATGGTATATTTGGGGAGAGCACTTCCAGCCCCTCTTCTGCCCACCCCCACCATCCTTCGTATGTCAGTGACTCGGTGCTGCAGATGTCTTGCCAGTCTGTTCACCTGCAATTGCCCAGAGGCTTTGATTTAAGGAATTGTTGCCAGAGGCTTGCGTTATGTAAGAAATTATTATGGTTACGAGAGTGTGGTGCTTCTTGCAAAGAAGACATCGCCAAAGAAAGATAAGTGTGGATGTGAAGCGATTGCTTTGTCCTAGCCCATTTCAATTGTTCTCCCAGAGTTCCAAGTGTGAGACACATGACTCTGCTAATAAACAAGAGAAAGCCTGAATGCATCTCTGGAAAAACCAAAGGGAGCCGAGAACAGAGCAGCGGGGGATAAAGTGCAGATGGAAAGAGACACTCTGCTTTTCTTCCCCCTTTGTTTCAGTCCCGATCAGCCTATCGGTGCATAAAGTGGACTAAAAACAGCAATTCAATATTTTAATTAATTCTGTATACAATAAAATATTCAAATCTAAGAATATTAGTACAATCAATGAATATATTATTATTTGCATGCTTTAAAAAGTTATAATTCTATAATGTAATTAGTTGTACTGGCAATCAACTTCAGTATGGTGGCCGTAATGTGGGGTACACCTCAATACAGCCATGGACACTTCTGCAATGCTACTATTAGAACTCAGTGGAATTGTTACAACCCAGAAGTGTCCGTGATTGTACACAGGGACTTTTAGTACTTTTTATGAAATATTTACAGGAAGCTATTAACATCACATGATTACAATTCCTATGATTACAAATGTTTACCTTTTGTACTTTCGTATACTGTCCTACAATCTACGAATCGTCGAAATGCAGCATTCTAATCTTAATTTACTGGGTGTTTCATAAATAATTGAGGGAATACAAAAATCTATTGCAAGTAAATTATTGAACTTACATTAACGAAACCAGTCCAGAAAGATCGAGGAACTCAAACAGTTTGTGCATGTATGTTTCGTTAAGCTGAGAGTTCATATCCCTGCCGCTAGGTGACACTCAAATCACCCACATGACTCACAATGTCTTGTGCAATGTTTTGGTTCCAAGGATCACCAGACCTTACACTGTGTGACTTCTTTTTGCTAGGTTTCATCAAAGACAGGGTTTTCGTCTCACCGATGCCACATGATATCGCAACCCTAAGGGTGTGTATCACCGCAGCGATAGACACTATCGACAGGCCCATGTTGATGTGATTATATTGGATTGATTTAGTTTATTTTACTTTGCGTTTTGTGCCTCTTGGCTAATTTGCGAAGATGGGGATGAGTGATGAAATTGATGAATGGACATTCACAAACAACCAAGCCTGAGGATTCGAACCTGGGACCCTTGGCATCGCAGCGCAATGTGCTAACCACTCGGCCACAGGGTCTGGCACCATGTTGATGTGGGTGTAGCAAGAACTAGACTATCATATCGATATGTGCCATATCACTCATGGTGCACACTTTGAACATTTGTAAGTGTAAAAAAAAAAACTGAGTTCCTCGTTTGTTCTGGACTTATTTCATTAACGTACGTTCAATACTTTACTTTCAATAAATTTTTGTAACCCCCTTAATTATTTATGAAACACCCAGTACTTCCCTCAACTCTCTTCGTGGTTTGCTCACAGGCACCACAGAAACACAAACACAGGCTTTCATTACGCTGAGCCCCGTACACACATGCACTTATTTAAAAATGCAATATCCTCCCACTGATGAGAGATGAAAGGGTCTTTGCGTCTCGTAATTTTGCCATGGAGAGGCCTTTGACAAAGATGTGCCAAGATCAGAACCTTTTTTAATGGCAATAAGACTCTGCAACTACTATTGTGGGAAAGACAATGTGACAGTGTGTCATAATAAAGGGGAAAAACTCTAGTATTTATATTAGGGTCTCATAAGTTTAATCCAGGGTGCCAATTAAGAGTGGTGATGTGGGGCACTTCCCATCTCGCAAAAAGAAACAGGCCAACGACCAGGAAAGCACTATTTCTCCTCTTCTTAGAGGGTGTCATTCCATTTGGCAAGGTAAATTGCAAATATGTTGTACAAAAGGCACTTTAATATTATAGATGTTTTTAATTCAATATATTTAATGACACTATTATGTATATGTACAACAGGAATTAATTTAACATTCTTACTTTGCTGACTATGTGTTCATATAAAATTTGATTCATATATTTTAGTTCCCTCTCAGTTGTTCGCTCAAGATAAGTCCATTAGATTCATTTGTCGTCTGTCAAACAAGTACCTTACATGTGCTAGAATCCACAGGAAAAGATTTTCCTTTAAAAATATTTTGAGCCTTGGCAACACTGATTGAAGTTAGGTGCGATTTGACGTTTGCACGGAATCGTCTGGCATTATTGACCATAACGTACTTCAAATGTTTTGTCAATAGCTTCATTTGTGTTGTTTATGTTGCCTTGGAGATTGCGCGACAACAATAAAATGGAATTAACTCGTGAACATTTTCGTGCGATGATTTTTTACGATTTTCGACGTGGATTATCAAGACAAGAGTGCATCGATCAACTTACTTTTACATTTGGCGATGAAACACCATCCTTTGCCACTGTGAAACGCTGGTATAACGAATTTAATCGTGGCCGCCATTCGCTCACCGACGAGATTCGCGAAGGTCGTCCAAAATCAGTTGTTGTTCAAGAAAACATTGATGCTGTGCAAAACCTAATACTGCAAGATCGTCATGTGACATACTGTGAGATTGAGGCAACCATAGGCATTAGTTCCACCAGCATATATAAAATATTACATGATCATTTAGCTGTGAGAAAGGTATGTTCTCGTTGGATCCCACACAATTTGACAAAAACTCAAGAAGACGCTCGCGTCAATTGGTGCAAACAAATGCTCAATAAATACAATCGTGGTGCTTCAAAAGACGTATATAAGATTGTAACAGGTGACGAATCATGGATATATGCATATGAGCCGGAACGTAAACAGCAGTTGACTGTATGGGTGTTTCAAGATGAACCTAATCCAACAAAAGTTGTTCGCGCTCGAAGCACATCGAAACAAATGGTCACCTGTTTTTTCGGGAAAACTGGTCATGTGGCAACTGTGCCTTTAGAGGTTCGTAGAACAGTCAACTCTGAATGGTACACAACAATTTGTTTGCCAGAGGTCTTCGGTCAAATACGGAAAACAAACAAACGACGTCGGATCATTCTTCATCAAGACAATGCCAGCTGTCACACATCTCGTCTAACAACCGACTTTATGAACAGTCAAAAAATCGAATTGATGGGTCATCTGCCGTACAGTCCTCATTTGGCACCCATTGACTTCTTCTTGTTCCCGAATGTCAAGAATAAATTGCGTGGAGAACGATTTTCATCGGCGGAAGACACCGTTGATGCGTTCAAAAACCGTATTATGGAGGTGTCTCAAGTAGATTGGAAAAACTGCTTTGACAAATGGTTCGAACGAATGCAAAAGTGTATTGACCATAAAGGAGAATACTTCGAAAAACAATAAAGCAGTTTTCAATGCCAAATTCCTGTTTTTTCATTGTTAGGCTCAAAATATAAATAGTGACCCTCGTAATCAGCATATTTGATTTAGTAAAGAACACTTTCTTTCATCTCGCGGCAAGACACAAAGTTCAAATTTGTTGCACTGTGTAATTTGTGCAGAATTCCTGGAATTCAAGAATTCCCAGTGAGCAGCCACCCTTATATATCTATTGATTTTGTTTTCAACATGTTGCCACTAACTGGTAGAGTTGCAGCACGTTTTTGCCAATGTGACATATTTTTCAATTTTTATGACATAATTACATACATATTTTACACTTGCATAGGTCAAAGTCCCAGGCCTAGTAATAAGTTATGAAATGTCATTACAAGAGGATAAAATGAAGGGAGATACTTCCACATAAAATTATTTAAATGCCTTGCTCTTCTTAGTTAGATAAGAAGAGGAGGTGGAGAGGCAAACAAAAACTCATTGACAAGACAAGACAGATTTCTGGGAGTCAAGTAATGCGAACAGCTTTTAACATGCCCATGAAACAATCTCCACCAATTTCTTTCCCCTGGTTTATGTACTGAAATTTGCCATTCGAAAAATGTTGGGTCAACATTGCTGTGTGGTTTTTACGCACACAGCTGGAAAATGGAAAGTACATGTGTAAAAGTTTGAATGTTTGTAAATGCTCTGGCCTAGGTTGCTTTTTGCTCAGTGGGCAGGGAAGCACACAGTTGTTTTTCCTCAACAGCTTTCCTGTTTTAAAGGTAACAATAGAGCCTTGCCCCGGTGGTTAGGGGCGGGCCGTTTGTCGGAGGTATAAATACCAGGTTCCGACTTGTTACGGACTCTCAGATCTCAGAAAGTTGCCGGCTCTCTCAGACTCTTACATCTCAGACAGTAGCCGTCACTCCAAAAACTCAGAGTTGCCGACTTTCTCAGATACTCTGATACCATACACGATGGATTGAGGCAGTTTTCTAGAGCCAGATGGATGTATAGAGATGCACAGAGAGGGAGCGCCGTATGTATAGGGAACTCTGCATGATAAACTGCAGGGGTAGATTAGCGCTATGCTAAATACTGCACTTGTAGAGTGAAGTCCTGGAAATCCTGTTAAGTGCATTTCTCTTTTTTTGGGTCAAAAGGCAAGGGAGCAGTTGTAATGGATTGTAACGGAAAGATGTATATACGACAAAGGGTAGAAGTGTAAAATAAATGTTGTATATATTGTGAAGAGAACAAGGGAGAAATAAAAAAAAACATAATTTCCAAGCCATCCATCAGATCTCGGTCAGTCATAACAAATAACATTCCTCTGCAAGATCAGCAGTGACGTAGGAAACGCACAACATTCCTTCAGTGCCGGGTCTGAAGGCTGAAATAAACAATAAACCCGGAACGATTAATAAGCAAAATGTCATACCACCAAAGGCAAATAAAAACCTAAATGGTTTTCGAAAAGTGACAGTTGCTAAGAATCATCCAAGAACCACAAGAATCGGCAAACTTTCTTGGCCTCAGGGCCGCAACAGCAAGACAGCGAGCATCATAGAAGACCCAGGGCAACCGCAGAGCATTACCATCGCCGCAGAGTCGCCGACTGCTTGCTGTCTCTTACCCCACGCTTCACGGGATTGACACTCGCTCTCATCATCCTTCAAGCCGCGACTTTCACAGGAGCTTCCAGATCCGATCGCAGCCTGAGAATCACACCAGTTGATCACGCCGAGGCCATTCCATTGAGCACCAGCCAACAGGCCGAAGTCCATTGTCCAGCCACTTCAGACGACCCACGATGGCCGATCGCCAGAACCTGGTTAGCACTACGCCTCACTGGACGATCATCGCCAGCCTGTCGAGGAAGCTGGTCGAATCTGCAAGTCCATCCCCGACAGACTCTTCAGACTGCCTGACCGAGAGGTGAGTTGTCTTTCGACTGTACATCCCTTGCTTCTCTCCACATCTTGTCACGGGGCAATCGAGGGAGATTGTAGGGTGACCGATGTACCATCTAACGTTCTATCGTCTGACTTCAAGCAAGTGTTCACCCATCGATCCCGGTCAGTAATCCAGAACCCGGTGAACGCATCAATGTAGACACAACTCCGTGAGAAGTTAATCTTTCCAACAACATAAAAAGATCTGTGTTCCCTCAAAACACTTAACTTTGTAACCATGATATAATGAAGCAGTTCACCTGAACAACAATGGTAGTCAACACCAAAAGTGGATCTATTCAAGTTTAGCCATATTTGAAAATTTAACAATACTTACCTACTTGTAAAGTCAATTTTCCTTCCACTGTCATTCCAACGTAGCCTATAGTTTCCATGGCTACTCCAAGCAGAGTGAGATCTTTGCTTTCTAGCAGCTCAAAAAGGGTGTTTACAACCTTAGGATATCTTGAAAATATTTTCTTTGGCCAAAAATGAGCAACATTCCCAAAAAATCTGATTAAGCCTATCAAAATAGAGAAAGTGGCATTAGTTAAAAGTTACTTGACTTGCATTTATTTACACACACACACACACATACAGAGAGAGAGGATGCATGGGGGATATGGTGCTTACGGTTCAAATAAAAATAACACCACCTTTCGACAAGTGGACAGTCATAAGTAAATATATATAAGTGTTACAAGTCATGACATGTATTTTCTTCTTTGAGAATGCAGGACCAACACAAAAATTTGAAATATACAAATGGAAGAGGACACTGCATGGAACTCAACAATGTATGAACAAGGCAGGTCATGTGTACCACGGGTTATTAGGGAAGTGCCAAAAAAATCATTAAAGAAATCATCATTCCACATGTGAGTATTCACCACAAGGCTATAGTGGAACCACACACAAAAGAGCCTGCGCAGACCCGCAACTTCTGTGCATCGTACTCCCATGTGGAGGGGACGGGCAGAGTGGAGCATGCTTCCTTATGGCCCAAGTTGAACGGATCGAGGGGAAGGTGCATGAAGGATTTTGGTCAAAGGTTCTTTTGTTCTTGGTTGCTCTATACATTAGCAGTACACAAATACAAGGGCTGCACTCAAATTGCCCTATCCCTCAAAGTAGTCCCACAGAGCATCCACAAAACACTGTCAATGGTGTGGGAATACCATCCACCTCATCAGATGTAAGTCAAGACATCTCACGTTTCACGGCGATGGCAATGTCTTCTCAAGTCTGAAACCATCTCCTGCAAGTGGTTGCTTTATTTTGCATATGAGGTCAAAATCACAAGGGCACACATCCAGTGAGTATGTTGGATGCTCTAGTACCTCCTGTCTGGGTCTCATTTGTGGCGTAGTGGTAACATCGCTGTCTTGTAATCTAGGGATCCTGGGTCCAATGCCCGGTGAAGGTACATTGCAAAGAGGTTTGGATCCCACTTTGAACTGTAGATCCAGTCTCGATAAGACTATATGTGCATAAAGTGGACTTGAAACAACAAATCAAATTGAAAATCCAAAATACCTCCCATCCCCAGTGGTTGGGTATCTCCCATACAAACACTGCTTTATGCAATGTTGCATTGTCTTGAAGAATGATGCATATTCCAAAAGGTCAGGATGTTTGTCCCTAATGGCTTCCACCAACTCCCTGTCGCATTCTCGGGCAGTTCTTATTTTCCATACGAATGCTGTTCACACCAAGTAACTTCCATTCTGAACAAAGGCTGCCTCACCACTGACCTTCTAGCACCCTCCATGCAATAACCCTACTTCCCATTGCCACCTAGTGATGATATGCTATTACAGGTGACTCACTTTTCTAGATGCAAGATCCTATTTGTATTGTAGTTGCTATGACTTTCTTTCGTTTTTGTGAAAAATATATAACGCATGTAGAACGATACTTTTTTTAATGATTTTTTTGGCACTTCGCTACCAACCTCTGGTCCACATGACCTACATTTTTCATACATTGTTCAATCCAGTGTCTTCTTCCATTTGCATATTTCAAAATTCTTGTGCTGGTCCTGCATTCTTGAGAAAAAAAAAATAGTTGCCATGGTTTATGTCCGAACCCTTGTACCACCACGTGACAGCAATTAATAAGGCATTTGTCGAAAACTTCAGATAATATGTCAGTTTTGTCTTTTTTGTTGTTTCATAGAGGGTAATTTGAAATTCCTATTACAAACTCCTGGGGCTTGTAGAGGGAACCGAACAGATGGGTTTTTGAATAGGAACCAATATCTGAAAACATGCCATGCAGCAAGAACAGCAAAATCAAAGAAATAAAGGGTTTAGTTGGGGGAAGCAAAATTCGGGCATGCTGGGTGAAAGGGCAATGACAGTGAACAAAGAAATGGTTTCAAGGTTGTCTTTGTGGTAGACAACCCACATTGATGAAAAACGGGGTGCTTATGACTTCACAGTGTCCCGCGCCATGGCCATGCGACTGCATTATGCTTTGGCTCCAGCTATGGGACATGCGCAGGTTTGAATCTCCTGGGAGAGAAGTGTAACAACTTTCCTCTTGAGATTTAGGCCTGTGTATGGGACCGGGGACATTGGGGAGGTGTAAATGAGTAGCGTAACCCGGTCATGGAAAACTACAATAACAACTGGGGGGTTCGTCGTGCTGACCACACGTCATCCTGTAACTGGTTGGATGGTCTCCCAACCCAGGTGAGTGAGTGAGTAGGATCAGGCAGGAGTGAGGCCAGCAGTCGGTACGCAGGCCCGGGCCCTCAATGGTCTGTTGTGCCACGAGTTATGTTTGACCTCACAGTAGGAGGAAGATCACCTGATGCCACATGCCTAGCAAATATGCTATGTTGAACAGTAATTCACTTGCCATTAAGTCTTCATTGAACATGCATAAATTTACAGTGAATCGCAATGTAATGGAAGACCTCATGTTGCCTTTATCTAGAATGTTTACAACATGATGTGACTCCAGCACACACCATTTTTAACAGAGTTGTTCAACGAGTTCACGAAACTGTGCCTTCACATTGAACAACGGCATGTGGTGCTCCTAGAAGAGGCCATACTTCTGAAGAGACACCATGAACAAGTACCTGGACCTGACAGCATCGTCTGGCATCTTCTGCAAGCACGTCAACTATGTCCTTACCACCTACCATGCACAGAAGATACACTTGATGGGTCCAATCAATTTTGTACCATGTGTAAACTTCTGTATGTGGCAATTGTAGCTTTCCTGGTGATGTGATTTGAACAAGTCAACTCAGGTTATCAGCCAGGTTATTTAGATGTGAGCATCCAACGCTTCAAGGGCATGCACGATGTTCTCACCGATAATTTTTGAAACTGATACCGATGCCGATATTTAACCGATTCCGATACATAAGATTATTAAACAGAAATGGGATGTTATTTTCAGCATGACAAAAATAAATTTGCTATGTACATTTCTATTGTATATCATATGTATATACATATATATTCTCAAGAGATGCGAATGTACATTTGCATCTACAAAAGGTTATGTGAACCTAGATATTTAACATTACTACACAAGCAGTTCTTTGAAATGCAAAATGAATTCCTGTTCTGCCAGATTCAACTTCAGAAACATGAGATTGGGAAGCACTTCAGGAAGTAACCTACTTCTTCTCTTATCTCAAATCTGTTCAGCAACACTGAACACTCAATCACTGAATACTGATTCAGCAGTATGCCCAAGTATTTTCTCAGGACTTGCTTCAGGTTTGAATATTCATTTTTGAATTTCCAATACAACAGCAGATCCTGGTTCAGCAATGTACTGTTTTTATTTCCGATTTATAGTTAGGTTGATCCTCTGAATGAGTTTGCAATAATTGTATTACAAAAACTCTACAATAATGACGAATCATAACCAAATTTTCAATAAATCTTACAAAACTAGAATATAAAACTTATTAGAAGGTAAAAACTCTAGTATAATCTGTACCGGTTTAAATATCGGATTTTTGCCGAATCCGATACCGATGTGTCAATTTCGGCCGATTTTCATACATCCGTAATCGGCTTCGGCACATCCCTAGTAAAGACCATCCACAGACCGCCACTCAAGACCAAGGTACTGCTCCGCTCAGTCAACGATGACCTGGAGCTCTGGATTCCAGGAGTGTACAGCATCCCCCGTGAATGTGGGACTCCATACATTGTACAAACAGGATGAGCCATTCATCAGAGATGATGAGGGCCTTCCCGATGGCAGTTGTTGCGTCATTGCCTTGTAATCAAGGGATCCCAGGTTTGATATTCAGTGGAGGCACATAGTAGTTTGGATCCCACTTTAAACTGTAGCCTTACTGTGCATAAAGTGGACTTAGAACACCAAATAAATAAAATAAAATCATCAGAGATGAAATGAACATCAAACCTACATCATGATCTTCCAAGCAGAGAAGTCAGGACTGGCAGAGCACAGCATTAACGAGAGTCATAGGATTTTATTTGAAGACACCAAGATCATATTAAAATGTGCTGGTTTCTGGGACAGAAGAATAAAGGAAGCCATAGCCAATCACGGAAAAGCAAGAATCTCAACAGGGATGTGGGACTCCAGCTGTTACGCGTGGAACTCACTTCTCCACAAAAGCATGACATTTGCCAACAAAACACAGGATCCAGAAAGAGCCAATCACAGGACAGAACCTAAGTTCTGCCCCCTCCACACTCACAAATAGAACTTTGCACTGTTCTGCAATTCAACATACCCTGATGATGAGAGCAATGTATGTGCTCGAAACGTTGGACATTAACATCGAATTAACCTGCCTGATAACCTAATAGCAATTGTTCTGTATGTGGTTCCTACACTTGGGCAGACAAGCGGTAGTTTCCACAGCTAATTCTCTTCACCGATGAACCAAATACACCAGTGAAGCTGTTTTGAACTGGCCAAAACAGACATGTTAGGTATGACAAAAATGCTCATGCCACATGGATTCCAGGAAAGGTTTGGCATCAGTGCGTGGGAAGATATCATATGAAGTTATTACATTGGGCAAAATGTTCTTCCACTCTGCCTAATGGGGGACACTTTATTGAGCTTGCTGCAAGAAGTATTTCCACAGTTCTTGGAAGACGTTACCACTGAGCATTTGGCAACAAATGTCGTTTCAACACAATGATGCACCAGCACACTTTGCACATGCCATCAGAGATCATCTCGACCAAACATCTGGAGTACGATGGATAGGTTGAGGTGGCCCAACTGCTCAGTAGATTTAATTCCACTTGAGTTATTCCTGTAGGCTCCACGAGACAGTGTGGAGTTGGATGAAGATTTGCTTGCAGGACTTCTGGATGTGACACAAGAGAATCAACATACACCAGGTATTGTTGAACAGGTGTACCAGAACATGCTTTGCACGTATCGACATTGGTGATCGCCAGATCAAGTAACTGTTGCAGCCTGCATTCAATGCTGAACAAACAACTGGAACTGCACAACAAACATGACCCCTGTTTCAAGACTTCACATGACATGTGATTGGATAGAACATCCTGTCCATACAGGAACACTGTAAACATTTGTTTATTGGGACTGGACTTCTCGTTATAAATGCTCTTTGATCAAGTATAAGCTGGAGATTTAAAACACCTGATCTGTTGTTTATTTTCTATTTGACTCATGGTGCATTTACAGACAAGTTTGTAATGGGAATTTCAAAACACCCTGTATATATATGAAGGTATGACATACTCAAATGTAAAACATACATTGTATGTTGGTCAAACAGTATGTTTATTTTTTAACCAAACTGAATTTTAAAGCACAGATTTTTCAAATGTATGGTTAGTGTTATAAAAAAATGCTACAATAATAACTATTTGTCATAGAGTTGAGATTTGTCTACTTTTTGATGGAAATGCCAGGGCTTTCACATGAAGTAAAATGTTGACATCCCACCTCGATAGAGGTGCAATTATAAGAAGAAAAGCATAAAATTGCTCCAGAAATTCCTTTTCAGGGAGACACTGCAGCCATCGCAATAAAACACGGTGAACAGAAAGATTCCAAAATGCAATACTGACTTGTACCTAAAATTGTGCTAAGTATTGATGAAAATTATCCTTTAGTTCATCATTTAAAAAATATATAACTGAAATGCACTACATGCATGCAAAAAAGCAGTGTTGTCAACTATATTCCCCAATAGGTTATGGCAGTGGCGATGCTAGATAAAGGGCAACTAGGGCACTGCCCCACAACAATTTTAACATAAAAAGTTCATCTGAAGAGACGATCGGTATATAACTAAAATTTTTGTTATTTCCCTCAACTCCTACGTTGCGTGCACCCTGTGCAAGGTTAATATATTTCTACGTCCTGTTGGAGAGAGTCCGATCTCAGCTCTGGATCAGTCAGTGATGTCATGTCTCAGGGCAAAGATTTACAGCATAGGTAAGGGACGGTATACCCTCACAATAGAAAAGTGCAAAATTCGTATCCGTCTTTGGGCAGTGGACGAGGTGCCCTGCTCATTCATGTTTCCCTCCTTAACTTTTCAGTGTTTTTAACTCTTGGCAGGCACTTTATTCGTTCTTCCAGCCTTTGTACTTTCACCTTCCTCAGTACGATGCAGCAATAAGCTACAAAAAAAATTCTTTGAATGCTTTTCTTCACGCTAGTCCCTCAGTGATTTCAAAAAGATCCTCCTTCCCTTCCATTGCATACGGATTTGGATTTGAGTGAGTTTGCGTTGCATTCCATCTGTGTGTGTATTGATCGCTTATGAAATAATTAGTTTATCGTGAGTGAAAGGGTTTATAGTTACTGTACGTGTGTATTTATTTGTGTGATTGTGCCTGTGTTCCAGATAACTTTAGATGCAGATTATCTTCATAAGTATAAACAAACTATTTTGGGAGTACATGGCCAATGTAAAGTGTTGTAACTGAACTTAACACTACATCATCTTCCTAGTTAGTTATTGATATCAGTGGATACTTGGTGAAGTAGAAACTTTAATATCTACGCCTTTCAATTCACTGACAATGGAAGAGAAACTGCAGATAAAGCGACTAGGACCACATCAACCAAATATTTCAATTCAGCATTCAACAACATGTAAGGGAAATCAAGTAAATCGGAATTTTAACATGGACTGGTATCAACGAAAAGTGTGGCTTTGTGGTTGCGATAAATGGAGTGCTTTATTTTGCTTTCCTTGCATTTTGTTTGGACACATACAGGTATAAAGGACATGAAACATTTGTCAGAAAAGATAAAAAGCCACGAATCTTCAGAATTGCACATTAATGCATGTACGGATCTTGCATTACTGGATCGTGTAAGTATTGCTAAACAACTGGACACATCATATCGAATAGCAGTGAAACGGCACAATGATATGGTTGACAAGAACAGGAAAATTCTATCAACTATTATAGACTGCATTACATTTTGCAGTGTATTTGAGTGTGCATTGAGAGGTCATGATGAATCTGCAGATTCAGTTAACAGAGGAATATTTCTTGGTCTTGTAAATTTTGTGGCAGAACTTGATTCATCATTAAAAGAACATCTTGAGTCTGATAGTGTATTTAAGGGAACCTCAAGCACAGTGCATTTTGGAAGTATGAAGAGAAGAAATAAGCATTCAGATAGAAAATGCTCATTTTGTTGCAATTCAGGCTAATGAAACTACAGATTCTTCTTCACAGCTACAACTTGTTCTCATTTTTTGCTATGAGAGATCTGGAAAAGTTTATGAACGATTTTGGGGATTTTTTAATCTTGCTCATGCCAGAGCAAACAATATTGCAGAAATATTGTTATCTGAAATAGGTCAGTTCTTAAAAGATAAGCCATATAAATTAATTGCTCAGTGCTTCGACGGGGCAGCTGTAATGAGTGGGCAACATGCAGCTGTTCAAACACTTATTAGGAAGCATTATGAATATGCATATTTTATTCATAGCTATGCCCATCAATTCAATCTCACCATGCAACATGCTACTCTGCATATAAGTGGGGGTCAGGACATTCTTCATGCATCTTACTGGCTTTGCATCATTCTTTTTGAGGTCACCTCAGAGAATTGCTGCTTTAGAATCAGTTGCATCAAAGCAGTTGCCCAGGATAATTCCTACGTGGTTGAATTTCAATAGCAGACTGGTGAACACAATATTTGAATACAGGACGGAAATTATTGAATGTCTTGAAAAAAATAGAACAGAGTGCCGAATTCGACTGTGTGACAATTCGAGAGGCAGCTGTTTTTTGTTATCAATTGAAAAACGACATCTTTATGTATTGGCTATCACTGTTTCACAAAATCATGCCGCATGTTGACCACTTGTACGCCGAAGTTCAGAAAACGAACACGGACCCAGTACAAGTACATGCTGCTATAAACAAATTCGAAAATGCAGTCACGGACGTGAGAAATGGCATATCTGGAAGAGAACGTTCATGCAAGGAAGGAAGTGATCCAAAACGTAGGCGTAAATCGAACTCAGCAACAGCGAAGCGAGCGGCATCTCTAGAAGTTTGCGATACCATAACAATGCAAGCCCATGAACGCTTCTCATTCACAGGGCATCTTGTTGCTTCAACACTTTTTAGCTCAAATAAGTTTGAGACATATGCTCTAAAATTTCCTGAATGTGAGGTAAACGCTGCTGTTGATGCATACTCCTTTCTATGTAAATAAGCCACGGCTGAAAACTGAACTAACTACGTTGTATACGACAAAAGATTTCAGAATCAGTAGTGGAGCAACCTCCCTCCTTCAGTTCTTCCTTCATAACAACTTAGAAGGGGTATACGCTGAAATTGTGAAGCTGTTACGTGTTATTGTAACCACTCCCATGAACACTGCGGAATCAGAAAGGTGTTTCTCTACGCTAAAGCGCATTAAAACTTTTATGCGTAACACCATGAAGGAGAAGAGATTAAATGCATTGGCCATGCTATCTATTGAAAAGGAACTTATTCGTGAAATTCCTGACTTCAACAAAAGAGTAATCGAGAAGTTTGCATGTTTAAAGAACCGCAGAGTGGACTTCTTATACAAAGACATAACACATTAATATTAGTTTTCATTATTGGCATGGTGAGGTACAGAAAGGAAGAGAAGCAAGACCCCCTCCCCCAGTGTTAAAAGTGTGAATGTGTGAACATTTGACATATTACTGTATAGTGAATCAACTACTCTGCACTAAATAACTTTGTGTGGAATCGAAGTCCATGCCCCCTCCCTCTATTAAAAGACAAGGAGCAGCCGCTCGTCTGGAGATAGATATTCACCATCATTGTCATCACAGTTCCTCGTGCGAAGGAAAATATTCCATCATTATAAATAAAAAAAAAAGTATTTTATTTTCTCTCATTTCTGTAATTAGTATCTTCACTTCTTCATTTTATTTTGTTATTGATGAGCAGTAAGGGGGATTTCACCGTCGTTGTTGAAAGTACGTTTGGCAATGCTTCCTTTCTCATGCCCTTTATAGCAGAGCTAACAGTGTAACATTTTGCTAACCATTCCAGTATCTACCCAAAAGTTTTATTGCAAGCATATAGGGTTCCCACCTCAGTAATCGAGGTTTTTTTTTTAATTCATGTAATTTCTTCCATATGTTGCTGATTTTTCGTATTCCTATGTAGTGAGTATTTAATGCTCTTTGGAGAGACATCTTGATCCGAATTTGTTACATTTCATTCCAAATAGTGACCCATTGTTATAACAATTTACTTACTCTATGTCAAGGAACTCTTCACAAAAACCTTACAGAGGAATATAGAGGTTAACTGCCCCCCCCCTCCCCAACCCCCCAAAAATGTGCCCTGCCTGCCTGGAAAGGCCCCTGGGTTATGGAATGGAAGATCTGGTGTGATTTTTTGGTGGAAAATACCAAGTTAGATCTCAACCCCAGAAAAAGCAGCAAAGTTACATAAAACACTCAACATTTCTTCATACCACATTTAATATCCAAATCTCATAAAAAGTGAAGTTAAAGACCTCTGAGTGACATCAAACACAAAGCAAAAATTTAATAACCATATGGAAATTGTTACTCATGTTCAGAAACTTTGATTCATAACCAGGTCAAGCAAAAACTTAACAAAAATAGTCAACAAACACTGTCTTCAACTGGTCAAAAATAAAATATGCATCAGTAATCTGGAATTCAACTGAAATAATTAATTCAAAGACATGAATGCATTCAGTCAACACAAAGCCCGTGGAGATAATGATTCAATACACATGCCTGTTTTCATTTTATGAAGTGAACTTCCTTTTTGCATAATATTACGAAATTAGATCAGAAACACTGCATATATGATTACAAGAAATACAAAAATAAAACAAAATAAGTAAAATATGCATTTATATTAAAAATCAGATTTCTGTTTTCAATCTTTTGAGTATTTGAACTCTACAAGTACGAATCTTGAATTTAATGAAAATTTATGCCTTAATTTAAGAAAAGAAAAAATCCTTATCAAGCTTTAAATAAACAGCCAGTTAAGTTTGGTGGTTGACTTGGTACAATCACATACACTTCTGGGTTGTAACAATCCCACTGTAAGTCAATGAGTTCTTTACAAACCCAGAAGTGTCTGTGACTGTACAACATTGGCACAGAATGTCAAGGACACAGGCTTGATCATCAATTGAGCCACAATTTCCATTAACATCTCAAGAAAATCTCATTACCTGGTAACAAAATAGAACCAAGAGGGTCTTCCTCGATGGAGGTAATTCTGTCGGCGAACATTGCTATTGTTCCATCAGATTCCAAAAATTGGCACCCATGCTCACACAAAGCCAGTTTAGTTAATAATTCCAAAACATTTAAATGCAGCAGCACATCATCTCCATTTAATTCTTGCATTAAAGATGATATGAAGTCTGTAGATTTTACAACTTCAAATGTTTGAGGCGAGAGTGTAGCTACAGTCAACACAACCTAAAACCAATTACAAGAAATAATATTCAAAAACACAATCATTATAATGTCATTGTTCATGACACCTTATTCTGACATTTCTGATACACAGATAGTGACAAAAACCTGATTCATTACATTGAATTTCTTTTTGTGTTTTGCAGGGATTGAAGATAAAATAAAACCATAGGCAACAATTAAAGAATAATATCAGAAATTAAATTCAGAAACTTTAGATAATCCTTTCCTGCTGAGACTTAATACTAGGTTCTGTGAAATACACATCCACCATGCTGAACCTGTAGGTTCTACATAGCATACAATCACTCTATATTTCTTATTGAAAATACGAGGGTTATTCGGAAAGTAACTTCCATTTGGGTATATAATAAACACCAAGGCATTGTGAGAGTTTTTATTATATACAACTGAAAGAGACAACTCTAAGCTATTTTTCTACATAAGCACCGTTTCTGTTGAGACACTTACGAGGGTCACTATTTATATTTTGAGCCTTGGCAACACTGATTGAAGTTAGGCGCAATTTGACGTTTGCACGGAATCGTCTGGCATTATTGACCATAACGTACTTCAAATGTTTTGTCAATAGCTTCATTTGTGTTGTTTATGTTGCCTTGGAGATTGCGTGACAACAATAAAATGGAATTAACTCGTGAACATTTACATGCGATGATTTTTTACGACTTTCGACGTGGATTATCAAGACAAGAGTGCATCGATCAACTTACTTCCACATTTGGCGATGAAGCCCCATCCTTTGCCACTGTGAAACGCTGGTATAACGAATTTAATCGTGGCCGCCATTCGCTCACCGACGAGATTCGCGAAGGTCGTCCAAAATCAGTTGTTGTTCAAGAAAACATTGATGCTGTGCAAAACCTAATACTGCAAGATCGTCATGTGACATACTGTGAGATTGAGGCAACCATAGGCATTAGTTCCACCAGCATATATAAAATATTACATGATCATTTAGCTGTGAGAAAGGTATGTTCTCGTTGGATCCCACACAATTTGACAAAAACTCAAAAAGACGCTCGCGTCAATTGGTGTAAACAAATGCTCAATAAATACAATCGTGGTGCTTCAAAAGACGTATATAAGATTGTAACAGGTGACGAATCATGGATATATGCATATGAGCCGGAACGTAATCAGCAGTCGACTGTATGGGTGTTTCAAGATGAACCCAATCCAACAAAAGTTGTTCGCACTCGAAGCACATCGAAACAAATGGCTGCCTGTTTTTTCGGGAAAACTGGTCATGTGGCAACTGTGCCTTTAGAGGAACGTAGAATGGTCAACTCTGAATGGTACATAACAATTTGTTTGCCAGAGGTCTTCGGTCAAATACGGAAAACAAACAAACACCGTTGGATCATTCTTCATCAAGACAATGCCAGCTGTCACACATCTCGTCTAACAACCGACTTTATGAACAGTCAAAAAATCGAATTGATGGGTCATCCGCACGTACAATCCTGATTTGGCACCCAAAGACTTCTTCTTGTTCCCGAATGTCAAGAATAAATTGCGTGGACAACGATTTTCGTCGGCGGAAGATGCCGTTGATGCGTTCAAAAACCATATTATGGAGGTGTCTCAAGAAGATTGGAAAAACTGCTTTGACAAATGGTTCGAACAAATGCAAAAGTGTATTGACCATAAAGCACAATAATTCGAAAAACAATAAAGCAGTTTTCAATGCCAAATTCCTGTTTTTTCATTGTTAGGCTCAAAATATAAATAGTGACCCTCGTATCATATCGGCGAACAAGGTTTACAATACCCATGTCAAAGAAATCTGCCGCTTGTGCATTCAGCCATGCAGTAACACTGTCCTTGAGCTCCTGGTAATTGTTGAAGTGCTGTGCCCCTAGCCACTTCATCATTTGTGGAAAGAGGTGATAATCGCTAAGGGTCAAATCTGGGCTGTAAGGAGGGTGGTCAAACAATTCCCACTGAAAATGTTGGAGAAGGTCCTTGGTTCGAGCAGCAGTATTTGGGCGAGCGTTATCATGCACGAGAACAATGCCAGAACTCAACATGCCTCATCGCCAGTTTTGAATTGCTCGTCGCAATTTCTTTACGGTTTCGCAATACACTTGGGCGTTGATTGTTGTGCTTCATTCCAGGAACTCCAACAACAGTGTCCCTTTTCTGTCCCAAAACACAGTTGCCATGAGTTCACTCGTGGCTGAATGCACAGGCGGCAGATTTCTTTGACATGGGTATTGTAAACCTTGTTCGCCGATATGACAAGGGTCTCAACAGAAACGGTGCTTATGTAGAAAAATAGCTTAGAGTTGTCTCTTTCAGTTGTATATAATAAAAACTCTCACAATGTCCTGGTGTTTATTTTATACCCAAACGGAAGTTACTTTCCGAATGACCCTCAGGTTATCTTAGAATATTTAAGCTTTGCGGACAAGTAGGAACTGAAAGGAATTAATTTCACACTGATTCCTATTCTTGAGTGGGATCTACAGAAAGAATCTGAAGTGGTGTGAATCATTACTGTTATTGCATCTTGCAAACCATGTGACTACAGGAATTCCTGAGACGGCATCTACCAGTAGGTTTTGTTATCTGCACTACCTTACAGAAGCAGAAATGGAATAATTGCTAACTACAAATAAATCAGGTGATGAACATTCTGATTTTGATGAATTAGTTCCGACAGTGAAGATTCAGATTATGCTGACATGGACACTTCTGGGTTGTAACAATCCCACTGACTTTCAATGCAATTGTTACAACCCACAAGTGGCTGTGACTGTATGAATGTGTCCCTTAGTCCACACACTTTAAAAGTACAAAATTCATTTAACACCCGCTTTAATTAATTTTGTGTAAGAAACTGTTACTTCCAAGACATCTGAATATTGTTTGATCTTCATACATTACTCTACAATCCGCACTTTTTTTCCAAAATTGTAGCCCCCAAAAACTGGTACACGGAATAATTCGGACAGCCAACATGAAACCATGCATGTTTTTACTAAGTCACTGTGAATTTCTTTAAAAAATAAACACAGTAACAAAAACTGAATATGAATAACACAGTACTTCTGGGCTGATCATTTTTTTTTTTTTTATGTATCCCTCTAATAATAACCTGTGACTCAACAACTCGGAAAGGGTCTTGGCCTATCTCCCGACTGCCAGTCTCCCTCCCCAATGGACATTTCCACTAATTTTTTAAGACCATTTTTAAAATCTATACAATTGACAAATAACCCCTGCAATTTCCCACGTTCATGTGCCTTCATTTTTAGGTAAAAAAAATTGACTTTCCAATTTTCGAGCTGAGCGTTGCGCACAAAACACACCTGCGCCATGTTGTGACTGTCGTCTGCATATTGTGTTGGCTTCATTTGGTATTAGGGCATGTCTGTGCCTGCTATGAGATAATTGATTGGAAAAGAAACATAATTACTAGAATCGGAAGTGGTAGTTACCACTGTCAGCGCTTTACCACAGTTTTCTCCACCGAGTTAACATTACAAATAAGAATATACCGTTGCCTTGCGCAGAAACAACAAGTTTCCATCTTGTGAGTTACAAGAGCCGAGCCACCTGAATTTTGTAGTTGGTTAGTGTTGTTGATATCACAATGGAAAATAAAGAATTATAAGTTGTGCATTTTAACATTATGCACAAAGACGAGTACCAGATGCCCCAATAAGTTATTCCTCCATGTACCCACGACTGGAAAAAGGCGACTTACTTGGTTGTGATTTGCATGGCGACGACACATCAATGATAAGCTACAAGAAAAATAAACTTGGTCTGTGAAAGTTATGTAAAAGTGTATATTCTTTTGTATTTCTAAAAATTAAAAAAAAAAAAATATTTATTACTTACGTAAAATGAGTATCTATTTTGTACACCGACAACGTTTCGGGAACCACTGTTCCCTTCTTCAGGCCTTATATTTCAGCTATCCGAAAATTGCCATAACCTCGTCAATTCATACGCTCGTCAGGAAAAGGAATTGGTACATTTTGGTAAAGGTAAAATATTTGGAAAACACTAAAACCTTTGCTTTACCCATGCTTACTGCTTTTTGTTAAAAATAATAACTATAAAACCTTCCACTTAAGAACCAGTGCAAGTTAAAACTTTTAAAAAAGCAAAGAAGCCCCTTATCATGCTATTCCCATGCGGACTGTCTGTGCTTTCCCTATCGAATGCGTGAGGTTGCTAGCGTGTCGACTCTCCCCTCCCCTACTTTGCCCCTACATTTCTCCTCCTCGTTACATCATTTCAAGATCAACATTGCGTACAACTTGGGCTTCGTGTATTACGTCACAGGTGACCTGGAATCCAATTTTCTCGTATTCCCGTTTCTCCCATTTTTTGAGCAGTTCAATCCATAGTTCGTCTATATTTCCATCTTCTCTGTTAAGCTTATTCTCTCTTATTTCTACAAATGTACGAGGCCTCATAGACGTTCCTCCTAAGCAATTCTCCTCTTCCCTTATTATTTCTCGTACTTCTATTTGATGTACTTCATCTATAATGTGCTCCGATAGTCCGGTTCGGGGAACCTCCTCCCTTATGTCTTTATCATGTTCCTTCCAACGTATGCTCATGATTCTACCTGTTTGTCCTATACACTCTTGATTCGATAGGGAAAGCTCAGGCAGTCTGCATGGGAATAGCATGAAAAGGGGCATCTTTACTTTTTTTAAAGTTTTAACTTGCACTGTTTCTTAAGTGGAACGTTTTATAGTGATTAATTTTAACAAAAAGCAGTAAGCATGGGTAAAGCAAAGGTTTTAGTGTTTTCCAAATATTTTACCTTTACCATAATGTACCAATTCCTTTTCCTGACGAGTGTATGAATTGACGAGGCTATGGCAATTTTCGGATAGTTGAAATATAGGACCTGAAGAAGGGAACAGTGATTCCCGAAACGTTGTCGGTATACAAAATAGATACTCATTTTACGTAAGTAATAAAATATTTTTGTATTTTTAATTTTTTGTCGGTAACGCGTCTGACTACCATGCTCAAGGTCCCGGGTTCGATCCCCGGCCGGTTCAAATCCGGGAACTTTTCTAACGTTGGAAGCAGCCTCGGTGCCCACCCAGCGTCGAATGGCATGGGTACCTGGGGGAAACCCTGGGGGGGTAAAGGCGGTCAGGGGTATGATGCTGATCACATCACCCCCACTCATGACCGGATCAAGGAAGTGTGGGGCATGGTGCTAAGCACAGGGGAGCACTTTACCTTTTTATTTTATTTTATTAGTTTATAATATTTCTCATTGTATAATAATCATTTCATTTTTTATAATTTTTTATTAATGTTATTACTTCTACTATTCAAGTTTTATCATTTTTCACTTTATTTTTCTGTTGCAATCATGGACGTCGAAAATTGTTCCCATTTATATAATAATAATAATGAAAATTGGAATAAAATTGGTTTATTTTATTAGTTTATAATATTTATCATTGTATAATAATAATTTTAATTTTATACATTTTTATTGATGTTATTACTTCTACTATTCAAGTTTTATCATTGTCCAGAGTTCCTGCAAAAAATTCTGGCAACGCACTTGGTTGGAATAATGTCTAAATGAAATTAATTTGTTATTATTATTAACAATAAAAATAACATACTTTCTGTTTCTTGTAACTTGAAATGAATGATTCCAACTTCTAGGAAGTGGTCAACGGATCGGTTCGAACACCCTGCCCCTTGCGATGCTCATATACATTACATTACTTTCGGATACGCAGAAAAAATAAAAAGATGCTGGTTTGTATCATCGTACAAACAGACACTGTAACATTTTTCTCCAGGTAAATTTATTGCACTGCAGTAATACCACCACTACTAATAATAATAAATGAAGATTAGGAACGATCGCTACTTAGAAAAGTCTTGCAACAGCATAATATTGATTGATTTTGAATATGCTGTCAATAATCGAAGTAAATGTAAAATGTGTGAAATTTCCCTTGCAAATCTTAACTCGCTGTCTTTGCTCCTCTCATGTCTGCTACAATATCATTTCTCCAAAACATGAAGCTACTGTGAATGCATGTACACATGTTAGATCACTGGAATTGGATTTTGTATATCTTTCGCCTGTTTATAATAGAAACATTAATTATGAAAATCACAGAAAATCTGTAGTGTTCTGTTCAGCGTTACAAGCATGAGGAGCATTGCCTTCTTGCACACCGTTTTCACTGCCAAAGAGAACTTCATAACTGCAATATCCAATCAGAGGCCGTTTCAATTTTCGTGACGTATATCATCAATCTGGTACAACTTCTAAGGTCAATTTTTAGCAAACTATGTCGAATTAACACAAACTATTTTGCATAACATTAATATAAAATGAATGGCATGCAGTGATAAAGTTAAAATGATATTTTAGGTTAGAGTTGAAATGTCTATTTCCTCACGATGCTGGGTTGCCACAGGTCCTATACATAGGCCAAAAACCCAGACTGAACCCAGGTGGACTCAAACCCATGCCATCCCGCAGTTGGGAGTCCAAAGCACAGCACAGACCGCACGGCAACAACGGAGGAGTACTTATGTAACCATCTATTATCCACTTTAACTTTGGGAGGCAGAATTTGTAATAAATTGTTATAATGGTGTGAAAATAAAACAAATAAAAAAACACAGTTTAGTTCTTTTACACTCAGAATAACAGCAGTGGAAAATATTGCAATGAAAAACCGTACCCGTCAAAATGACAGGTTAGTCCTAATTGGTAGCTAGGAAATCGTCGTCCCCTTACTGCAAATTCACACACAAATACATACAAATGCACTCACCTCATAGACTCTGAATCGAACTGTGTCACTTATCTCCATTTGCCTCCTCAGTGCTTCCATAACTTGATTTGAGAATACTGTGTGGAGTCCTCTTGTAGTTTTTGCCATGTTAACTAACAGGGATATGGCAAGCTGTGCTACAGACAGTTCAGCATCTCCCAAGCAATTCACAGCTGCAATCAACAATCTCTGGTTTTCACAAATTTGATTCACTCCCATGTCGTTTTTGGCTGCTCGCAAAAGCTGAAAAGATTAATATGAAATGTAGTTCTCAACTATGTACAGAGTATTGGCAGAAAGTTGAATTCAAAGTCCTTAATATATTGAAAAAAAAGTACCTGCTTATCCAACCAGTTAGCAGGACATTTTAACATGCAGGGTTTCAAAAGTCAGGTTACATAGGGATTTATGTGTGCACCTTGAACATTAATGCATTTGTGCAAGTGACATTTCCAGTTCTCCAGAACCTTTTGCAGAACGACCGGCATAATCACATCGGCACATTACACAATGTGTTCCTTCTGATGCTGGATGTTCTGAATCTTAACTGAGTAGACGACTGTCTTTAACCTTTTGTGTCCCAAGTATCTCGATCGAGATACCCAAAAGTAAGCCTCACGGTCCCAAGTATCTCGATCGAGACGCTGTGTCAAGGTCGTAGTTTTTACGTTATAACTTTTCTATTTTTGGCTAGAATTTCGATTTTTTTTATATATATATTTTTCCTAACACATGTATTTAACAGAAATGTTTTTTTGCATTTTTTTGTCTTCATGAAAATGGAGGGGAAAAGGTGGGAAAAGGGACTTCCCTTTTGCCTCTTTTTTCAAGGTCAACTTTTTGCCGACAAAGGAAGACCGGCTTTGTTGTTCTAAAGCAGTGCTTTTTCACTCCCTCCTATTAACTGCATTAACAGTATTCGATGTCAAAAAGTTTTCCGTGAGGGTGCAAGCAGGGGGAGGGGGAAGACTGGTTGTTGAATCTGGTGAGAATGGTTGAACACAGGTTACCCTGCATTGTCTAAAAATAGAATGTCAAGCAGCTGCAAGAATCGGCGCTAATTTTTCACTGCGTTCTAGCTTTTCGTCCGTGAATGTTGTGCGTAAGTGTTATTTTGTGCCCAAGTGCGAGGACATTTTTTGGGTGAAGTGACAATTTTTTAAAATTATTTTTGGGGGTATTCTCCCTTCCCCCTCCATATATACGCCAAATTTGCATAAATTTTGCATTTTGTGCATTTTTACATTTTTTTTCGGGGGGCGGGGGGAAACACCATTTTTTTACGAAAAGTATTTTTGAAGGGATTTTCCCCCTCCATATGTACGCCGAATGTGCATAAATTATATATCGTCTGAATCTGTGATTCATTCTGCGTACAACAGTATATCTTTCATATCTCTAGGGCATTTAGTTTCTGAGCTATAGTCATTTCAAGGTACCCCTGCATTTTGAAGCTTCAATCAGTGACCATTCCTTTTGGGGGTACAACTCAAGTTACATTGGTCATACGACAATGATGCAAATATTTTTCTGTTTCTTACATGCCAGCGATAATTTCTATGTGCATTTTGAACTTTTCATATCCTTTTTTTCGGGGGCCAGGGGGGGGGACCCCATTTTTTTAAAAAAGATTTTCAGGCGATTTCCCCCCCTTCCCCCTCCATATGTACGCCAAATGTGCATAAATTATATATCGTCTGAATCTGTGATTCATTCTGCGTACAACGGTATATCGTTCATATCTCCAGGGCAAATAGTCTCTGAGCTAAAGTCATTTCAAGGTATCGCAGCATTTTGAAGCTTGAATCAGTGGCGTGCCGACCATTCCTTTTGGGGGTACAACTCAAGTTACATTGGTCATATTATAATAATGCAAATATTTTTGTGTTCCTTACATGTCAGTGATCATTTCCATGTGCATGTCGACACTGTCATGTACTTTTTTCTTGAGGAAGGGGGGGGGGAACCAATTTTTTTTCCGAAATTTTGGAATTTTGAGAGTTAGCCCCCACCACATATACACCGAAATTGCATAAATTTCATATAGTCTGAATCTATGGTTCATTCCGCGTACAACGGTATATCACTCATCTCTCTAGGGCAATTAGTCTCCGATCTACACTCATTTAATTGAAACTCTGCATTTTGCTCAAAATCAGCTCGGGACCGAGAGGCTTACATGTGAAAATGGCCTTGGGACTCAAAAGGTTAAATGACCCCAAAAGGACAAAATCCATTGGTCCGGTAACCGTGGTGGCCACTCAACGGGATCACGGCAACCGATCCATGCACCAGGAAACTGGACATTCAACCATTCACGGAAAATTAACGAGACATGGAAAACTTCCTTTGTAGCATGACTTTTGACTCACTCTGTAGTACATGCATTCTTTAGGTGTCTGTTTAGAGTAAATAAAATCCATGGGTAAGAGAGATTACAAAGTGCAGAATAAAGGCCTGTAGAACAAGTCATATTATAACCAAAATTGCCATGAGAGTGAAAATCAGGAGGAAAGGTGGGGGGGGGGGGGAACATGTTGAAAAATATGTTATTCCTCATTTTATTCATATACGTACAGTATACTACCAAATCTTTTTTACAGATTCAATTAATGTTCAAACAATATTTCATGTTTCGTTCTCATTTTCTTTTCCACTGTGTACTTTAATTTTCAGTTCTTCACCATCATCAATCTGAGAGGAACTTCTTCAGGTGTAGAAAGAGATGCAAGTCTCTGGGTTGTAAGGGGAATGATAAGTAGATGTTTTTCATAAGGGTCTACAAACATTTGTGCGACAGGTGCCTTAACAATTGTGGTTAATATAGATTGTAGTTTCTGGTGTAAAAATTCTGGCAATATGGCTATAATGACTGTGAAAAACATGTGCCATTTTTGTTCACAGTGTGATGGAACTTATTTTCTAAATAGCCTGAGATTATAATTTGTCATTGGCTCCTCCTATTGTTTTCAGTTTCTCATGCAAATGAGTTGCTCCAGCATTTGGGTCAGTGGTTACTGTGCAACGAAGCCACAACTCCTAGATTTGAATCCTGGGTAAGACATGGATCTTAACTGGGCTTGTTCCTTCATCTTCTTAAAAGATTTGCCATCTTCAATGCTCTGATTAACCAACAAATAAATATGGCATAAAAGAACCTTGATCTCTGCACCAAATTTCCTGGGTTTGTCATCATCACAATTGAAAAAAGTAGCACAAAAACAAATAAAAAACCTACAGAGAAAAGAAAAAATACACCCATGTGGTTGCATATTAGGATTTTAGAATACAAGAAAAATACAACATACTTATCATTTCATAGTCCTTCTACAATTGCACTTAGTTTTGGTGAAGCAGGGAGTTTAATCCCCTTCACTGTGATTAACAATCAGATGTGTAGGCTAGGACACAATGTTATCTGAGCAATTCCTTTCGCTTCACTTCACTGATCTTTATTCTCACTTCCAAGTGATATATACTGAGCATGCCTAGGTAGTATGGGTTAGGCCCGCTTTAGACGAAAGCATTTTCCTTAACATTTATATGCCGTGACCAAATAGTTACCGTGTAAAGTGAGAAATGTTATGGCATTTCAGATGCAATGGCATATTTCATGGCATTTCTCAAGGATACAACCGGCTCTATTGCCGTAGCATTTTTCGTAGCATAACCAATCAGAAGCGACCTCATGGTCACGAGTGCTCATGTAATGGTGGTCGCGCGAGATGTAAACAACGTATCACTTCACACTTTTCAACGACGATAACTATTCAACCGAGAGGAATATCGCTTCGTATTAAATAGTTTTAGGTAGAGAAGAATGGCACCAACTAAATACATGCTTTACAACACTTACTGTACATGTATGGAAGAATATTTTAGCTCTTTCAATTGTAAACACCATGCACAAAGCATTGACGGTGTAACTCGACGTGCCTTTCGTGCTGTATGTATTGTACATTGTAATTGAAAAAGCTAACAGAAATGTTCCATAAAATGCTTTCGTGTAAAATACTATCTGCTATAAGATCTTTGGAAGCATTTACGTAGCATTTATGCTAACAAAAAATGTTAAAGGAAATGCTTTCGTCTAAAGACAGCCTTATTCTGTTAATGCAATTCTGATTGAAACTATAAAGTGAAATTTCAAAATTTCAACTCTCAGGAGTTTGATTCTGTAAATTTGTATGAGAAAACAAAATGTTATGGTCATTCCATGATTAGTAAAGGCATGCACATTTCATTTCTGACAAAAACACAAAATGTGAAATAACACAGTGTAATGTTAATGTTTCAGAAAGGTGTGAGGTGCATTTTCCTACCCTGTTTTGTGACAAAATGATGTGAAATGAACTGCAAAATGCAAAATAGACTGTAAAACATGAAATTTAGAGTTTATTTACTGACACTTCACTTTCTGAAGTTTGATTTATCCTGTGAGTTATGCAATTCACGAAAAATTGATTAATTATGCCGTAAAGCATATATTATTTAAGAAGCAAAAATGGATCCCTTTATACAGGAATAACTTAACACTCTGGTAACTATATAAATGTGCTATTAAAAGGGATATGTTTGTTTTGTGTAATAAGTGCAGTTTTTAAACCAAATTTAGGATGATATTCACATTTTAAAGCCAGAATGTCATTTTATGTACCACTTTTGATCCAATTTTTCACCGCTATAACACCGAAATTTTATTCTATTTGCCACTTTTGATCACAAAATTGACTCAGTTTTTGTACCAAAATTTTGTTTTTATTTACCAAAAACATGTGCCTCTAATGATTAGTCATCAAGTAAAAGGTGTAAATGTATACTGTCTAGATGTCTTTCCTTAGGAAGTTGATTGATTGAGTTGGTGTTTTAAGTCCACTTTCCGCACAGTAAGACTAATCGGGACAGGACCTACAGTCTAAAGTGGGATCCGAACCACTAAGTGCCTCCAGCAGATATCGAACCCAGAACCCCTTGATTACAAGGTGACGATGCAACCACTGTGCCAGTGGGGAGTACCTTCCTTAGGTAGTGTAAAGGATGTTACCATGAAAATTGTAAATTTGATTGATTCTTCACAGACACATGATTCTTTATGTCTGTTAACTTAGGAGTTGTTGCATAGGAAATATGATCGCATATCGCTAATAAAGTTTAACCTGTTGAGGATGGTTGGGACTACAGCTGTCCCAGCACTTCATGGTGGCATTTAACAAGTAATTTATTGAAAACAAAAAATGATATTTAGTAATTATTATCATTTGTTTGTTTATGTGTGCATGAAGGTACGACACACTTGAATTTGAATTAAATATGAGCATTGGAAGTTTTTCAAAAGTTGTTTTTTAATTTATTTTCCCCATGAGTGTGTTACTTTGAGGAAAAAAAAAAGAAAACCCACCACAACAGTTTTTCATCTATATTTTTTTATGACATGGAACACTGGAAATATTAAAAAGGCACCCTTAAAAATAAGTTGGAGTACCTCTTCTACCACTCCGCCGAAATTGTTCTGGAAACAGTAACTATTTGTGATAATACAGAATCATCCTGTATATATTACATGCTTTTTCTTTATTTTTTATAAAATTTTGATTATTTTTTCCTCTATATTTGTAGGTTTAGTATCATCTAATTTAATAATTATATTATTCATAATAACACTTAATATAAAATTACACTGAATTTCTTTATTAAGGTCAATCCTACCATATCATTGTGGCACATGCAAAAACTGCTGTTTAAGTACAAGAATAACTGAGTTCAGCTGCAACATACTGAACCCAGATACAAGATAAAATATTAGTTACCTACAGTTTAGGCCTAATGCAACCACATTTTACTCCACTTCGTCTCTGTTGTAGCATCAATCTCAGTAAAGTCCAAATGTCTAAGTGTTTAATGGAGCTTGCTACCATTGCATAGTAGAAAAAAAAAGTGTGACGTGAAGTCAGCACAACAAACCCCCGGTTGTTGTATTACCATCACACTACTCATTCATAGCTCCCCAATCAACTCACAATGTGGGTGACCACCAGTCCAAAAAACCTCAAGAGAAAAGTTGATACGCTTCCCCCAAGGAGACTCGAACCAGTACACATCACATAGCCTGAGGCCCAACATTGCACAGCCACAGTGTGGAAAATTTGACACGAGTCCTCCAAAAATAGCAATTTCCAAGTAGCCATGGCTGTCATTGACAAGTCAACGAAATGTTTAGTATGCTAGTGTGCAGTGGCATATTCTCCCATGTTATCTGGTTTAGTGCCAGTAAACCAACTAATATCATATGTAGAAATTGCCGAACTTCTGTTTTTTTTTGTATGCCTGCATTTGTATTTTACTTTCATTGCGCATAATTAATATATAATAAATATAGACAAAAAACAAGACTTGTTAAAATAAACCACGTCAATTTTTTAGAATACGCTGCCGCTAGTGTGCAACCAATCAATGCAAGGGCTGCCTTCAGGAGTGTGAATACCTATGGACACAACAAGAACCTTTTTTAAAGCAAAAGCAAGACAGAATATGCTATATGAAGGGATGGTGATGCATGTATGATTTATGGGAGGAGCGAGAGAAAGCCTATGACTTGAGTTTCTACTGGCATGATGATATTTCCATACCATACTCTGGTTTTAGTATGCTTCCTATAGAAAAAATAAATGACAGTGACAGCAATGAACCTGCCATGCATGGTTCATATATATTGGATAGAAATTGTTGTTTTTTCAAGAGGGCATTTTTCTCAGTGAGAAAAACTTTACTGAGAAAAGTTTTTCCCTCTTGATTTCCTGTACATACTGTGGAAGTTTGTTATTGTATGGTAACAATCGTGACAAAAATATATGTTTATGCCTGGGTTATTTATAGTGATGACAACAGAAGAGAACTTAAAATATAAGGTATGCCCAAATGAAAAGGAGACCTTCCTTTGCTGTAGTGGCGTTGTATCTAATCGAAGAAGGTAAATATGTTTGCTGATAGATGGTGCAGTGTTTGCCCCAATTTGCAGGTGTAGTGAATGGTTTTGCCTGCTGTTTCTTCAGTTGGCGAGAGTTGTTTTGCGGGGACGAGTGCATTATGTATTCCTCCAGATCAACTGTAATCCAATTTCTTCATGCAGAAGGCGAGCATGCTTCACAAATTTATCGCAGGATGAAGGATGTTTACGGAAAGCAGTGTCTCTCACGTTGCACCATATTGCGTTGGTGTCAGCATTATGAAAGTGACGTGAAAGCACCAAGGACTTGGCACAACGCGGACAAGCGCATGTTGCTGCTCCAGGATAACGCTAGGCCACATGTGGCCAAGAAGACCCTCGACCTGCTGAGAACATTCCAATGGGAAGTCCTTACACATCCTCCGTACAGCCCCATTTTTTCCCAATGTTACTCCCATATCTTCGGCCTCTTAAAACAATCACTGAAATGTCAAAGGTTCACCTGACGAGGAAGTGCATGACACTGTGGAAAACTGGATCCGTAAGCAACCCAGAAGTTTCGACATTGAAGCCATTCACTCCCTTCCTATGCGCTGGGATCAGTGCATCAATATCAATGGCAATTATGTGTAGGTATCATGTTACACATTAACTGAAATTCACATATTATGTAATGCAAATATTCTATATTATAATATTCTTTAGATATGACCGCAGTCTTCTTTTCATTTGAGCATACCTTATATATGAAAAGGAACCAACATGCAGAAACACACACATCACTTGGAGGTGATTTAAAACACACTCCCTTCCTTGGGTGACATAACAACAAACTTTAGGCACTAATACTGCTGAACTAGTAATTAATCATTGATCTTAACCCGTAAGGACATGAGTATGGGTAAAAATTAGCAACCCGGTTTTGAAATATATTTTTTGATAACTTCTGATATTTGTCTGACGCCCCCTTCTCAGTACCTTTCCAAGTGTCTGGATCTTGAATCACATGTCAGTTAGTTCGTTAGTTCTGCTAGCAGGCCTGTAGAAACACTGCCTGGGTAGATTTCACCCAACACATGCTCATTCGTTTCAGTTTGGTATTTCAATATGTTCTTTTCTTCTTGTTTCTCTCTATTGTATGATTCAATGCAAATGTTCAAAATTAATAAAATTACATTGATTAATGAAGGTATTACTATTTACATGCTTTGAACCAATTAAAAAAAATTGAGCAGAATGAGTGAGACGAGACTGCCAAAGCAGATATGGGAAGCACGTCCACAAGGAACAAGACCAAAAGGAAGACCAAGAAAGACATGGAATATGAGTGTCAAAGAGATTTTGGAGAAACGAAGCATAAGATGGAAAGAGGCACAGGAAAAGGCGTTAGACAGAAATGTCTGGAGAGCTCTCTGTAACCCCTCGACACAGGCAGGTAGAAGAGGACGCAACTAAGTAAGTAAGAAAGTAAGTACATGTGCCAAACAATATGCCATAACATATCAAAAAATGTCAATCACATAATTAGGTGTACTTACCTCTTTCAGTACAAGTTCTTTCACTTCAGGAGCTGCTTGTCCCAATGCCTGCAGGATGGTTACGTTGTACTGTTGCAAAACAAGAGTTGAATCCAAGGTTGAAAGTAGAGGACTCAATACTTCACAGCCTAGTTTAATCAGCTCCCTAAAATTCACAGCAACACAGACAGACGGTTAGTCTCAATATAGATTGTTTAATGAACTACGATAATAATATATTGCATATAATTAGAGGCATGCATATTTCATTTTTGACGAAAACACAAAATGTGAAATAACACATTGTAATGTTAATTTTTCATGTTTCTGAAAGGTGTGCGGTGCATTTTTCTATCCTGTTTTGTCACAAAATGATGCGAAATGAACTGCAAAATGCGAAATAGATTCTTAAACATGACATTTACTGTTTATATACCGACCCAACATTTTCTGAAGGCCGAAGTATCCTGTGAATTATGCAGTTCATGGAAAATTGATTAATTCTGCTATAAATTTTTGAGAAGCAAAAATGGACTCCTTTATACAAGAATAAACTTTATATTCTGGTAATGAATTAATGTGCTATAAGAAGGGATAGCCTATGTTTATTTCGTGTAATAGTGCAATTTTTAAATCAAATTTGGTATTATAATCACATTTTTTAAAACCAAAATGTCATTTTATATGGTGCTTTTTCACCGCTATAACAGCGAAATTTCATTTTATTTACCGCTTTTGAACCCGAAATTGACTCTGTTTTTGTACCGAAATTTTGATTCTTTAAATACCAAAAATATGTGCCTCTACATATAATTTATTACAAACATATCTAGATTAGTACTTAAAACCCACCGTTTTCTATAACAGCACAATTAAGATAAGTAATGTTCCATCCAATACACACTTGAATATTTCACTCGACAAAATATAATTTTTATACTTTTAGCTTTGTTTCTTGCACTATAATGCTCATTGTTACATTCAACTGTTTAATGGATGATAGGCTACTCAACTTGACCTCATCATGCACAGGGTTACCAGACGTCCGATTTTTCCCGGACATGTTCTACATTTTAGTCTTATGTCCGGCGTCCGGGAGGAATTTGAAAAATATCATAAATGTCCTACATTTTGAATGTCTCGTAATATTAATTAGGAAAATACTTGTTTCAGTTTAACAGAGAGAAATCATGAAAGTTACAAGTCTATGGACTGCACTCCCAAACTCAATAGTGAAATTCATTTTGATTCAGTCATTGCCCAAAAATAAAATAAAGGTTTCTGCTAGAACATTAAGGTCACATCTGATGATGTCATTGTTCACTGCCTGGGTGGGATATCTTGCCTTAGGGTTGGTTTATACTGATGGAACAAGGTGTTCCCATTCTTATTCAATATTTTGATTGTAAAGCAGGGGGTATAGATATCAAAGTTACTGAACTAGAAACTACCCTGGATGAAACTTCTGGAACCATTTCAAGTCACTGTATTTGTTGATATTTGTTTGCTACTCCAGGTCATAATGAGAGAGTATTTTCATTACCATCAGTACAACGGAGCCATGGGAGAAATATTCTTTTCAAAAATCTGTAAAAAGTTTGATACTGGGGTTCAGTATAATTTGAAAGAGTTTGACTGTTCAGTCTCTCATAAATATATTTTGACTATACGTAAAATTTTGATAAAAATTGACTCCCCTGAGAAGTTAAAACATGTAAGAAATTTATTGTTTAGTATTGATTAAAAGTTTGAAAATTTTTTATTTAAGAATTCATTAAGATGATATATTTTTTTTAAATCTGAAAATTTATTTGTAACATGTTCTGGACATGTGTATTATTTATTGTGAATATTTTGTGTCCTACATTTTGACTTAATGTCCTACATTTTCTAACATTATGTCCTTCATTTCCTTACAGCGATCTGGTAACCCTAATTACGCAGTGAACTCTGGGAAGATGAGCAAACAGATTCACATGTGTCAAGGAAAACATATGAGAAGCCTTTTTACAGCGAGAAAATTTGCATTTCATCACTTTACACACTTTCACAGTTTCTGTAAGGCTTAGAAGTTAAAAAGCGCACATTCCTGATGTGATCACGATAATCATACCTTGAATCATATGCACAATGCTCACCTGGCATATTTTTAACATAGGGTCTGATCTGTTTGCCCGAAATATGGCACAATGAATTGTGAGGGAATTTGTTCACTGTATCATAGATTACCATCCATTCATCCACAGCAGAGATAAATAGACACACTCAATATCAAACTACAGTAAAACCTCGTTAATCCAGACTAATGGGGGGGGAGGTAAGTTGACCGGTTTAACGAAAGTCCGGATTAACTGAAATAACCTAAAAGAACAGTAGAAAGTGTTTGGAACTCAGTTTATAGTAACAAAACACGTTTATTATGGTGTATTTAAAGGGCATAGGCCGAAATACACTATACAGTACAGTACAAAGTCTGTGGGAAACAGAATTTCATCAGTGGTTGACTGCCTTTTCTTTGAGAAGTTCTCTTGTTGACTTCTAGCCACATTTAAAACCTTGCATTCTGATTTTTTTCTTCTTTTTTTGTGCCTTTTGCCTGTCCATATTAAGCGAAGTCCAGCTTATCGGGGTCTGGATTAACGAGGTTTTACTGTATACTAGAACTTGGTACTCCCTTCTTTCCACAAAATGTATTTGTTGTACTTTAAAGAATGTAAACCGTGTTTTGTAAGTCCCCCTGGGATTTTGAAGTTTGGCCATGCAGCAGCAAACACACATACAAGATAGCAAAGCATGCCAATCAGTAGAGAAAATGTACAAGTTTGTTTCGTGACAGATGCCATGGCATAGTTACCAATTTCTCAACTAGGAGTCAGTAGCATGCAAACATGGCACTTTCAGCTTAACAGAAGGATTTGTTGTGTCCTGAAATTTGCTAAAACCAAGTCTATTGTAAGAGGGTGATGTGGTTTTCGAACCAAGTATCACACAGAACCAACAGACAATAGGAGACAATAAGACAAGTTGTACAAGGCTGCCTTACACCCTGAAGGGGAAAGAAGAATGTAAAAACACTACAGCAGTCAAACCTAACAATTTCAACCTTCTGTAAACATAAAAAACTAACACTAGCAAGTGAGAGTGTAGTTGTAATAATACTAACCATGCCAAACCTGAATAGCTAACCTACTCACCTAAGCATAAAAGAATATGATCACAGTAATTTTTAACAATTGCAATATAAAAGAGATGCAAATGCCATTGACAGATTTTCACATAATACATTCACTTTGCAGCACACATGTAGATGGCTGCACTAGTCATATCCTCGGAGACAGTCAATTAAAGGCTGCTCACTGGCAAACATGGGATCGGAACATCATCAATCATCATCAATGAGGGTCTGAGGCCAGACCTTTTCAGTAACCTTCCAGTGAAACATTTCGAGTGTCAGGACTTGAATCAGCTGTCCATTACTTCCACTCAGAGGGCTGTAGAAACAATGCCTGGGTAAATTTCACCCAACGTGCATCATTGATGTTCTTTCTTTGTCATTTTTATCAATTGTGATTCAATGTAAATGTTGAAAAATTAATAGAATTAGATTAATCAATGTAGGTACTGCAGTGACCAATCAAGGACCACGATGAAATTCAAGTATAATTCCCGTTTTCAAGGCGAATTTTCCAAAAATTCAAGGGTACAAGCAGATGATTTCTCTATTTCAACCTTACCTATTACCGCCTCTCACCACCCACCCGCCCCACAAATATTGTAACAATATAAAGGGCTTGTGATATTAAGTGTATCCAAAAATTCTAATTCAATTCAATTAAACGGTGTATATATTTAAAATATTTAATTTAACATGTTGACTGCCATGAGACCGAAATGTGGGTCTCAAGTATCGCTATTCGTGAAGCCGTAATACCCACTTTTGTGTCTCACCTCAGCAATTGCTTCAGGCCGCGATACCCTATATGGGTTCCACTTGTTATTTGCTAACATGATCAAAGATATTGTTTTGGCTCCAGAATGTTACACTATACTCGTAGCCTGGCCCTAGATAGCAACCGGTGATTACAACAATGGTGTACAAATGGCCGTAACATTGTAGTAATAAACCTAGTGTTCTGTAATTATTTATGATGACTTTATTTTGTTGATTTTCAATACAACAACTGATGCATTTTTTAATGCACCGTTGTTTGATATTTGTTGTATTGCAGGCTAGAATTAAACAAAGAAGGAGAAACATAAAGGAAGAAGAAATTTAGACTATACTCTGTGCGACTGAACGTGTAGATTGCATTTCGTGCAATATTTTATGGTGGATGCACTTCTGTTATTGTATGTTCTGTTGACGATGTATGAACAAGAAGCAGAAAATGTGCGTGCAGTACTGGACGAGCTTGATAGTTCAAGTCATGGAAGTTCGTTATTTGAAGAAACACAAATTATACTTTTTAATAAAAATTTGAGACACAGAAATGGGTCTCATCGCCCTCTGTTCAAAATTCTCTTCTCCAGGCCACGATACCCAAAACTGGGTCTAAAATTTAAATTGAATTTTCAATGTTTTTTTTGGCTTGTTTTGAAATTTCTTGTGCTTCACAGATCTAATGACACCAATTTGATCCATTTTCACAAATTGTTTTAACTTGCATTTTCAATGTTTTTTTGGCTTGTTTTGAAATTTCTTGTGCTTCACAGATCTAATAACACCAATTTGATTCATTTTCACAAATTGTTTTAACTTGGCCCCACGAAGTAATTCACACAATCTGGCCTTGGAAGTCAACGTGTTAAGGTGCGGAGTTTACATTTGGGTCATTCCATGTCAAGTGAACCAATGAAAAACACCTGACCATCTCTAATTTTATTCATACTTAATTGTCGTGAAGTACTACCTAAGGTATGAAAACTGCAAAATTTCAGATTTTTATCTGTTGTACTTTTCTAGTTAGAGCCCTCTAAAGTATGAAAAATAGCACAATTTGCCGCACACATGCAATCACAAAAAGTCATAAATCAAGCTAGAATTGATGTAGAAAGTTGGAATAAGAACCAAATTGTTGCTGTTGCTATGAGCTTTAATTAGATATATCACATGACTACTTTTCAATTTTTTTTCATATCAAGGTCATTCAAACTTTTTTTTGAAAATAGAATTTTTCAAAAACCTATACTTTGAATTTTTTTAAAAAATACACATAGAAACATACATATTTCAACATCAAGTCTTAGAAGTTTTGTTATGGGATCGCAATGGGATCATACTTCTTGACATGTATAAACGAATAGGTCCTATACACTAGGTAAGACAATACGACACAGGAATATTGCAATGTATTAGGTACAGTCATTAAATAACAGGAAATTTTATTATAACTTTCAGGGAGATTGATGCACAATGAAAAATTGTATCACTGGACAGAAAATGGTTCCTTAGAAATACGCCACATAGGTGTCGGGACAATCAAGCAGTTTGCACCTGCGCAGTAGTACATACAACATGGCCGCTTCTTCGCTGTCAACTTGCACCAAAGAAGAGCAACCAAGTGTTATTCGTTTTTTGTGGTCAGAGGTTGTGAACCCTTATGAAATCTACAGTAGAATGAAGGTTCAGTATGGAGACAAGTGTTTAAGCAAGGGGAGAGTGCACAAATGGGTGGAAAGATTCAAAAACTAAAAACAAAATGTGAGTGATGAACAGCGGAGTAGGAGAACAGTTTGCGTGGGAACTGAGACAGTGAAACAGCAGATCGACCAGCAAATCCGTGCCAACAGGCGAGTCACTGTTGATGAAATTGCCATGTAATTGAACATGAGTCATGTATCTGCATTCAATATCATCCATTATGACCTTGGCTATAGGAAAGTGTGTAACCAATGGGTACCAAAGCATCTGTCGAGTGTTCATAAGCGTGCGTGGCAGACAATCTCTCAGGAGCACTTGGACAGTTATGCTCATGAAGGAGATGCTTTTCTTCATCGAATTGTGACAGGAGACGAGTCTTGGAACCAGAGAGTAAGACACAATCGATGGAGTGAAAGCACCCAACATCGAAAGTCAAGAAAAAAATCAAGACACAGGCATCCACTGGGAAAGTGTTGCTAACGATGTTTTGGGATGTCAATGGCCCTATATTGGTGCACTTCCAGGAGAAGGGTCAAACTGTGAATAGTGCTCGATACAGTGACATGTTGGTAAGCAAGTTGAAGCCTGCCATACGATCAAAACGTCGGGGAATTCTCTCAAAAGGAGTATTGCTGCTCCACGACTACGCCTGCCCCCATACAGCTGTGCATACTATGGATACAATACATGATATCTGAAATTTGAGGTGTTGAAACATCCATTATACAGTCCCGACTTGGCACCATCGGATTTTCACTTGTTTGGGCCCTTAAAAAAAACATTTGCTGGGTCAGAAGTTTGCAGATGACAACGAGGTGATCAGGGCGGGGCAAAGATGGTTACACACCATGTCAAAAGGTTCTTTTTTGTGGAGGGCATCCGCAAGCTTGTGGACACATGGAAAAGTGTGTTGAAAAGCAGGGTGACTAGGTCAAAAATTAAGGCAAAAACCATTTCTGTACGTATCCATGTAAAAAAAGTCATAATACAATTCATGTTATTTAATGACTTTAACTTGTAAATTCCATTCATTTGTAAAGGAACTATGTTGTTTACCAAATTGGCCAAATGGTGAAATAATGGGTATGTAGAAAAGGGGCGTAACTTGGGGGTCTCGCTTTTGGGGGGGGTAAGTTGTTAGCAAATATTTGTTAAAAAAATATTTAAAACATTAAACTGAATATTTAAAATATATTTTAAAACAATAAAAAAATAAAAAAACACTTTACAATATTTTAGGGCTGAGCCGATAACGATACCGGCGGTATCGACATTGGTAAGTATCAGTTGATTTTCTTTTACCGATACCATCTGACACCGAAGATTTTCAGTGGCTAGAAGAGCGGGCAAAGGCAACAGCTCGACTCAACATTTGTCCTTCTTAAAGTTCGTTCACCCTTCCTTGAGAGATTGGAAGACCAGCACAGGAGGTTCCATAGATTTTCCTAGAAACACTGGATAAAACTCCACTAGATTGGGAAGCAGATGGCAAGATCAAAGGCATGGGTAAGTGAATGCTGAACCTAAATGTGACCATGAGGGGATGGAACTGCTTAGTTAATGCTGTAGGAAATAAACCATTCATTGCCAATTCTTGCTTGAAGATCGTGGCTGTAAGATACGTGAAAGTTTTTACCCCCTCTGCCACACTAATGCCAGGTCCTGAGCTGGGGAGTTCTTGGAAAAGAGGGATGAAGGTCACTGTTGAAATTAGCTTGTAGGCTATTATCTAATTCAAGCACGATGGGGAATCAGGAATTTATACTTATCCTCTTCACTTCTGTCTTTCGTGTGACTGACGGTATTGGCCAATGATGGCTATTTATTTACGCCGAAAGCCAGAGTGGTTAGCACATCGTGCTACGACGCCAGGGTTCGAATCCCGGCCTGGCCGTGGATGTTTGCGAGTGTCCATTCAAAATTTAATCACATCATCACTCATCCCCATCTTCACAAAATAGCCAAAAGTGGCAGAAACAGCGAGGTAAAATAAAGCAAATCAATCAATTATTTCCACGGAGATTAGATTGGGAACGTACGGCTTTGAATGGCAGTACTACGAAAGATAAGCTAATCGGGACTGGACCTACATTTTAAACTGGGGCCCGAAACCAATATCTGCCTCCACTGAGTATAGAACCCGGGATCTATTGATTAGAAGGAGACAGCGGTACCACTACACCCCTCTAAAGATTTATGAACTTTACTTTCATCTAATGGACATACCATCATTCCCTTTGTTATTCAATAAATATTAATTTTATTTACTTCTTTGACATGAATTTCCTTCCTTGTTTTTACACAAATTTTAGTGGTCTTAATTACATGTAAGCCAGATGATGAATATTTGCTGTTTTACCTCTGATTTTATAGCATTTTTTTTTTAATATTTATGTAATAACAATATCTTTTAGTCAAGATAGAAAGAACAAAATAAGTATTAACGTAGTCTTTCCTCTGTTTCTTAGCCTGTGGTTACATACAACAATACTCCATACGCATCGGAGAAATGAAGTACTAATTAATTAATTTTCATACAATTACAAATAGTTAATTAAATAGAGACACTTGGCTCGAACCTATTCCCCAAATTATATATTTCTAAATACATGCCTAGTGATGTGACGAGTTGGTATGACTCGGTAACTAGCCTTTGTTACTTTGTACTGGAATTATACAAGTATCGGTATTGGCAAATGGTGGTATCGGCTCAGCTCTACAAAAAATCAACTGATACCCCCGGTATCGGTATCGTTTCATCTCTAATATATTGTAAAGACATATACATTATTTCACAATTTGGCCAATTTGGTAAACAACATAGTTCTTTTACAAATGAATGGAATTTACATTGCAATATTCCCGTGTCATATGGTCTTACCTAGTGTATAGTATTTGTTTATACATGTCAAAAACTATGATCCCATTACAATCCCATAACAAAACTTCTAAGACTTGATGTTGAAATATGTATGTTTCTGTGTATTTTTTAAAAAATTCAAAATATAGGTTTTTCAAATATTCGATTACCAAAAAAAAATTTAAAAAAATTGAATGACCTTGACATAAAATTTAAAAAGTAGTAATGTGATATATCTAATTAAAGCTCATAGCAAAGGCAAGAATTTGGGTCTTATCCCAACCTTCTACGTCAATTCTAGCTTGATTTATGACTTTTTGTGATTGCATGTGTGCAGCAAATTGCGCTTTTTTCCCATATTTCAGAGGGTTCTAACTGGAGAACTACAACAGATACATATCTGCAATTTGCACATTTTGCTACCTTAGGTGGTAGCCTACTTCATAACAACTAAGTATGAATAAAATCAGAGATGGTCATGTTTAAAATTGACCAAAATTTGTTTACTTGACATGGAATGACCCATTTTCCATACCCGGACTCGAAATACATCTACAAACAAAATGTTTCGAGATATACTACAGAGGTTGTTTCCAATCTATGGTGACAATTTCAAACTGCTCCTACTTTAAGAGAAACCATGTCACCACCATCGAGAGTGTTTTATTTGGTGGCCCTGCATCTTGGTGATTGCCCGACAGCGAAGTTTCCACTGTAGGAGACTGGCACGAAGTGTAGTTATGCGCAGCCTCAACCACTCCTCCTGACAGGCTTTCCATAGCCCTTCAATGGTGCTGGAGACAATGCTTCCTGGGAGACAAGGCTCATTTCGGTAGGCTGAAGGTGCAAATGTCCATCGGTGAGGCATCAGGTGACTTCACTGGAAAGTCACGAATTCCAGTTTCAGCTGCAATTTTTTTGGAGGAAGAGGCGGCTTGAGTGAGATGTGTGACTTGACACCTTGTTTTGAGTTTATGAACACCCTCTTTGCGTTGCTTCTCCAAACCCAAATCGCGGTGAATGATGGTATGCACTGTCTTCAGTGATGTTTGTAGCCTGTTCGCGATACTTCTCTATGTGGCTGGAATCTCCCTGATGACCAGCATCCGGACATCCCAAACTGTAGCTGGTGTTCGGCTAGTGGCAGGCCGGGGGTTGGCCTGTTTCTGCCCCACAAGAATCATCCCACGCCTCGCCTTACCTGCCCCTTTCAACACCTGTGATATGCCATTTTTGGACACAGTGAATCCACGCTTCTTGCAGTTTTAAAATTGGCACTATCACTGTAGTTAACGTTGGAAAGTGCAGATATGTAACCCTCCCAATATGCACTGATTTTTGGTGGCATTCTTCCCGATACGCACAGTCAACGGTCCAACGTGCCCACACGACTGGCAGCTTCATTCTCTTCCCGCTTGGTGGTGCTGCAAGAGGTTTGCAATTTCGTCACCATAGATCGGAAACAATCTCTATAATGTACGAAAAATTGTTATTTGTATAAGAATTTCAAACTCAAATTTACTTGATCAACTTCAAGATATCGTATCTTGCAAATAATTCGTCTCTTTGATACATTTTTCTGAAAAGGACACTAAAAATGTAAATGGATTGAGCGAATACTCTTTTATTTTCACGCAGATTTCTTTTTCTTACTCAATAAGATTAAGAGCTAAACTAAAAACTTGCCTCAGGACATTTATAAATATGTATAAATTCAATAGCATTTCGATTAAATAAAGTAGAATTCATGCATAATTCCAGGACTTTAGAAACAATTTGCTTGTGGGTAATTTTTACCCAAACGCGAATTCTGATATCCTAGCAAAGAGCATGCTTACTGCCATAATACTGAATGAAATATATGTACACTTCCATTATTTAACTATTCAACCCTATAAAGTGTGGCACTTTATTATGGTTACAAGACATCCTCTTTTACCTGGATATGTCATCTTTTTTTGGTCCTAAAAATGTTCCAAGCAGGTTTTTATGAAAATGGGGAAATATCATCTTTTTGGGGGTACAGAGAACTGCTTCAACATCAAGATTCATAACAAAATTTTATGCTTGTAAATAATTGTTTCCAAAGTAAGAAAATACCACTCTCTCAGTTGCAAGTGCAAAGACAAGAAACTTTCTTTCCAACAAATAAAAATTGTTGGATGTTTGCATCTCTTCTGTTGTTGCCACTGCACCACATGAGGTTTTGATTTAAAAGCATTTGCAACATCTACTACTACATCCCGCAGTGAGCCGTAGTTTCTAATAATAGGTAAGAATATGTGAGATGACTTGATTTGTGTTTCTTGACATCAGAATTATAAAATAAATAATAATTTTTAACTGCTTTACTCTTATTTGTTGTATGGTAGTGGAGAAGTAAAGTTCTGTTGATCAGTGATGCCGAAGAGCAAATTTGCTTTTAATGACAACTTACAAAAATGGTTTCCCAATTTTAGGTCTGGTAGAAACAACACCGCGCAGAATGTCTTATCATCCACAAGGCACATTTGGGTAACTGTTTGATATGGGGAAATCGCTTTTCTTCAATCTTACAGAAGAAACTACTTACGGAAATGAGTTTCTGCTGTATTATCAAAGTCTGTGCAGGTATTTTCTTTCATCGTTGAATCTATTGGACCGGTAATTCATGTATTTTTGAAGAGAAATATATCTCCGACGCACAATTGCCGTTGCTTTTACTTGCTTTTGTTGCATATGTTAGATGACATAACCTCCAGTGTTTCCAACCACGCCGTTGTGTTGCAAGAAGGAAAAAAACTAATATGACCCCAAATTTTAACTGTTTGCCTAACCTAACTGAACCTAACCTAACCTTCCGTGAATGGTTTGTGGGGCATTTTTCGGTTAAAAACTATGTTTGCCTAACCTAACCTAGCCTTACCATGAATAGTTTTTGGGGTTATCCGTAAAAGGTTTGTGGGACATAGCTGTGCCCACCATACTGTCTTACAAAAGCGAAAAAAGGAAGAACAATATATACTCGTAATGTGAAAAATTGAAATTATTTTCGTGAGAAAAGCAAAGTTCCACCTTAAAAAATGTTTGGCAATGCATAATAGGTAAGTACCAATGTCAAACAAGAAGAAATGAACCAGTGAAAGGTGTTTTCCCCATACCAACAGGTAATCACATTTGTTTCAGTTGCTAAAATTATTAGCTATTCTGAAATGGTGTAAAATTACTTTACAGGATTGGGGGATCTACAAGGGTAAAAGTTGTATATCGGCCGAATGAATTTCTTCATTTTTACACAAGAAAGTACGGTAAGAAATTACTAGAAATTACACCTATAACCTCTTCGTTTCGTCAACTTTTGACATTTGTACTTACCTATCTGCTTCGCGGAACATTCCTTAAGGTGTATTAACGTTTTTTTGATCAAAGTAATTGCAATTTTTCACATTACGAGTACTTCTTTCTCGTAGTCTTTTCGCTTGCCTGAGACACAATATGGCGCATACATCTTCCTACATAATTGCGTGTCGTGCTTGTGTTTTGTCGATTTTCATTCGTTATGCAGTGTTTCAACCTTCGGAACCCAAGAAATACCCGTGAACAAAGCGCATTTGATCCAATTTTTTCTTTAAACTTTTTTGCATTGTTTTATGAAGAAAATTGTAATGTTTCGTAGCGCTATCCATGAATGGGTTTTGGGGCTATCCGTCCCGAAATCGGTTGGAAACAAACTAAAAAAATATTTTAATTTGAAATTTTTTAATCCAAATTTCCCACCAATTCCAGGCTCCGCCCCCTACCACTACCGCGCCTCCGCTCCGGCTTTCTCTATAGAGTCCCCATTAAAGGCATGTTAGAAACTGGCCGGAGTCACCTGCCTCCAAACTTTTAAATTTGAAGAAATCCATTTCCCGAATATGGAAAACTTACCTGAATTTCACCACGCATCCACGACACATCATGCTTCTAACTTTCGTTGCAAACACAGACAGTTCGAAACACTGGATACCCAATGAACATGAACAAAAGACAATCACGACGCGTGATGATGTACGAAGGTGTACGCGCCAAAGGCTATTGTCCGTCCCACATCACACAAAACACCTTCCATATGTTAGACAATGCCACAGGAAGTTATTATCGTAAGTAGTTTCTTGTGTAAAAATGAAGAAATCTGTCCGATGAATAGTAAATTAGTAGGCGCGTGGCCTACTAACCTATCCACGTGCCAATCGTTCGTGGGGCTAGCGCCAATGGTTCGTGGGACTATCTTTTTCACTATTGAAACCTTTGCGTGGCCTACTAACCTATCCACGCGCCAATGGTTTGTGGGGCTATCTTTTTCACTATTGAAACCTTTGCGTGGCCTACTAACCTATCCACGCGCCAATGGTTCGTGGGGCTATCTTTTTCACTATTGAAACCTTTGCGTGGCCTACTAACCTATCCACGTGCCAATGGTTTGTGGGGCTAGCGCCAATTGTTCGTGGGGCTATCTTTTTAACTATTGAAACCTTTGCGTGGCCCTACTAACCTATCCACGTGCCAATGGTTTGTCCACACCCGGCACAAACTTTACAACACACCCACCACACGTCATTCTCCAAACCCTCGATACACAGTTCTAACTCTCGTCGCAAACGCAGGGAGTTCGAAACACTGAATACCAACAAAACACAATCACGACACGTCATGATAGTCACGACGGTGTATGAAGGTGATGGTGTATGAAGGTGTATGAACTTCATGGTATACGCAGATGTACGCGCCAAACGCTATCTCCGTCGGAGAATTAATTTTCAACGAACAACATGAATTTCAGCTATGAAACATTGCAACATCACACAAAACACCTTCCCGATGTTCGACAATGCTACAGGAACTTATTACGGTAAGTAATCTCTTCTGTACAAATAAATAAATGTGTCCGAAGGATAGTAAATTTTTACCTAATACTTTACAAAGAGTAAGAAATTTCTCTATCGTCACGATGACAAGGCAATTACACACACGAACCGCACTTACCTATCACTTACTTCCAAGCAAGAAAAAATAAGTTCAAGCCGTGACATATTGGCAACATGTTTTAATTCAGTTGTACTTAGTGCACTCACTGCCGTCTTCAATTCTGCCAATATTATCAAGCGTCGCGAAGGATCTGTCAGTTGGGATAATGCTGACACAAACCAATCAGGTGTCATAGCCATTTTCACAGGCCAACTTTATAAACTAACAGTACGCAGCGAAAGAACAAAAAAAATATTTGAAGTTACTATTTCCTGTACTGTGATGGCATATATATGTTTTATTCTCTCACTGTTTGAAAATAAATCCTGTTCCCTACCGGCTTCTAGATTTCAGGACATCCACATTTTCTTCTTTTTTCTTCATACACACACACAGTAAAAACAAGCGTTCACGAGTCTGTGATCAGTGTTGCCAAATACGATTATCAAAAAAGTGTTCAATCGCAGCTACCCCAACCAGTTAAGCCCAAATGATGGCCGAGTGCACCAACGCCGATTATTTCGAAGTTCAGATGAGCGGGATCAATTTTGATTCACTCTAAATGAACTTGGTTTAAAGATTTGCATTGCACCAACGAAAAACGACGTTCAAGAGATTCCGTTCAAATGATCCGAGATTAATTTGTAAGGCTATACCTGATTGGTTGGCTAAAACAAATGACAATCAAGAACCCCACCGAATAGTGTGATGTGTTAAAGTATCAACGTGTAGGAGAAGAAAGTAATTCGGGCTGCAAACTTATCTGAATTTGAGAAATGTACTGATCAACCTTGTCGACGAGTACAAGGATGTAGTACGGTGTAAAGAAATAATAATCTTAAAAAAGAACTGACGGCATAAGACAAAAGAATAAGGAGAAAGCATGGAACCTTCTTCTACGGGACTTCAATGCCTTACGAAATGCATTCGCGAGAGAACAGCGTACGCTGAAACTCGCCCGCTCAATAAAGATATTTTATTATTATTATTACTGTATTGTTGTAAGTATTTGAATTTTTCATTTCTTAATTCTTATATATTTATATTGTCATGTCGTGTAGCAACACCATGTAGCAATATCGTAACATTACTCTGTTCTAATTTACCTTGCACTTGCACATGTTTTGTGTTCTGGGATAGAAAGTACAGTATTTAGAAAAATTTCGACTTTGCACCACAGAACCACAAATTATGATTATTATTTTGGCAGTTTTTAGTTTACTTTACACAACTCTCGAATTATCAGCATTGTACATCCAACATCTCTAGCGTTTGCACGCCCTCGATATCACTTTCCGCTTTGTTTATATTCAAAAACAACTGCCTGCAGTCGAAGCGTCAGTATCGTGAACCAGGATCGGCCACCAAAACGGTCTCGAATGGCCGTTCAGAAGATAAACTCGTTTTGATGTTCCTAGATCGCGATCAAGTGTTGAACCGTCTTCGTGCAATGGAATTTTCCAGTGATCCTTTCCCGATTCGAGTTTAAAATTTGATCTTCGTTCGTGCACACGGCCATGAGCCGGATAGGGGTGTTCCGAACCGAAGTTTATTAGTTGAAGCGGAAATTTTCGGGAAGTTCGGGACGGAAGTAATTCGCCATTTCCAGACCAACTCGGGAAATTTTCGGGACGGGAAATGTTCGAAATTTCCGGACACTGGTCTCGAAACTTTTACACATCATTTTCCCATTAAGTAATCATTTTTGCATTAACAATGGGCCCGTTCCGAAAGTCGCACGAGTTTAACGCGTTAAACGAGTTATGGTAACTGGCCGTTCCATAAGTGCATCCGTGCGTTTCGTGAGGTTCATTATGCTGTCCCAAAAGTCGCATTCCGTGCGTCTCGTGCAAAAACGAGATTCACCAAACGCACGGGCCAGGAAGCTGGTTTCTTCAGTGAGAATCGTCTGCTCCCTGCAGACACCGCGGGTGCATGATGCACTACTTCGGGAATTGTATTATAATTTTAACAGAGAGTGATATGAAGCAACATGCACAAGGTGTGTGTGCTTCAACTGTTCTTACAATGTGATTAAAATGATTAACAGTATCCGCAGTAGAGTTTATTTCTGTCAGAAGGAAATGCCTTCCGCTGGACGCCATGCGGAAAATTTTTGTAAACAAAACGCTGCGCCTGCGCTTTCGTCTAGAGCGTCCCATAAGTCTGTAAAATAACTGGTTTCACCTAGTGATGGGTACCATCGACTAATTTCCACCATCGACTAATTAGTCGTTAGTCGAAACAAAATATCGACTAATTAGTCGAAAAAATTAGTCGACTACTTTTTCGACTAATATTAGTCGAATTAGTCGTTCGACTAATATTAGTCGTTCGACTAATATTAGTCGAATTAGTCGTTTGACTAATATTAGTCGAATTAGTCGTTCGACTAATATTAGTCGAAAAAGTAGTCGACTAATTAGTCGTTTGACTAATATTAGTCGAATTAGTCGTTCGACTAATATTAGTCGAATTAGTCTTTCGACTAATATTAGTCGAATTAGTCTTTCGACTAATATTAGTCGAATTAGTCTTTCGACTAATATTGGTCGAATCAGTCGTTAACGACAAATATTAGTCAAAGTGGAACTATATATTTTTCTTATTATTTTCAAATTCCTCCACTCTTGTGCTGAGCTGAGCCAGGCTAAATTGGACTGTTTATAAACGAATGTTTATACACACACACACACACACACACACACACACATATATATATATATATATATATATATATATATATATATATATATTTCTTAAGTTTGACATTAGTTTTAAGTTTAAGAATATTTTCATTACGGTACAATGCTTTTAAGATAAGATCTCTAGTTCACATGAAGGCCATACATTGAGATTTAAATATTGCGATATCTTTCTTGCACCACTAATGATACCTAGGGATGGTTAGGTCTTTGAATTCCAAGAAATTCTCCAAGTCCTGAATGCGTATCTCTTGAGAAAAGACAACATTGTAAACAACAAATAGCCACATGAATGACTACAGCAGGGGCACCTTTCGCTTTCAATTTGGCATGCTGTGAGGCGGTACCGGAATTTTCCAGTCACTCACCTTTCCAAGAAATTAAATACACCTAGGCCATTCTCCCTCGCATCACTTCTTAGCGATAAGCCCTCTCTACTTCAGTGGTCTACGCTTCGTCTGGAAACGGAATCAGAATCTGTTGTGTTCGATTTCCACTGATATAAGTCGGAAATAAAGTCGATTTCGACTGAAATTAATCGTGTGACTATTTCGACTAATATTAAATGTGAGAAAATTTACTAATGTTGCGAAGTACTTACTTAAAAAAATAATTCTCTGCGTCCAAAGATCACGTGTCGCTCTAACTGGTTTCGTGATCTGATGCGTCAATGCGTTAATGCGACGATTGCGAGATGAAATATTATGCTTTCATAGTGTTAAGCCTTGTCAATCAAGATAGAATCCTCCCCCTCCCCTCAAGTTTTGGCACCCAATCCCATCTATGTTTGAGGGCCTCCCCGATGGCGCAGTGGTAGCGTCTTTGCCTTGTAATCAAGGTTCAATACCCGGTTGAGGCACAAGTGGTTCCGATTCCACTGTAAACTGTAGGTCCAGTCCCGATTAGCCTTTCGGTGCATAAAGTGGACTTAAAACATCAATCAATCAATCAATCAAAACCATCTATGTTTGACTATCAATTAACCAATCATGATAATTAGATGTATAGAAAATGATATATTTTTAAATTAAGTATGTGATAGCAATGATACTTATAATGAAGAGCATGTCTGAACTCCACGAACTCTCCCTCAGAGTGCCCAGACATAAAACACGGAGCAAGGAAACTTTCCACACTGCAACGCCCAGACTCTCGCTCATACAACGTTCAATATTCCAAAGGCTACCGAAACAATTCAACAACATCTCAAACCAAGTAGATATATTCACTGCATATTCGTCTTTTATCACCAACTTGAAAAACATTGTACACAAGTAATGCATTGTGTAAATAATCTGTTTACCTTGGTACTGTCTTGTCTTGTTTATTATTTATATTTTGTTTATTTTCTTTTCTTTATTATAATTTTTTATTTTTTGGTCTTGTTTAGTGTTTAATATGTTCGTTTTAACACCAGTGTACTTTTTACTGTTGTTTCTTTCCGGTTTAAAATGGCTTCTGCTGTACTGGAAATTTCAATAAATAATTAATGAAAAAAAAGACATTTTTTCATTGTGAACAGTGACGTGCACTGAGGAGTAGCTAGTCTAGCAGAGATAGATCAATCAATCTCACATCTCGAATTATATTCAAATCACAATATTTATTGTCTTGTTAAAGCCACCACAGCTCGTACGCAACACTTTCTTTTCCACGCGCCTCTCGTCCATCGGTGTTCTCCGCGGGCAAAGCTGGCTGGATACCCTAGCTCGCTCTTCTTGCGCCAGACCAGTTTTCAGGTAGAAATGGCCGGCCCAAGGAAAAGGAAGATTTCTACATCTACCTCTCTTGTCCCCTCGCCCCCCGCTGCAATGGTTGAAAGCCCAGGCTTTCAGGTCCCCCAGTCTATCTCCTATAGGACAGATAGGGGATTGGTTTCTCATAGATTTTTTTGTAAATCCTGTAAACAACTCAGGGTAAAATTTTCTGCAGTACTTATGTTCTCTATATTTACACAACCTTTTACACGTTGTACAATATGTGCGTATGTATAATATGGGATGTAGTTTTATTATTTATGAAATGGGAACGTGTTATATGCAGACAATGATGTTATGCTTTCTTTCTTTTTTTCTTTTACAAATATGGAATATATAATGATTAAATTACAAATATATGCTCAGGCTCTATCTGACTCTCGTTTTAGTAGTGTTTTATTTAAATATACTACTCTTGGTCTCTAACAGTCATAAATACGGATGTATTTATTTGGGCAAGAGAACGCGTGTTCATATTGTTGTTGGTTTGGTTTATTTTACTTCGCTTTTCTGCCACATTTGGTTATCGCGAAAATGAGGATTGAGTGATAATATGATGAAATTGGTTAAGGGACCTCATATGAACAATCCAGGCCAGGATTCGAACCCGTGATGAGTGCGCATTCTTGTCCTATGTGTTGCAGTGAATAATGAAATAATTTGGAATAAAAAAATGTATCTCAGAACTCAAAAAGTCAAATGAATATCATTGAAGAAACTACAAAAAAGTGTGTTGTGTTTTGTTACCTGTCACCAAATCAACCAAGCGTGGGGGACTGGTTATCATAGCGCGCTACGACACCAGGATTTCCGGGTTCGAACCCCGACCCAGGCATGGGCGTTCCCTGTGCTCGTCCCTTCATCAATTTCATCGTATCTTCGCAATTAACCAAATGTGACAAAAAAGCGACGCTAAGTAACAAAAATGAAATCAAATCATTGATTGATTGCTCAATTTGGTTCATTTTACTTCGCTTTTCCGCCACCTTTGGTACAACAAAATAGATGAAGGAACACACACAAAGAACACAAATGGCCAATCCGAGATTCGAACCCAGGATCTCTGGCTTAGAGTCCAATCAAATAGTTTTTTACTTTCGAATGTGGGTGGGGTTACGTGTACTTTTTTCTAGTACTCATTCATAATTTTGCAATCTTTTCCTGTTATTGAGATTCTCCTTTTTTGTAGGAATACTGGCCCTAAAGGATGGGGTTACCCACACCAACCCCCCCTCCCCTTGAGCACGCCACTGACTGCTACCCCAAGTGTCGACGTCACTGATCGTGAATGCAGTTCGAAGAAAGTCGGGACGGGGATTTAAAACAAGGACACTCTGGGCTGAATCCGGGCGTCTGATAGATATGCATCAATTAAACCTTTAAAGGTTATAATACTAAAATTATAAAATAACCAAATATTGTAGACTGCAGAGTCCTGGAGCCTATCTCGCTTCGCGAATAACCCATTCATTTATGTAAGAATAAAATCGAATTTCTTGCAAAATCTGAAAAATCGTCAATGTTATTTTCGTAGGTTTTACAGCTTCATATTAAAACATTTCATAGTTGGAGGGGGTAAATGACCCCATTGCCCCACCCCTTGAGTATTAGGCTGGACATGGATGTTCTTTTTGATCAATTCGTCCTCATCGTCGTGGTTACCCAAAGTGACATACATCCTCTATCTTTCTTTATTATTATCCTCATTTTACATCGCTTTTATGCCTCTTTAGGCTAATCGGGATGATGAGAATGAATTGTGATTACAGGAAATGGATGAGTGGAAACTTACAAGAAACACCCATGTCCACCACAGGATTCGAACCCGGAGCCGTAAAAGGCGTGAATGTGAATGAACCACCCTGCGCGCTCTGCCACCGATGTTGCTGGCAAATTTGTACCCCATAAGGGGCAGAAAGGTAAATTAACATCTAGCGACTGCAGCAAGTTTGAGATCGTTCTGGACAGCGTATATTTTAGTATTTGCCCCACGAACATAATTAATGTTTATTTTTAATTAAATTAATTTTACCTTACCTTGCATCAGAGCTGGTGGATTGTAAACTCTCTTCTTATATTCGACCGGTTTTTTAAGTTTAAGAATATTTCCATTCCAGTAAAATGCATTTATCATAAACCCTCTAATCCATCTGAAGGTCAGAAATGGATAGTTTTGCTTTTAAAATGTTGCGGTGTTTTTCTTGCACCAACAATGTGCACTGGCCTGTGAATACCAAGAAACTCTCGGAACTATGAATGTGTATCCCTTCAGAGAAAACAAAAATAGCGACATGAATGACGGTAGGCATCGCCCCCTGGAGGTAGGGAGGGATAGAGCTACAGCAGGGTCAGCTTTCCCTTTGCATACCAGCTCTGTCGCGGCATCAAGGGATAAAAGATTACAGTCACTGACCTTTCCAAGAAATACCTACCTGCTTTGCTTCCCTTCTTGACAATAAGCCCTCTGCTCAAGTAGTCGATTGTTCGTCTGGAAATGAGACATGTTCGGTCATTTCGACTAATATTAGTCGGAATGTTCCCGACTGAAATCAGTCGAAATGTTTCCGACTAATATTAGTCGAAATGTTTCCGACTAATATTAGTCGGAATGTTTCCGACTAATATTAGTCGGAATGTTTCCGACTAATATTAGTCGAACGACTAATTCGACTAATATTAGTCGAACGACTAATTCGACTATTATTAGTCGAACGACTAATTCGACTATTATTAGTCGAACGACTAATTCGACTATTATTAGTCGAACGACTAATTCGACTAATATTAGTCGAACGACTAATTCGACTAATATTAGTCGAACGACTAATTCGACTAATATTAGTCGAACGACTAATTCGACTAATATTAGTCGAACGACTAATTCGACTAATATTAGTCGACTAATTTTTTCAGTCGACTAATTTTCATTAGTCGATAATTTTTTCGATGGTTTTAATAATCGACTAATCGACTAATGCCCATCACTAGTTTCACCAGGTTCACGAGCCGTTACTTTCGTTCGTTTCGTTATGACTTTCAGAACGCACCCATTATCCGAGAGTTTCAGACCCTTACAATGCAGAAGACATCGAAAATTAAGCACTTTCAAACATGACAATTGGGAATTTCCTGTCAGTTCGGGATCGGGATGGTATCCCGAAAAGTCAAGAAATCATTAACCGGAGACGGGATCGGGAAGGGAATCTTTTCCTGACCCCAGTACCCACTTTTTTGGGATTCCGTACACCACTAGATGTAGATTTCCTACTAGCGCCGTGCTCTAATTGAAAAGTGCGCCGTTACTTTCTTTTCCGTCGCTTCCCTGTGTCCGTCGTCGCCTTGTAATCAAGGGGTCCCGGGTTGGATACCCGGTGGAGGAACATAGGGGTTCGGTTCCCACTTTAAACTCTAGGTCCAGTCCTGATTAGCCTTACTGTGCATAAAATGGACTTAGAACACCAACTCAATCAATCAATCAAAATCCTGTGCCGTCGATATCATCCAAATATGAATGTTGCCCCCGCAAAGTTACACCTACGTATGTGCAGGCCGTACTTTCCAGTAGTTCGATGGATTGGTCTGCAGCAATGATATATAAATAGCAATATAGCTGACTCGCCGTGGATGAGTGAAGCCACTCCGTGTACGGCAAGAACACCTCGGCTGTATGGCTGTATGCACGGTAGCCGTAATAATTATGGTTATTTCTTGCAGTGCATGCAATTGTATTACAACTGCATAACCCTGGGAAAGCCAGGGTGGAATGTTTCCTTTCATAGATATGTATTTATTGTGTACCTAGTACATTTCTATTGTGAAATACGTAACTATTTTATGTATATGATACTAGAAATGTGAGAATGCGTGAAAGGAAGCCAGTTCGTGTATCGCTCAACAAATTGTTATACTTTTATAAACCTTCTGCTCTCTTCAATTCCTCAAGAAGTATATACAGTACATTAAGGGTAAAAAAATATTGTCAATATTGCCCCAACCCCAAATATTTATATGAGGTTGCGGCTTGTGGGGACAAACCACGAATATGTTATGGATGTATTAATATTTTCCAACACACTACACTTGAGATCGAGGTTTTTTTGTTTTTATTTTGTGCAACCTGAACACAGTTTGAAAACTTCTTATAGAGATTGGCAAAAATAGAAGACAAGTATTTCTTTTTAATTCATGACATGGCATTTTTCCATGGCGACATATTTATTTTGTAACTGCTACGCAGTTTGATAGCCCCTGGATTAGTCGGTTAACTTGTCAAACAAAATGCAACTTAGGTAATTATTTCTTCTTTAAGAGAAATAAATGTGGCAACATTTTTCATAGTTGCAGGGCAGTTTGAAAAACCCCAGGAATTGTCCGTTAAAACTTCTTTAAAAAGGCAAGAGAGGTTATTTCTTTGGAAAATGTCCAATTAACATGTTTTTTTGTGCAATTTCAAAGAATTTTATATGTACAAAACCTGTTAACATTACAAACATTTCTATTATTATTTATTAATAAATTAAGCGAACTGAATGCTATATTTTATGTTTAGGAGGCACGTATCCAGAAATATATTTCAGAGGCTGAATATCTGAACCAAGTCATTCAGAAATAATAATAATAATCTTTAAAATTATACGTTCATATAATTTATATGTGTATTCATAGTTATGTGTAAATAAAAATATATTGTATTGTTGTTATTACATGAATACAGGGTGAACAGAAACTGTAGGGACAAACTTCCGGAGGTGATTCCTGACAGGTAAAGGAACAAAAAAGTTCATATCGACATATGTCCGAAAATGGACGGTGAGTCTGCAATAAAGCAATTAGTACCGGTACACATTACAAGGCGTGACTTTCATCCATGTTGCAACAGGTGTTCAAAGTGGATGTAATGCAAGCGTCCACACGTCGCATCATGGATTGCCTCACTCGTTCGAATGTTCCAGCCTGTACCCGAATAGCGTCACAGGCTACACGGACACGCTGTTCAAGGGTCTGCGCATCAGAGCGGGCAATGCCACAGGCCTCGGCCGATCCATCTTCTGGGGAAGATGTTGTTGATGTGTTAACGAGCAATAATGCCAAAGTGGGCTGGCGCTCCATCATGCATCAGCCACATTACCTGTTGTATTGCCAAAGGCACATTCTGAAGCAAAAGAGGCAGAGTGCTCTGCAGGAATTCCAGATACGTCTGTCCGTTAAGGCATTATGGGAGAACAAATGGTCCAAGTAGGTGGTCGCCAATAATCCCTGCCCAAACATTGATGCTGAACCGTTGGTGATGAGACGATTCAACCATTCCCCGTGGATTGGCTGTAGCCCACAGATGACGATTAGTTGACGATGCCATCCCTACCAAAGGTCGCTTCATTGGTGAAGAAGAATGACGACAGAAATCCCAATATGGTGGTGGCCTGTTGCAAAAACCAGCGACAAAACCGTTCCTTTGGAGGAAAATCAGCTGGTGATAATCCCTGCACACGTTGCAGGTGATAGAGATAGGAGCGTTTTTCATGCAGGATTCACAACACCGTCGCTTGGCTTGTATTGGGGTTGTTCTCAATATCGTGTAGTACACGTTCCTTCAGATCTGGTGTACGCACATGCCGCAACAAACGCACATAAATAGCTGCAAAGGTTTTGTGGTTTAAGTGGTGCTGTCTGTCCGGGTACGTGGCTCGATAAATCCGTGCGGCCTCTCGACCGTTTCCATCTACTTGACCGTATACGAAAACCATCTCGGCTTGTTCCTGGTATGAATAACGGACCATGGTGCTTCGACGTTATTTCCAATCACACAATCTGCAACACAAAAAAGCATCATGTGAGTGTTGTTATGAGAGGATGATGTCGTTCTTCAGTGCCATCTACCTTGGCAAATATGTGTTTCCGGACATATGTTGATATGAACTTTTTTGTTCCTTTACCTGTCAGGAAACACCCTCTGAAGTTTGTCCCTATAGTTTCTGTTCACCCGTATATAAAAATATTAGATTTAAGACTAGAGATATAACAGCTTGTATTCAGTATCTAGCTTGCACATACTTAAGACCGACAAAATTTATGTAAAACAACTTCTCTGGCAAGGAAGAAAAAAAATAGAGAATGGAATATGTTTTAAAAAATATACAGAATGGAATATTTATTGAAAAGTAAAGAAGTATGTTAGATCCAATTAACGAAAAGTAAAGTTCGTGAATAATATCTTATGCACATTATTATAAATAGTAGTGTACATAAATCTTCTTTGGTACTGCCATACAAAGCCGTATGATCGCTATATAAACCTTGACTTCCAGTAAGTTCGGTGGAAATAAATAAACAAGTTGAAAACAAGTACATTTTCATTATTTTTAGTACTTGTTAAGTCTTTCGGGGGGTCAAGACCCCCTGGAAGACGCTAAATACGCCCTTGTTTATGTTGCATTAAGGCAGTGGTTCTTTCAGCCTGAAAATTATAATCTTTCCGCTTAGCTACTTTCTGTAAAAAAGCGAAGTATTTTTGCATGACTTTCCACTAATTTAGTAGCAGTGAATGAATTTTATTGCATAAAAGCAATTTACAATGTGTTACGAATTCATTTTTCATACTTACAACATTCTTCCCAACACAAAAAATGTAAAATGCTCGAAATTGACATTCGTAAGCATAGCTTCTAATGAAGGATCCCGCTCTTCCTGCCGTACATGGATGCGCGCATGAGTGACTTCACCTGCAACCGTTGCAGAGAGGCGGAGCACAATGGCGGCGATTGGGGTCCAAAACCGGGAGGGGCAAAGACAGTATATTTCCGTTTGCAGTTGCATAGTGCGGGGGAAAAGTGGCGAAAAGTGGGGGAGCAACTGCCCCCTCGCTCTCCCTAATCGCCGCCACTGACATATCATTTGTCTGCAGCGGCCACTGATAACATCAGCATATCCTCATCCCGGTCATCTGACCATACAGTGTGCGATTTCTACCTGTGTGATTTCGTCAAAGACAATGTTTGAGCTCCTCAACTTTTACATACACTGCCGGAACTGCGAAAACGTATCAGAGGCGCAACCACGATTCTTTCTCTGGGGGGGGGGGAGTGTAAGGGGTACCTTCCACGTAGGCGCCCAAAAGTCAGCCTCACTTCCACGTAGTGCACCCTGGATAAGAGACTAACGAGGCTCTGGCGACTGGCACTATGGCCAGTATAATTTTGTTTGTATTGTCCTGTTCTTTTGTCCTTATGTGTGCTGAGTGTTCTTTGCAGCGTCAGCTTTTAACGAAAGTCAGAACATTTTAATATTTTATGATTTTAATTAAGCAACGTTAGAGTTGTTATGTGTAAAGATAAGGGGCTGGACCCCGTATAGTGTGACGGGTGCAAAATAGCCTTAGTGCTGACGCACCCAAAATTTTAAAATCAAAATCAAATCAAATCTTTCTCTGGGGGGAGGCAAGTACCAGGATAAACGTACCAATAATAATAATAATAACAACAATATTATTATTATTATTATTATTATTGTAGTAGTATCAAAGACGTTATTATCCTCGTAAATCACATAAAAAGGGTTAGAAGTCGGTGCTAAAGCATTAGTGTTGGCACAAGCGATTTGAATTTTATTTTCAAAACATTCAATTTTACATTAATAATGGAAAACAAGCACACAAACTTTATTTTTGGAAGACAGAAAATGCATGATAAACGCATTCCGAATAAAATTATTTTTTACACATAACATGTATAACTTTCACGTACAATATGTGTTTTACACATATGCAACATTTTGCGACGTAAAATAAGAAAAAACATGTGTAATATGCTAAAACTAATTGTGTACGTATTCAAATCTTCTTTCATACATGTACAGTACATTACATAATCAATCTATCCACCTCGTAATAAATCAACAGGTAAAAAAAAGTAAAGTGCTCCCCTGTGCTTAACACCACGCTATGAAGGCATATAGGGGGTGTGGTAGTAACGCTCCACACTTTCTTGATCCGGTCGGGAGTGGGGGTGATGTGATCAGCATTACGCCCCTCACCGCCTTTACCCCCCAGGGTTTCCCCCAGGTACCCGGGGCCGCTTCCAACGTTAGAAAAATAAATCAACAGCAAAAATTATATAAATTGTCTCTGAAATGTGCGCTTTCCTTCCCCTGCAAACAATTATTCATGCAATTAAGAGGAGTCTTATTTCTCTCTCTGGTAGTTTGCAACACATTACAGAAAACAACCATAAATTGCGAGCCAAGCGAGCAAGAAAAAGTTTAGATCTAATTATTTGCAAACTGAAAACAATGTTTATTTTATGTGGCGCAAATAATTTCACGGGACAGCACGGCATTCTCTCTTTTACAATCTTCTTCATTTACATCGGTCGGCTCCCAGCCTCTACCTAGAGCTCTGAACTTGGTAAGATTAAGAAAAGCAGGTATTTCGAGTAAAGCGTGCAAGAAAAGTTTACGAAATGTATATTTTTATTTGCATAAAATTGGAAATCGAGGTTGCGGAATGCCCTTCTGTGCCCCCTGCAAGTGCTCTTGGCCGTCAATGTTTGACCCCGCTTGCACCCTTAGAATCGATTTCCGCCAAAGGTTGGGGGAAATGCTCCCCTGCCCCCTGTGGTTCCCCATCGGAAACGTTACTCAAAACATGCTTCAGAAGGTTTGGGAGAATTGAAGTACCTCCTCGACATCTGTCCTGTTACACATGGGTCCAGGGACGTCGTTAGGGGGGGGCCTGCGGGGGCACCGGCCCCCCGAAACGTTCATGTGGCCCCGGCAAACTGTTCTACATTTGCTGAAAATTTTACTTTGATGACAAATATTGCAAAGTAGGATTTTAATAAATTTTGCTTTCAGTTTGAAACACTGTTCTTCAATTTGAGTTTCACGAACCCCCAAGCAATACCTTTCTTTCCCATTTGACTGCTACAGTGGTTCCGGCCAAAGAATGGACTTGGAAATTATATTTTTATCTTTTCCGTCGAAAGCCAAGGAGGGTCACACGAACGGCTGAACCAATCGACTTTGTCCAGTTGCCGTGGTGAGGGGAAATTCTCGTGGTACTCTACGTTGCCAAATTTTTAGTTTCGAGTCGTTTCCGAAATAGGTGGCACCCTCAACAAGGGCAAGGGCGGCGAAGCCTAAGGATAAAAATACAGTGAAGCACTGAACAAGTCTCACATTGCCAGAAACTCGCGAGGAGAAGTTTCAGGCAATTCAAACCCATGGAGTTAAATGGAGAACAGCATAGTGGAGCCCCGCTCCTGGCGAGAGGTTCCCAAGAACAAACAAGATTTGATCTTGGGTCCCTTTTTCCAAGTGGCAGCTCTGTGATTGGCCCACTCAAGGTTACTCCCCCTCCCTCGAAGTAACCCTTTCCTGCCCTTTTCACGTGCTACTGTGACATAAATAGGAACTGAAAATGTTTTAATATGAATGAAACGAAAGCTCAATTTGTCACGGTAAATAGAGATAAACCTGCGATATGCAATAAATTGCATGAAATTTTGATTGAATGATTGATTGATTCGCTTTATTTTATTTTGCTTTTTCTGCTACTTTTGGCTAATTTGCGAAGATAGGGATGAGTGATGATAGCATGAAATTGATGAATGGACACTCACGAACATCCATGCCTAGGCCGGGATTCGGATCCGGGGCCCCTGACGTCGTAGCGTGATATGTTAACCACTCCGCCACGGGGCCCGGCAAATTGCATTAAATACCGTCTTGCAAATGTTGGAAGCACGTAGCTCCATAGATCGGCAAAGAAAATGTTTAAGCGGCCTTTTTTACGGATATATGGAAAGATTCATAGAGACCGATATATCCCAACAATATTCCTAATTAATCATTTTAACTGTGTCCCTATTTTTAGATATTCGACGTCCCTTTCCTGCCACTTTGGCTAATGGCGACGAAGAAGTTGAGTGATGGTTAGATGTAATTGATGAAGGGGCACTCACAAGTAATACTTGGACTCGTGGTATCGTAGCGCGTGCTAACCACTCCGCCACGGAAATATACATTACTCTCGTAATCACCACCATAATGGCTCCATTAGTATAAGATCCATATGTGTCACAGAAGAATGTGTAACTTTTAAATCAATTTGTGGTATTCTCAGGTGGAATACTAGTTTTATTTATTTACACATCAAGCCTTACACCACATGAAATATTTAAATTAAGAGTAAAAATATTAATAATAATATAATTCCATACTACTCGCATTAGCAACACTGTATGTATTTGTAGACCCATTGTTATTCCATCCAAATAGAATTATTTACAGTAATTCGTGGCGTAGTGGTTAGTGGTTAGCCCAGAGCACCACAACACCAGGGATTCCGGGTTCGAATCCGGGCAAGGGCATGAATGTTTTTTGTGTGTGTCCCTCCATCAATTTCGTATCGTCAATTGTCCTTATCATCACGATTAGCCGAAGGTGACAGAAAAACGAAGTAAAATAAACCAAATCATTCAACCACTATTATTACTCGATTCGCTCGCGCCACATGCAATATATTGTGCTACGTATTTTTACGTGAACAATTTTACTTTCTACAATGAGACTATCAAATAGTAGGCTGCTTATATTTAAGTGGGTGGGGGAGCGGAGTCGGGCGATCACATTTTACTCCTAAGCTTCGTAATTGATAATTTACTTTTAGTTTTAGGCATCTTGGCATCTTAGCAGTGTCGAATTTATGCAAATGCAGAGGAGTAAGGGGGTTTCAAGACGTTCATTCTGCATATTTTATTTTTTCTTGAAAGTTTATTCACACGAAATTACACAAATATTCGAAACTAATGGCAAGCTAATCTTAATATTCACTACCAATATCAATTGACATTTTATCTAAAAGAAAATTACGTAACACGGTCACTATTGCCGCTCAACTGAAACAATTGGCGGACAGAGCGGTTTGTGCTGGGGGAGGGACCTCAAAGTGTGACCATCTGATCATTGGATCCCAAAAATGTTTATGGCCTGACCTGTCTCCGTGTCGATGAGAAAGAGTCCTTGTGTTTCACCGTGTTTAATGGTTAAATTGATGAAGGGACACTTACAATTACCCATGTCCAGGCCGGGATTCGAACCGCACCCCTGGCGTGATCATAAACCGCTACGAAACCAGAGGTCCCAGGTTCGGACTTTGGACAGTTATGGTTGTTGCATCATGTCTGTCCCATCGCCATTTCATCGTGTCATCATTCAATCTCATCATTGCATTTAACCCAAGAGGTAGAAAAATGGTACATTATATTAATAGCTTGTTAATTGTTAATGGTTTGATAGAAAAATCTTACATTTTGGATTTGGGCCCCCCCAAACTGATCAACCTAACTACGTCCCTGCATGGGTCACATATTGAATGAATTTAATGTCTCTGTGAAACTGCAAATATTCCTCTTCCAAATAGCGGTAATATAGTATACTTCTGTTCAGTATGAGTGAAAAGATGGTGATATAAAATCGTCCAATAATTTGTCTGTATATATATATATATTCTTGTATACCAAAGAAAAAATGAATGTACTTAAGGAAATAATTCCTACTGCATAGCCTAGTAATTGATGAAGGCACTTTTTATTACTTTTCAGAAAACAAATTATGTTTTACACAAGGTATGGAAAGTCTCGTATATATAATTACAAGTTCTTTGAGTAAGTAACAAGTACGTTGGGAACAATATATTAACGTGCTAATTTTCATCAGCTCCGAAAGAATATTGTAAAACACTTCCTTATTCTTCGTTCCTCATGTAATACTGCATTTTCACAGTTCCACTCCCAAAATACTCTCTCGCTCTAGAAGCACTTGCCACAAAAGGGTCACAAAGGCAAAACAATTTCACGAATGATTTTTCATAGTGGAAATCTGAGATCGGTGTGTTTCAGATTCTCTTCGATCCACCTGTCCGCCCGATCCAGAAGTTCTGGCGTAAACTCCTCATGCCAACCTCCTACCACACCTATAAGGAAAAAATTAACATGAAATAAATTTCAATTAATTTTATTCCATGAATGGTACACACGAGAGTGTGCATTGAGTTATTGTTCTACAAATTCAGACGTCTCTCATTTTCATTAAATAAATTTGTAAGACCTATACCTCTCTAATTGAGCGATACACCTATGCTTTTGTATTTCAATGTTCTACCCGTTATTCTGGAATAAAATATTCCAACTAAACACATTGTTCTCGTGATCCCCATCATACGTGGAAGTGTAGGTTAAAAAATATTTCCATAAGCATCTCACTTGTAAATTAATGAAGCAAGGATTAGATCTACCAATAAAAATCACATTATGAGTTTTACAAAGTCAAAAATGCCACCGCAGTTGCAAGAAGAGTTTGAGGTGAATGGCGAGAACTCTGTCAAATATTGTGCACATACACACACTCACACACATGGTAAGGGGGGTGGAAAAAGTTTGTCGAACACCTGGAAATTGGCATCCTTCATTTCAAGTTCCAAAAAAGCAGAAATCTTGTCATTTTTATTCTTAATAACATAAATAGAGTTAATTTAGTTAGTATTCGAACACAATAACCCAAATAGAAAGTGCATTAAATAGAAAAAAATAAGATAGTGTGCAAAACAAGAACCAGTTTTTTTAAAATATATATATATATATAATCTATCATTTAATCCAAATAATAAATGATTCTACAGTTTTCAAAATTCCAAAAAATATACCGGCTGATCCGTTTGAGATGTCAGAAAAGTAAACCTTTATACACAAGAGGTTAATGTACGCATCTCCGAGCAGCTTGTTGTAATATAAGCAGAAAGGATGTAACTTTCGAATGAGTGGAGGTTTACAGACTTCAGCCACATGGCGGCGCTAATGTACATGGTGATCACGCCACAACAGCGCACACAGTATGTCGTATGGTATGCGAAATTTTCGAGTATTACATGCATGCTACTGCCGCCACGCAGCTGGAGTCAGTAAACCTCCACTTACTCGACACTTACATCTTTTCTGCTTATATTACAACAAACTGCTCACAGATACGTACATTAACCTCTTGTGTATAAAGGTTTACTTTTCTGACATCTCAAACGGATCACCCGGTAGTTTTATTGAGAGGTCACACTACATAAACTTTATGAGTAAACTTTCCCCCTTAACTATTAAAGTCTTTTCTCGAACGAGATGTGCAAAATTTAACAACAAAATTCAATAACTATGAAATTCAGTACACTAACTCTATGAAATGTAAATAATAATCGAAAACAGTAATGTTGGATATCCACTCATCTTATGAATGGAGTAGCAAAGTCTCCTAATTTATAATAATATTAATAAGTTTGGAATGAAATTGGATTGTGTATTAGTTATATGTATATTAGTTATAATAGTTATTATTGTACAATAATACAGTTATAACAGTGATAATAATAATTATTGTTAAAATTTCTGGTAATCAAGTTTTTTCAGTGGCCTGACCGCCCTTACAAAAATTTCTGGTGACGCCCTTGTCAACACACATTAGATCTAATGTTTCTAATATGAGACGAGACCAAGAACGAGACAAGCATCCTTAGTCACCTCTCTCGGTACCATCTCTTCTCTACTGTATTTCTCACTTCTATCTCTTTTTTCAATCAACTAACCCTTACTTTATCAAACCACTGCTTGAATTTCCGCTGGAACCTTTCTTTGACAGTGAAACTAATGGCACGCTTTCCATTACATATGAGATGACATTAACCTGAATACGTGAAGGGTAGATATGCCATCGTGACACACACACACCTCTGGCACTAGATGGGGTGGGAGGATCTGTAGCTTGGAGCTAGGGCATACATTTACGAGTTTATTAATGTAACAATATATCATTCAATACATTAATTCGTACTTCTTGCACAGAGTACAAGTGTCATCCTGGGTTAGTATGAGAGCATGCAGTACATTTCTATGCTGGGGTGAACGAAGATCTCCAATTTTACACGCCAGTGGCTAAGGATGACTGGGGCAAGGAAAGTATCTTCCATGTTTTTTCCTAGTCATGGACCCTTTCTAGACCTCTGCCTCCATTTAGTTGGACTGCTCCGATCTCGAAAACCAGATGGGCGATGGGACTCTATGTGCTGACCACGCGTCACGCAATGAAAAAGCCACTCTGGCAAGCCCTGCCCCTTGGACACTGTTTTAATTTTAATTCAAATTTTACTTTTAATACATTTTCACTAGAGATTTTCGGTCCTTACAAGATTGCAAGGAGTAATTTTCGATATTTTAGAAATATTTTTATTATTATTACTTTTATTTTTGACCCATGGTTTGACAGCCCTCCAATGGCCTTGGTCTATCTCCCGGCTGGCAGTCTCCCTCCCACAATCCTACCTACAGTTGGGTTAGCACGTCGAACCCTCAGCCTTTATAGGAGAATTCCAAGACCGGGTTACGCTACTCACTTGTAGCTCCCCTAACGATGGTGGGTTGCCACCGGCCCTATACACAGGCCGAAGAAATATTATTACATTTCTTTATTAAAACTTCTTGTGAAAAATATTTGTTACTAAAAAAAAACCGTCTTATAAATGTTTCTCGCATTAAAAAAATGGATGTGACATGATTGTCACTTACAATTTATTTATTTTTAATGCTGATCTTCGAGGCGGATTGATTACCATAGCACGCTAGGACCAGGTGCAAATCCCCGCCTGGACATAGGTGTTCTTTGTGAGTGTCCCTTCATCAATGTCATCATATCATCACTCATTCTCAGCTAATTACAATGAGTCAAAACCGACAGAAAAGCCTAGTAAATTAAACTCAATCTAACAATCAATTATTTCTTTATAACTCTTCCATTCATGGAATTCTTCTTTAGCATGCGACTTTTCAAATTATAATACAATTCATAAAATGATGAAATGCTAAATGAGAACACGGGCAACTTTCTGTGTAACACATAAGTTTCAGATATGAATTTTCTCAATACGTTTGCACGTATACTTCGCTCTCTTTTAAAAGTAGCGCGTTTTTAAGTTATGTTACTAATCATTTAAAAATGAATGCCTTAGTACCATCACGGAGTATGGCAATTAACATTTTCCCCCATCGCATGCACTATTTTCAGTTAATTCAAATAATGCCTACATTGATAAGTTAGGAGGCCAGGTTTAGAGCTGTTAGCAACCAGTGGCGAAGATAAAGCATATATACTCAGTAGGCTGAAAAATCTGCTTACCTTATATTTTTTTATACAGCAGGTCCATGCGTCGATTCTTGTTGGTCGCAAAAGTATCTTGCTTGAAGACCCCGTAAGAAGATGATGACCATTCTTTTTCACCCCCATACAGAATACAGGTATAACAGTATAACTTACTTGTATTAGAGCACCCTGTTAGCCAAGGATATTTCTTATACCATGAAAACTGAAACTTTCTATTTTGTCTTCCTCCATCTGCTACTTTAATACCTAAATGTTATGTCCATCGCCTATCTTTGTAGGCACATTTGGTTTCATAAGTCCAACTTGAAAATGACGTCAATGTTCTCTCAGTATCAGCCATTTTTATAACATAAATACACCATGTGACACACACACAAACACATGCGCGCATGCACTTGAAGTAAATTAACATTCAACAATGCAGCGCGTGAACGACGCACTTTGCACAAAAAGACTAAAAGCACAACAGGTCAATTCTGAGGCTATCGTCGCTTACCCTCCCTTCCCACCTACACAGAGCTCACGCTATAGCTGGCTAGCTGCCTTTTACCGCGAGGCTTTTCGTCAAAAGCCTCAAAGTTCGGACCGAACTCGCTCTCCACTTTCTGGCCTGACTGCTGAGACATCTGGAAGGATCGGCGGAACCAAACGTTCGGATTACATAGTTTAATTCGTTTTAACGAAATTTGATTGTTACAGGGTACAAGAACATTTTAATTTCAACATTTCAACAAAAGCCTCATAGGAGCTTCGCCACTGTAATAGCAACCCATTTTCGCGACGTGATAGCTGGGTGTGCCCCGCTCTCAACTCTCTCTGAATATTCCATGGAAATGCTGCTTCAACAAGCTTCCTTGGTACATCCACTGTTTCGTTGGTTTCGTCACGCGCTCGTACACGATCGGCACTCTTCGGGAGGCGGAGGCCGGCCTCAATGCGTACATTAAAGTCGAGCGTGCCCCTGAAAGTATACTTTCCCGCATGAATTTCACGGGATGTTATGGAACCAGCTGAGGCACTCTTACTATGGGCAGATCGAGTATCAAGCAGGGATGGAAATTTGCTGGAAATATCATAAGATCTAGAATTTCGGTTTTCTTGTATGCAGCGTCCGCCGTCTAATGATATTGTAAGCAATAAAAAATCCGCAATAGATAAATATATTAGGGCAGGCCCGGCCTCCGGGCCTGTTATAAGGCTTCGCCACTGGTACCGGCAATTTCTGGAGCGAGCGAACGAAAATCAGTCAAATAATTTGGGATCAAGATGGTTTGACCAATTAACGTGTGAGAGGGAACGGAATTGCGTGGAGGGGGAAGACGGACTGCTGCTACCAGCGGTTTGCAGACCGTGTTCTCCTTCCCTCCACCCACTCAATTTCCCCCATTCTCTGTAGTTATACTCGGCCTTGCTCTAGAGGTTCCCGGGATAGAGTTGTGTTAGCGAGGGGCCCTTTAGAATCAACTGGATTTAGCGTGCACGCACAGGTAGCGCACAGAGAAGCAGCTCCCAATAGGAAAAAGTAGGGGAGGATGACATTAAACATGTGATAGCATAATACGTACAATACGTATAAATATTAAAGTGTAGAAAACATGCCATTTTAACAGATTTACACGTGTGTTACAGCTATTTAGTTAACTATTATTTAAATCTTCAATTGAATATGAGAATGTACATTTAGTACATTCATATGAGGAAATACAAGGTCTTCATAAAGTCTCGATACCATTACAAAAAACATTTACTACGGCATGCTTGAACAGTATAATTTCTTCCTCAGTTGGAGGAATTCCAGCCAACCATAATTTTTCAACAAGATGAAGCACCCCCTCATTGGTCTAAGGATGTTCGAGGTCTTCTGGGTAGGCATTTCCCTGGCAGGTAGATAGGCCGTGATGGACCTATTCCCTGGCCACCGCGCTCTCCTGATATCACACCCTTGGATTTCTTCTACTGGGGGTATGTAAAAGATTGTGTTTACCGCACTCCTGTTCCAGATGTTGCTACTGTTCGAAGAAGAATAACGGAGAGTATCCTAACTGTTACTGGTGATATGCTGGGGCGTGTATGGGCAGAAGTGGATTACCGCCTGATATTCTGAGAGCAACTAGAGGGGCGCACATTGAAGTGTATCGCATATAAACGTGGAGCGTTATAGCTCATTTTGCAATCAACAGCATTGTTCTATTGCATGTATTTTCGGAGCTGTGTTTTTTTTTGTAATGGTAGGGGACTTTATGAACACCCTGTATAAGTACTCATCCCATTGATCTTTAAAAATAAATTCCTCTGTCAACAAAATTTCATTCAATTTTTCATAAGATGTTCAGCCAAACTTCGTATAGAGTTGCCGCGTATGTAATTCGTACATGACGCACAAGCATATTATACACCAGGGAAAATATGAACAAGACTGTTCCAACTGCATACCTTTTCTCACAAATGGCTGCTCCCCTTTCTTGGTGAGCCCATTGATACCACTTCCTATGTCAACCGAAGGATTGTTTTTGAAGTTCTTGATGTCCAGATGAGTCGCCAAACGACTCACATCTTCCTCTGTACATTCCTTGTTCATAAACTTCGCCACTTTCTTTATTGCCGATGGCAAATTCTAGAAGAATACATATTGTCATTATCAGTAATCCACCTTTATAAGCATGTGCGTGTATGTATGAAATATTACGAGGCATGTCAGGAAAGTAAAAGTACAACGGATATTTATCAGTGGCGTAGCATGGACATTTCGGGTGGGAACGCCAAGTCCGAAGGAAGAGTCGGCCCTTTCTTGCTTAATAATTTACTTATGGTATTAGTCGCCACAGGTATTATTTGCCTGAAGTAAGCTGGGTTTTCAATAAAACATCATCATTGCATGTTTTAGCTAGAAAATTAGATGCCTCACTATGCCACAGATGTTTTGAACTCTGGTGTTCTATACCTCTTTATATATCTTTCTGCATGACGCAAGTCATTAAAAACCTACCTGAATCACAAGCGCCTCTGCACAACAGTAGACGTCATTGTTGTGGGCGATCCAACTACTGATTGATTTGGTTTATTTTACTTCGCTTTTCTACCACTTTTGGTTAATTGCGAATATGAATATGAGTGATGATATTGATGAAGGGACACTGACAAAGAACACCCGTGCTCACGCCGGGATTCGAACCAGGGACCTCTGTCGTCTTGGAGCACTGTGAAAAGCAGAGTGGATGATCCAAATATCGTACACTCTACCGACGTAACAGTGCCGATTAGTAATTCAGACCACTGTTTATTACATCTTGAGAATGCTGATAAACATTTTAAAATAATTTTCTCCAGAGACCATTCGATGTTAAGAGTTTTCAAATGAATTCTAAATATTTCCATTCACACAATATTAAGTAGTTAGATAATAACGAAAAAATACAATAAAAAATAATAGTTTTGCGGGTTAAGTGGTAGAGCAGCCACAGGCTGAATTTCTACCACGAGGACTTCACCAACTTATTTGACAAAAACTGTGTTGATCTTTTAGTTTCTAATACACATCGCTGTTCGTGCGATAAATTATACAATGCAGTGGCCATTAAGAAGCAGTATATTTGAGATTGGTAAAGTTACGTCAGTCAATATTGCGTATTGTAGCATCACACAGCACGAGTTGCATGAGCGCGAAGAGCGAAGAACCGGGTAGGAATTCTGCCGCTATCGTCTGCTTCAGAAGGCAGGAAGGGTCACATGAACCAATCACGGTAGACCTCTCGTACGCTGGCTTAAGAGAGCCTATTTACGCGCGTGCTGTAGAAATGGAAGCTTTCCCTCCATAAAGGCAGCAAGGAATATAGAGTCCTGTACGCCGAACCTGCTCGGCGTCCGGCCGGGAAAGGCATTGAAAAGAGATGCTAGAACGAGTGTTGAGAGTGGAGCGTTGCAAGCGGATCGCGAAAAATAGCCATTATAATGCCATGAAGGTCAAACATATATGAAATTAGTCACGTTTTACTTTATAATCACAGCATTTAAGCATTTTTGAAATTTTAAATCTGGGAACGCCGGGCGTACGGGCGTACTATAACGCTACGCCACTGATATTTATCTTAGGAAAAATATGTAAAGAATAAGTTGACAACACTGACAGTGATCTTGATCCTTACTCTTTCCAATAGCTTTCATTCGCAGTGTTGTGCTGAGCCTTGAGTGAGTCTCACGTGCTGGAAATGGATGTGGCGATAAAGAATCCCGCCAAATGTAAAGTGCGGGCTGTGGTGCGATTTCTCCTGGCAAAAGGCGAATATCGTCCAGCGGATATTCATCGTCACATTGCGGCAGTTTATGGAGCAATATGAATCTATCTATTTATTATTTTTTTGTTTTTAATTTAATCGTCAACTTATGACGAAGTGGTGTCGTGCCTTAAATTCCTTTAAGAAGGTCACCAGAGATCATAGACGGCCTCTCGCTCTTGTGTTCATCATAGATATCTCTGTCTTACCTCTTCCGCTGGACGACATTCGCCTTTTGTCTGGAGAAACCGTATCACAGCCCGCACTTGGCTAGGGTGGCCATAATATTTGGACCCAGAAACAGGACATCCAAAGGAGGCGAGCTTAACCAACCCCCATTTCCTGAAACGTCTGTTAGTCCTAATTATGATACATTTACTTAGAGTTTCAAGGTCCATTTTGATCATGAACTTTTGATGTTAGTCCTACACTGAAGTTGAGGAATGCCAGAAGCAATTATCAGAAGAACGAATCTTCTTGAAAAGAACTTTATTCTTCACAAACTATTCATAAAATCCCTCACATATCCGACACACAAAGCGAGATTTGTTTTTTGAGTTGGTGTCAGAATGCAGAAATTTAAATTCTTGTTGCTTGTTGAAACTACAAGCACGCTTCTTGGTCATGCTTATTCATTGATCTACAAATAACTGAACACGGATAGCAAAATAACTCGCGACGCGAGCTAACTTGCACATTAAACTTCCAACGACATTTTTATTCTTATGAAGTGCTTAAAACGCAGTCTAGCTTTTGCCACGGTGATGCCATGACAGTTTAAAAATCTCATCTACTTTTTATTTTTTATTAGCAATAAATGTCTCTCAAATTTAAATCTTGTTTCCAAGCTAACTCACAGACTTCGATAAAACGGGACAAATAGGACTTCTTAAATACGAAGAGCAGTAAAATATAGAAAGCAGAGTGTCAACCTTAAAAGTGTCATTAAATGTTTAATATTTATGCTATAGTGATGAGATTTGGTGGTGTTGTTGCTCGTACTTTACGTTCTCTCCCTGTTGGTGACCAGTCGTCGTTCTGGGAGCAGTTTCAAGATGGCCGCCCCACTAACAACATGCACCAAGGAAGAACAGCGTTCTGTGATCAGATTTTTGACGAGTGAGGGTATGGATATTCATCATACAATGAAGACGCAGTATGGTGTGTCACAGCAACAGGTATATGAGTGAAGTAGGAAATTCAGAAGTGATGTGACATCTGTTGCAAATGTTCTTCGCCCAGGCCAAGCACATCGAGTTGTGACGTCAGAGAATATAGCAGCTGTTGAGGCCATTCTACGGGATAACAATAACTAGTGCTACGTATTGTGATCTCATGAAGTACCATATGAAACCTGTAATAAGGTCAAAGCGGCGTCGTTAGGTGTCATTTTGCAGCATGACAATGCTGAGCCACATACTACCCGAATGACTGTTGCGACAATTAACGACTTGCATTTTAAGTGCCTACCCCATCCTCCTTACTCCACAGATTTGGCCCCAAGTGGTTACCACTTGTTTAGACCACTTAAAGAGGGCCTAGGAGGACAGACGTTCCGTCTGATGATGTGGTTACGCAGTCAATCAAAATAATATTTTTTCCGGGGCATACAAGCACCTTGCAAACGATGGAAAACTTGCATTCAACGTGGAGGGGATTATGTAGAAAAATGATAACAATTTGTTTCACTTCCACTGAATACATATATTTTTACAGCACTTTTAAGGTTTTAATTTGACTCACCCTCGTAATATCGGAGGGACGACCGGGACACGCCTCTGAAACGGAACTGTCCCAATCAAAACGGGACGTATGGTTGCCCTACATTTGGCGGGACTTTTTCTCGCCGCAGTCATTTCCATCACGTGTAACTCTCAAAAGATTCGGCGTAACACTGCGAATGAACGCTACTGGAAAGAGTAAGGATCAAGGTTGCAACCAGTGTTGACAACTTTTTCCTTACAAGAGCTTCCCTAAGATAAATATCCGTTGTATATTTACTTTCCTGACACGCCACGTACTTAAAGTATAGTATGCCATAATTTCATGTAATATTAACATGTTTAACTGAAAGAGAGAACTTGAATACAACATTGTATTAGTTTGGCTTTGGTTTAAACAGGACATCTTTTTTTAAAAAAAATGTATCCAAAACATAAAATTATTATAAAAAAAATAATTTTTGAAAAAAATAGCAAAAATTCTTCAGACTTAAATTTCAATAAGTGAATTAATTACTTGCTACCCTGTTGGAATTATTAATAGATATATCATTCAATTGATTTATTGATTGAGTTGATGTTTTAAGTCCACTTTATACACAGTAAGGCTAATCGGGATTGGACCTACAGTTTAAAGTGGGATCCGAACCACCATGTGCATCTACTGGGAATCAAACCCGGAACCCCTTGATTACATGACGACAACGCTACCACTGCGCCATCGGGTTATATCATTCAAGTTATAAAAAATAATATAATATGAAAAAAGCACTTCAAAATTTACCTTCTTCATATCTTCATAAAAGATGAAGAGCACATTGGGATGGCTTCTTTTCTCCCAACCTTGATTCACGTGTTTCCAATATGGCGAATAACAAACTAGAATAAAACCAAAGGGACTTACAAACAAGGAACAAATATCTAGGTATATATTAGTAGTTTTACATTTTAAGACACTAATTATAGTTAACAAATCAGAGTTACTTTATATTGAAGAATTAATATTCAAGTCATAACGTAGTATATGCGGATTAATCATAATATAGAATCAACAACCAGCATTGTTTATTGTTTTCCTTTTCACTTAAAATGTCTCGAACTATTTTCGAAGATTTTACCATATGTAAAAATACCATTAGACTCTACAATCTAAGGGCCAATCGATCATAACCTGTTGTAGTATTTTTAACACGTTTCCATGCGTTTTCTCTTGTGGGCTTATGATTATTATAATTGCCATATTTTGGTAGAGGCCTTTTCTATCACTGATCAACTATGTACGCGTATATGAAATTGTATATGAATACGTTTAATACAAAGTGTGATAGACGTGTTCTTTCCTTCAAGAGTTATAAACTGAGTTAATATGTAAAACCTCGTTACATATTTTATGAAGGTACTTGGTCCCTTACATTGAAAGAGGAACATAAATTGAGAGTATTTGAAAATAAGATCCTTAGGAAAACATTTGGGCCTAAAATGGATGAGGAGACAGGTGAGTGGAGAAGGTTACATAATTTAGAACTACAGTACATAATTTGTATTCATGTCCAGATATTATTAGAATAATTAAATCAAGAAGACTTAGGTGGGCAGGCCATGTGGCACGAATGGGAGAGGAAAGAAGAGTTTACAGGATTCTTATTGGGAAACCTGATGGTAAGATACCAGTAGGAAGACCAAGACGAAGATGGAGGGATGAGATGGACCTAAAGGAAATTGGTAGGAATGGAAAAGGGTATATAGATCTTGCTCAGGATAGGGACAGATGGAAGACCTGTGTTGCTGCAGCCATGAACCTTCGGGTTCAAGAAGCTAGAGAGTTAGTTGCTTAGTGTAAAAAAAATCACTTCACCATTACCTTAAAGTTAAAAAGGCAATGTAAAAACACATTGAGAAAGTTTGAAAGCACAAGTTGCAATATGACCTGCACAGGACAAACACAACACATTAAAAAATTAAGGATAGTTTAAACATTTACACAGACACAGTGTAAAACAACAGTTCTCAAACAGCTAAAAACATTTGAAGACCACAGGGAAAGAACGTGCTTGTCCAATTTCTTGATTTTACAGAAGAGTACATTATTGTCTTGTTTTCAGCAAGTTCTTTACCTGCATAAGCAACTAAAACCTCTTTGTAATGGATGAAGAAAGGACGATCTATTTTTGTACAATTCCTAGTTAGAAAAATCCTTTACAGAGCTATTTGATAGCATCTTTACCTCAATTTGGCTAAAACTGAACAAAGCATTTGTTAAAATACTCTCATAATCTCCAAAAATTGATGAAATTCGAAAGGAATATGCCGATCACTAAAAAGAACATTACATACACGACACAGCGAAGGGTCCAGCCCTTCCAGCAAATTACCATGGGTGAGACGCCTGTGTCCAATTTGAAGTTGAGTTAAGATGACTCTTCTCGACGGGATGAGGAACGCCATGCGCCAATGGTGGGCTTGATAGCGCGGAGCTTGTTACCTCGTTCCACTCTTACTGCCACGTGTCAAACAAGGAGCAACGAATCGAAGTGTAAATGACCATTCTTTATTATGGATACTCGTGCATTGTTACTCATGCCTTGTAGAAAACAATCATGGTCGTATTATTGCGAGAAACTTTACTTAGAATTTAGTGGGAGCGGAAACTTTTTAAATAGAGCACGTACAAAATATTTCCTCTCACTACATGACAGCAAAACCGGCTTTGATATGGATCTGAACGAGTACAAAGACATTCTTCTGCAGTACGTGATCGCTACGAGAAGTTATGTGATCGACACTTTTACTAAAATGGCTTTGAGCTGCCCGCACTGTGAAGTAAGCGAATGTGAGTTCTACGACATGGTGACGCAGTTGCTGCTACTTCTTCAGTTCGCAGAACTACGAATTAACACCCTGAATACCACTGTCGAGTGCTTGCCACAAGAAGAAGATGGACCCATCATTGTGGAGGTTGACGATGATGGACTGCCCAATAATCTTCCTCAAGCCTTTGAAATCTTGCAACAAGCAGCCGTTGCCCATGAGGCTTTCCTAGAAGTGGACCAAGTAGCGGCCGAAAATTTGATTCACCCGGAGAACGTGAAACAGGTTGCCCCTGGAAACATTTACTTTCACCAACCTGAGTATGACGCACCTCAGGAACCGGTCGAAGAAAATCTTCCGATGCCAGAGTATGATGATAACGAAAACGAAATTAGTGCATTCAACTGGGACAATATCGAGGGACCTATCCCATTTTTCAGCTCGAACGTGTCGGACTACTCCGACACCACGGATAACTCTGATGACGACGAATCATCTTCGTGATTCATGAAATAAATGAACGACTCTTCTCAAATTTTGAGATTGGCAACTCTGGGAGGTTACTTTGACCTTTCTTTTCATTCATTTTTATCCAGGAGATGGTTTATTTCCAATAAATACGAAAGCTTACATTACACTCAGTTACAATTTACAATCCATGAATATCCTTAAATTTAAAATAAATACAGAATCCCCTGTTCGTTAATATTCGATTCGATGAATCCAGAATTCTAATTTGCTGCATGTCTCCTTGGGAAAAATTCCAAATATGTTTATGTGCAGGGAATGGTTAGTTACGTGTGTATGTGTGTCGCTAGGAGGAATCCGTGCCAGGGAAGAGGACCCTGTCGTTTTTGCAACCGTAGACGAAGCTTACGGTCTACTATTCAGTAGCAGACAAAAACTTTCGTACGTGCCCCTTCCTACAGTATTGCGACCAAAATGTGTCACGAGTATCGATGTTAATATGGGCAGGATTTAAGCAGAATAGAATCTATGGGCTCCACTGAGTACTTGGGATTGAGAAAACGTTAGTAGGCAGAGCTTGCATCAAGATACACGCCAATGATGACATTTTTCATTGAAAAACGAGACATATTGCATTACATGTCTAGTCTTGCTTCCTTGCCCAAATAAGTCGGCGTTGAATAAATTTTGAAGAAGGCCAAAATAAAGTTCGAAGATCTGAAATTCTATCATTTATCCGTAAGAATGAGAACATATGGGTCAACAGTGACAAATACATGTCCAATAGGCAGGCGTCATTAACCTCAAAGGATTTCGGCCGATCCTAACCTGTCGTCCCATAACATTATAAATTTCGAAGTATAAATTTGCTTGTCGAAATACAGGTATCTTTATTCCCAAGATATTTTATTCATTAGATGTTTATATCGTAGAGCCGACGCTGATGGAATGCGTGCAAACTAAGCTCCGCATCTACTTATATATCTTTCCAATCGATGCTCACTTGTTAAGCATTACGTAATTTGCACAGCGCGACTCGCGACATTTCCAAAAACTAAATACTCATTAATATCTATATTCACAATCTCAATATCCAAGTTTAACTAATTTGCACGTTGCAGCAAAACCAAATAAAATTGTATAAGGGGAACGATTCATCTCTGTTAATAAAGACTAAACTCGAATCATTGCCCGTTGCAACTTGAACCTTATTGAATACATTAAACTTAAAAGAACAGATTCGATCTTCCCATTGTTGCTAAACGAAATCTATGTCAATCTAAATCATAAACATTTTTCTGCCGTGGAAGAACACAGATTTACATATCCAATATTAAAGATTCGGTCAGAAAATTAACATATGGTTTATTACATTAGGCCGCGGTTACACTTATTGTTACAATAAAGGAAATATTAGTGGATTATAAGCCTAGTAATAATCTTTCTATTTATCAAAAATTATGAAATATAAAAGATTACAAATACGAAATATTAATAATCAAATAATAAGAACCAACTAATATAAAATAATACAGAATAATTAACGGCACATGGATATGAGCCGTGAGGTTCATATCAGGCTTGACGAGTGGATGTAGAAGGATTGAGCATCGTTTGATCTTGGTAATCTACCCTTTGAGGGCTATGGGCAGATTTACTGTTACCTCCATCCGTTCGAGAGATGGAATGCTAGGATGGAGAAGTAAAAACATCGGGAACTTCACCAGAGTTCAGGTTAATGAAGAAACATATCCTCAGGAGAAATTACGTAATTTGTTAGCATTGTATACAGTTGCGATTGTCTTCTTGCCTTGGACTCTACTCTATGGAGGCTATGAGTAGAATTGCGGTTTCCACGACAGGCGAAAACACAACCACCATCAGCGACGAGTGGATCTTGAAGGACTGACCATCCTTGTATTATACCCTATTGAGGCTGGGGTAGAAATACGATTTCCTCCATCCGTTCAAGATGGAACGAATAATTGAATCCGTCGGAAACTTCTCCAGACGTCAGGTTAATGAAGAAACCTTTCCTCAGCATTCTATACAGTTGCAGTTGTCTCCTTTCCTTGTACCTTCTACACAACACCAAAGGTAGGCAAAGACAGATATCACCTAATCACCAGTGACAGACGAGTGAATATACTTAGAAGGTTGCTTCATGGTATTCTACCCTATGAGGGCTATGGGTAGAATTACTGTTTCCTATATCCGTTCGAGACATATAATGCTGGGACAGATAAGTGAATGAGAAATTTTTATCCTACAACCTTGTATTTAGTTTGCAACATTGTATTTTTCCTTGCACTTTCGACACAACACCAGCAAAGAAAATATCATCTAACACCAGTGACGAGACGAATGTATATAGAAGGTTTCTTCATGGCAGTCTACCCTATGAGGGCTATGGGTAGAATTACTGTTTCCTATATCCGTTCAAGAAACATAAAGAACTGGGAGGAAAGGGTTTACACCCTGTGGAAGTTGTAGAATATGAAAGCGCCAACGTTAGATTGTTCACGAACATCACAAGACTGCAGAAGCAAAACTTTCCTTAGAATTAACTTTTGGTCGTGCAACCATTGTATATAAGGTTGCAGAAATTAAAAAGCAACGTTATTTCACTGAGATGTTGTAGATAAAATATGTGTCAGAGTTTGTGCACAATTAGCGTTATATATTATAACCAGTAGTTAAAGTAATGTAGAGTTGAAAATATTATGATGTTGCAGTAAGAAAATAAAGCAGGAGGCCAAAAATAATATGTAAAACTGTTTTCTTTAATGTATCTTTTTACTCATATACTTCTTGGGAAAGACACCACAATTTGCAACTGTTAATCACACGGAATATTAACAACATACGTTACGAGAAGGATGAGCACACTTTTATGCAATTTAAACATCGAATTTCAAGTCCTCGGCGTTCCAATGTGTTTCCATAATATTATACTATAACTTAGGTTGCAAGAATTTAGAAGAGCACAGGTTAACTTCGTAAGGTATTATCTCACATTAAATAACCAGATACAAACTCAGTTGTACTTCTTTAGCATGACATTTTAAAATCGAACTTCTTTCAAACAAAGAAACAAATTGAAATCAACAACTTTAAAAATATTGATATTGACAGCTCAGAATGAGGTACTTAATGGAACTGTTGAACGTTGCACAAAAGACACACTTTCTCAACATGATCAAATTGACTTATCAATTTGTATTTGCTCTGTAGTGTGTAATCTGTGGAGAATGCTCTCCAAGAAGGTTGTCGACGTGTAGCACTGTACATCGCGTCGGGGTAGGTCGCGTTGGACACTAATAAAGTGTTAATTAACTGTTAACACGTGTTGTTACTCCTTGTAAAACCAACTACGGAAATATCCGCGCTGAGGTTCAACAGGAACGTATATACTTCTATTCGTGATTCAAGTTACAATTTAGGGTCAACTACTGTTGTAATGAGGCCTCCACGATGGCGCAGTGGTAGCGTCGTAGCCTTGCAATCAAGGGGTCGGTTGGGCACATAATGGTTCGGATCCCACTTGAAACTGTAGGTCCAGTCCCAATTACTCTTACTGTGCATAAAGTGGTCTTAAACACCAAATCAATCAATCAAAGCTGTTGTAATGAAGAGGACTCAGGTTCGATCACTGCTGGACGCACGTGGTGGTTATGATCCCACTATAAACTGTAGGCCCAGTCCCGATTAGTCTATCTGTGTATAGAATGGACTTAAAAGAATCTTTGAAAAATTGCCATTGAGGCGCCGCCATTATGACCGTTGAAAGTGGGGGCCAATATTTGATTTACATTTATCAGTACAGCGTAACGCGTGGTAAAGTTCTTTGCTCGCAGTAGTGGATTTTTTAAACTTAGTTGTCGTATGCTGCGAATCGCATGTGAACTCTGGGACATGTAATGGGAAGTATAATTTGTGCACAGGCTTCATTTACGACTATGATTAGTAGTAGGCCTTCTCTTTCCTGAGCCGCTTGGCTGAAGCCGAAAAGGCGGATGGGGACCAAGCCGCCAGGAGTTCGAAGCCCGGCCGTACCTGCACAACGCACATAAACGAATGAAAAGTGCTGAAGGGGAGAGGGGTTATGAGAAATTGTATAGGAATTTTGATTGCTAAATTGTAATAATATGAATGGATATTTTCATTACGATTCTCTGCGAGACGGACGAGGACTTGGTGTGTTCAATAATAATAATGAAAAGACAAAAAAAAAAACAGATTGATATGATACGATCGTACGGTTATAACGTAAAGTCCGCCCCACACTTGTTTGATCCGGTCGTGAGTGGGGGTGATGTGATCAGCACCACGCCCCTGACCTGCTTTACCCCCAGGTACTCATGTCATTCGACGCTGGGCGGGCGCCGGGGCCGCTTCCAACGTTAGAAAAGTTCCCGGATATAAACCGGCCGGGGATCGAACCCGGGACCTTAGACACGTTACCGACTGAGCCACCGCGGTACAACGTGCATAGTAAAATAGTATTGCTGTTCGCACCTCTTGTTACTGATGTTTGAGATATTATATATTATATATTAGATATATATTAGATATTATATGAGTTATATTAGATATTAACTTGAAGGAAAAAGGCTCTAACAGGTGAAGTGCCAGGTAGCAGACGGACAGACAATATCCTGGCACCTTTTATTATCAATGTGTTCCAGTCATTGGTTGCACTGACTCAGAACTGCTTGCCTAAATCAATATGGCAGGTCTGGATTCTTCTTTTAAATGTTTCATTCGTCCCTGCCACTGTCCCGGGCTGGAGTCCTCCTAGTGTCCCTTTCGTGCCGGTTAGTGTGTTATTTCATGTCGCTCCCGTTATATATTTTTAGCCAATCGTAGTACTGTATGTTCAACCTCGATTAGCCCATCTCTGCATAATATGCAGTGGCGTGCGGTGACATTTTCCGTTGGGGAAGCAGATCCCGAAAAATTAAAAAAGCAAAACAAGAATTCATTGCTTCTACATGGTACGTTATACTAAAAAAATGAGCACTCTCTGATACTGTTTCCTTAACGTCTCTGAACAACTCTGGCGCAGTTGTTCATTTCTTCGAATTTCAGTTGGTCTCTTGTCAAACGTATTTAATGCAACAGACGATCGCGGATGATTGAAACAAGTTTCAAGATCTTCACAGATTGTAATATTTACAAATCCACTTTGGCAGTTCTTTCCGTAGAAAATAGTAAACAATGCCAACACTAAAGTTTCTGAAGCAAACAAATAGAAATTCACCCGCCCGAAAACCAGTAACTTTTCACCTCTCAAAGTGCTTGAAAAAAGTGTGACCGCTGCCAGCGAGTTTTACCAACTCTATTTGGCGGATGTGCCCATGGAAATGTTAGCTGTCTTAACAGACCGAACGCCTTTAAACGTTTATCTTCACATAGAATATGTCATCCGTATGTCAGCAATCATATTTTTGTGTTTCTCCAGTGTTTTGAAACATAATGAATATACATTTTGACTATCTTGGTGGATATGCTACTTCGCTGACAGCATACAGTACACTTGGACACTTTAATCGCGCAGTACGCAACAGTGAGGCCATCAACAGACTGAACCGATGGTACTCTGGCTTTCCTCCCATTGGATCCTTCAAGGTCGCCTGTTGATTTTTCTGGCCCGTACTGGCTTTGGTGGCTACAGGTTGACCAGGGTGATGTTACGTAGATGTTTTGTCAACATGACACGAGATGGAGTTGATGGCCCCATATCAGAAAAGGACGAACCTTGGAGGCCTGAATGTTGATTCTGTTGAGGCAACACTGAAGAAATAACGAAGAACCAAAAGTTAAGGAAATTATTTTGTAACAGTTATGCTGTGTGCCAGCACTGCTGGCCTTGCTGTACCGGAGTGCACGATGGACTCATAATCTTATTGTTTATCAAAGATTGTATTAAGTTAGTACAATGTCACTTTCTTTCACTTCGTCCATAAAATTGCAATTTGCAAGTCCAATGACATGAAGTTTACTGGTTGTCAAGAAAAGCATGGAGGCAATCACAAGACTGCAAATTATGGCCCTGCGATAGTTTATTATCCCTTTTGCTGTCCCGCACCAAAGAAATGACATTCTGGGGAAATATACTCCGAAAATTAATTTCTAGATTTCTCTATGGAATGGACTAGCAATCAAATATCGGGTGATCTGTTTGAGAAAATAAACCGTTTTGTACAATAGGTTAATGTATGTACGTATCTCTTAGCAGTTTTGTTGTAATATATCCAGAAAGGCTGTAAGTTTTGAGTGAGTGCAGGTTTACAGACTTCAGGCATGTGACTGTACTAGTGTGCATATAACACTCGAAAATTTTACATCCCTTATGATACATTGTGCGCTGTTGTGGCGTGACCGCTAACTTTATCTACGATGAACGCTAGCGCCATGCAGCTGAAGTCTGTAGATCTGCACTCACTCAAAACTTACATCCTTTCTGCATATATTACAACAAACTGCTCAGAGATACGTACATTAAACTATTGTACACAACGGTTTACTTTTCTGACATCTCAAACGGATCACCCGATATATTAAAACATCTCAATAGATAAGGTTTATAGTATAAAGTAGTATAACGAACCTGACATGAATATCTTCCAGTTTCAATGTTATAAATGATCAAATTTATGGTTACTCGACTTTTGAAACACACTGTGCAAGGGTTAGCAAGGAATTCCTTTTTCTAGGCTAAGGTATTGCATACTTACAAGTAAGAACAAAGTAGTTAATTCTTACTTAAATTCTTCTCGAAATAGTCCCAGTACTTCGCAAAATCACTCTGGTAGCTTTTCACAGCAATCAGCCGATTGTGGTGGTAGAATGACACGGCGACATCTTTTGGGTTTCTCGCTATGTACACTACCTGATGAAAAGACATAGACGTTTCAAGTTTGGAGACGAAATTACTAGCAACAAAACACATACACACATCTTTACTAGAGGAGTTTATGAGATACGTGTGCATAAACACTTCTACGGTGTTGAAAATATTGCTACCCAAAAGGATCAGACTCGGAACTCTCTCAAAACAAATTTTAAGAAGTTACTATATCCATAGTTGCCACATATACAGGGTTACTTCAAACTCGACATATTCCTTTGAAGGCATGATAGTACAGCGAATTTGCAACAAATTTAACCCTAAAGTGCCTTATACCAAGGGGGTCCATTTTCGAGATATTCCAATTTCATGGATTTTGTTGAAAAACTCCCGATTTCTAGGTTCAAAATTAGGATAAGAAAAATGTGGTGATCGAATTCAACTTGTTTCAATCTGTATGTCATGTCAACACGTTGAAATGTTTTATGAACAGTAAAACAATCAAAAGCGCCGAACATTTTCAAAGAGCAGGTCAAAACTTACTTGATGCCTAAATTTTCAATGAAGTCGCTTACCAAAAAACAGCAAATATCTCAAAATATCAATAAGGTGAGCCGGATATTTTGGTTTCGGGCATTTTGGTGCGGACATTTTGGTGACCGGTCATTTTGGTGCTAGGATATTTTGGTGCCAGGTCATTTTGGTGCCTTTCTCTTTATAGCCTTTCAACTCTGTCATTCACTTTCAGCTTTCGGTGACTATAAATAGTGAACGTTAGTTACTTCCTCATCAATTCAAAAATGTGTTCTGTAGTGAATAGTTCTCATGGTGGAAAGAAACTAATCCATGATGGATTTTCGTATTTAAAAGAAAAGGCCAGAAATGATAAAGTGTACTGGCAGTGCTCTCTGAAAAAGCAGTGCAAGGCCCGTGTTCACACTGTGAACGGTGAAATTGTGAAATCTGTAAATGAACACACACACATGCATCAGATGTTTGTGGACTAAACGCCGGATTACTATACACTGAAATGAAGACCTGTGCCAGGGAAACTCAAGAAAGCAGTCAACAACTTTTGGGGAGATTTTTGGAGTCTGCTGAACCTGAAGTGGCATCTCATCTGCCGCCTATTGACACGATGAAACGAAGCAGCAGTCTATTACTGCGCACCAAATGCCTACCAGCCTTTCTGAATTGGAGATTCCAGAAGAATACAGAATCACAAAAACTGGACAGAAATTTCTGTTGCGCGATTCTGGCCAAGAGAAGACCGATGGAATTCTTCTATTTGGAACTAACACCAGCCTGGAACCAGCCGACCATCCCACGATTTGGCGGTTCCTGGAAGTCCTGCGTCGAGAAGTAGTTCTGAACGAAACTCGCTATGGTGGAAACGTCGAGCGGCCAAGAAAGAGATACAGAGACTGTTGTGTTTGACTAGAAAAACTCATTGCTGCATACCTACGAGGTGATGAACGTAACGTTTCCATGTAAAATTGCTTGTATGAAGGGACACAATAAAGAGAGGTTAATTCAAAAGTGCATTAAGTTATATGTTGCACCAAAATGTTCTGACACCAAAATGTCCTGGCACCAAAATGTCCTAGCACCAAAATATCCGGCACCAAAATGTCCTAGACCCATCAATAAGACACTAAGCTTACAAAGTACTACAACAACTTCCTTGTTTTATCAGCTGTCCGACGACGTATAATAATGTTCACAAAAAAATTAAAAATCTGGGAAAAAGTTCAATAACAACGGGAAAGGTAGGGCGCGACCATGAATTGGAAATTGAAAGAATAATGAAATAAAAGAAAGTTTGTGTGTAAGAATGGATTTAGTTCACAAGTCTTTCTCAAAATGTTCTCCTCTATGTCGAATTCACGCCCGAACACGATTTCTTACTTCTGTTTTAGTTACTCTTGAAGTGAAAGAGCGTCACATTTCTTCAGTCGCATCGACGATTCTTTGTTTGAGATTTTCCACGGAAAGCACTGGTGTTGCGTAAACTAAGGTCTTCATGTGCCCCCACACATCAAAATCGACAGTAAATAGTAAACGACTGATAAAAGATGGAAGTTTTTCTAGTAGTTTGTACGCTGTCTTATTGATATTTTGAGATATTAGCCGTTTTTTGGTAAGCAACTTCATTGAAAATTTAAACATCGAGTAAGTTTTGACCTGCTCTTCGAAAATGTTTGGCGCTTGATTGTTTTACTGTTTATAAAACATTTGAACGTGTTGGCATGACATAAAAATTAAAACAAGTTGAATTCGATCACCACTTTTTTCTTATTTTAATTTTGAACCTGGAAATCGGGAGTTTTTCAACAAAATCAATAAATGTGGAATATCTCGCAAATGGAACCCCTTGGTATAAGGCACTTTAGGGTTAAATTTGTTGCAAATTCGCTGTACTATCATGCCTTCAAAGGAATACGTCGAGTTTGAGGTAACCCAGTATATAGAGTTGAGACTGCTGTATACGTAACTCAGTTCTTCGTAATTCTGTGTTATACGTAAATTACACTAGGTCCCGGCAAAATATAATTTAAAACCTTGTTAATTAAACCGAATTTGTACGTTATGCATTTATACGTAATTCGGTGTTATACATACTAACTTTCATAAAATACAGTTGCTTTGTACGGAACCAAGCTACAACAATCTACAACAAAGTCACAGAAGTGACAGTTTTCAGTTGCTACTGGTCAGCCATGGACAACAGAAAGAGGAAAAGTTCCACCCTTCACCAGAAAGTAAAATTTACACGGGAAGTGGACGCTAATCCACATGAAAGTAAAACTGAAATAGCTGCAGATTTAGGCATTGCTTATATCACATTTTGTACAGTCATTAGTGAAAGAAATGCTATTTTAGACAATATTTTTAAAAAATTGAGTAGGAAAACTGCAGCGTTTACTGTTGTATTTAAGTATCAAATGTTCACTAATAAAATGGAAAATTAATGTATTTAAGAATCAAACATTTAGATTCTTTAATTTACTACTTTATGACAGAAATAACATGTATTATACTGGATCTTGTTTTCTTAAAAAAAGAGATACAATTACAGTATTTTAATATTGATATGACAAGGCATCTACGTCTGATTTGTAAGTAATTCTCAGTTATACGTATTGTTTTCTCTTCACCCTGACATACGTACAACTCAGGTTCAAAATTCGAGTAGATATAAATAATCGTAACAATTGGTGATTCCACGTTTAGTAATCTACGAAATCAATTTTAACAGAATATCTGTGCTTATTTTGTTGGAAAGCCTGTGTGAAGTTATAAGTTCTTGCATTTAATTTATAAAACATTTCCATTGAGTAGCTTGTGCTCAACACCATCGACAGTCAGGTGACTGATTGAAAGCTAGCGACAAGGATTTTTATTTATGTATTAGTTCTAATGGTGGCGTTAAAATAATTTCTTCACTTACACATTTTTAGTCCATGTTTTACTTTTTACTACTATTAGTATTTCACAAGTCAAAGAAATACAAAATAGTCCATTGAAATACACATAAGTATAATGTTACAAGCACGTATTAAGATTTTCACACACAATAACAGTACAGTTATACGTGGTACTTTTTCTGCAGTACTGAACGTCAGTAGTGGAGGTTTCAGTAATTTTTACCTTGCATATATTCTCTAGATTCTGGGGCAGAAGACTGAATGGCAGGTGAGTCTTTATATACCTCGGGGCAGTCGCTGATTCCAGAGCTTCATACGCGGGAGTGGACATTGCCTTCAGTGAGTCCAAGCCCTTCTGGTTGCCTTTGTTTGCTTCCGTAAGTTCCTCCAGGACTTCCTCGTCGAGCATCATTTTGAACCTAGAAGAGATTGCGAACTGTTAAAGCTCCTTCCCGTCTTACAGCAGTCGCCCACCCTACAAGCTGCCAAGGGAAGTAGGGAGCGGGGAAGCGAACAATCCAGCGCGATAAGATACGCAGCAGTCAGTAGAACGAGGTTCACGTAGTACTTTATCCCGCCACATCGTGTCTCTCGGCGCCACTGCTGTTGTCTGGTTGGTCTGCGGCGTAATCCCCGCTCCAGACTTTCCTTGCCAGAACTAGGACTGGACGTCGAAAGAGTGGAAAATACATTTTAGGTGAGGAGTTAGTTACCCACCAGTTGTGTATTTATATCAAAATCGCCCGAATGGACACTGCTACTCATGGGCGGAGTTTGAGCTTTTGCTTGGGGGGGCAGACTCCGGGATTGATTGATTGATTGAGTTGGTGTTTAAGTCCACTTTATGCACAGTAAGGCTAATCGGGACTGGACCTACAGTTTAAAGTGGGATCGGAACCACTATGTGCCTCCACCAGGTATCGAACCCGAGACCCCTTGATTTCAAGGCGACGACGCTACCACTGCGACATCGGGAGGCCCGCAGACTCCGGGAGAAGCATATGATGTACCTGAGGGTTGTTGAATATCTCCTAGCTTATAAGGGGTCCAGAGACCTTCCCCCGGAAATTAAAAACAACAACTTAAAAACACTGAGTTCTAGGTCTTTTAGATTTGCAAATGTTAAATTTTGTCGCTTAAGTAAACAAATATTAATTAGTATATTGGTTGTCAGTTTTAAAAGAAGCAATACAGTACGATTATTGCATTTTGCATTTCATTAATTTTTTATTGATACAATATTCGTATTATTTTAAAAAAGTTACGGTACAATAGTAAGCTTCAGAAATTTTAGAAAAATTAAATTGAAAAGTTCTTTTGATGCCTCAGCAGTAACTGTTGACTCAACACAAAGTCATTTTACTTTTTATTTCTTCAAACTGTACACATCAATCAAATCGTCTAAGTCCCGCTATTGCGGCGCAATTACCTCACATGCCATCATGCCAAACGTCAAGATTTGCGGTATGGCTTCATAACAAAAATGTAGTAACTGACCTTAATCATGTGTTATTTTTTTAGTCTTTTTTTAAGTTGGGGGACCAGGCCCCCTCTGGCCCCTCTAGAACTCCGCCTAGGTGCAGTACACGCTGCTGGGAAGGCTGGTAACTACAGTCGCTCCCCCCCCCCACTCCACGTAATTCCGTCTCTGTGTGTATGCCAGAGTATGAATTTCTCCGCATGTTGCAAGTGGAAGCGTTTTTTTTTTAATGTTGATTATTATGCTAGACACGATGTTTGAAAAATATGATGAATAAGAGTTTTCGGAATCCCATGTATTCCTTTTGGGAAAGCAACGTCAACATGAAGTTACGGAAAGGAAACTGTGAATACTTCTTGAAAGTGTCAACGCAGTTAGACGAAACAGAGTTAATATGAACCAACATATGTACGTAATACTAGCTGCAAATAGAGTGAACATCTTGTACGAGTACTGTTGTCTGTCTATTAGCTTTAACGTCTGACTCTACAGGCAAGAAAGACATTCTCTAGAGGAAATCATGAGTTATTAATCTTGCCCAGTGTCTTTAAGACGTAAATTACATACTTGCTTTGATTTATATGAAAGCCAACTTTTACGCTAATTCTAAAAATTAAAATTAAATAATTGAATCCTTCTAATCAATTAAGATTTTTGGTGGCTCTTATCAAACAAAAGCTATTATTTAGCAAATTTTGTGTTCTTTCATTTTGGTTTCACTATGTATGTACAATGCACCATTTTCGAGATCATACACATTTTTTTAATTTTGAAGGTGAACTTTCTGCGCCATTTTTTTCCAGACGGCGGCGAACCTGCAAGCCAGAGAGTGCTAGATACTTCAGGTGGTCAAAAAATTCCGTAACTCTAATACTGTCGAATACTGCTATTAAAATTCATAGTTGGTTTTGAGGTCTTGAAACCTGTCAGCTTTTCATTGGTTGTTAGGGCAAAAGGAGGTGGTTGCCGGAGAAATTGTGTTCAGAGAGAGAGAAAACGGGCAAATATAGCAAATCCCTTTGTGAGCTCGCAAAAGGGTAAAGGCAATTGTGACGTACCCCTGTGAAGTTGGCCCGACCCATTCGCGTTGCCCATTTCAAAACTAGTCAGGACGTTAGTTCTTCGTTAGTTCTCGATAGTTCTCATAAAATTTTCGTTAGTTCCGAAAATACATAAAAACTATTAAGGAAATAAATGGGTCGGGCCAACTTCACACTTTTTCGACCCATATTCAAATTCGAACCGAAAACCATCCAGATCGATTGATTTTCGTTAGTTCCCGTTAGTTCTCATAAAATTTTCGTTAGTTCTCAAAATTTATCCAATTTATTCGCCGAACAATAAATTGAGGTAATTTGCAGTTTTCCAATTTTGACACGGAATTTTTCTCAAAAAATGGTCCGTATTGGTAGAATGTAGAGAATATGGGTCAATTTTGTTGAAACTTTAGTCATTTTATCAAATTTATCCAATTTATTCACTGAATAAATGCTTAGAAGAAATGTGTTGGCCTGTACGGCTAAATTTCGTTGCCCACCTCAAACCTAGTCAGGACGTTAGTTCTTCGTTAGTTTTCGATAGTTCTCTTAAAATTTTCGTTAGTTCTCAAAATTTATCCAATTTATTCGCCGATTAGAAAATGGAAGCAAATTGAAATTTCCCAATTTTGACACGGAATTTTTCTCAAAAAATGGTCCGTATTGGTAGAATGTAGAGAGTATGGGTCAATTTTGTTGAAACTTTAGTCATTTTATCAAATTTATCCAATTTATTCACTGAATAAATGCTTAGACGAAATGTGTTGTCCTGAACGGCCAAATTTCGTTGCCCACCTCAAACCTAGTCAGGACGTTAGTTCTTCGTCAGTTTTCGAGAGTTCTCTTAAAATTTTCGTTAGTTCTTAAAATTTATCAAATTTATTCGCCGATTAGAAAATGGAAGCAATTTGAAATTTCCCAATTTTGACAGGGAATTTTTCTCAAAAAATGGTCCGTATTGGTAGAATGTAGAGAGTATGGGTCACTTTTGTTGAAACTTTAGTCATTTTATCAAATTTATCCAATTTATTCACTGAATAAATGCTTAGACGAAATGTGTTGTCCTGAAAGGCCAAATTTCGTTGCCCACCTCAAACCTAGTCAGGACGTTAGTTCTTCGTTAGTTTTCGACAGTTCTCTTAAAATTTTCGTTAGTTCTCAAAATTTATCCAATTTATTCGCCGATTAGAAAATGAAAGCAAATTGAAATTTCCCAATTTTGACACGGAATTTTTCTCAAAAAATGGTCCGTATTGGTAGAATGTAGAGAGTATGGGTCAATTTTGTTGAAACTTTAGTCATTTTATCAAATTTATCCAATTTATTCACTGAATAAATGCTTAGACGAAATGTGTTGGCCTGAACGGCCAAATTTCGTTGCCCACCTCAAACCTAGTCAGGACGTTAGTTCTTCGTTAGTTTTCGATAGTTCTCGTAAAATTTTCCTTAGTTCCCAAAATTTATCCAATTTATTCGCCGATTAGAAAATGGAAGCAATTTGAAATTTCCAAATTTTGACAGGGAATTTTTCTCAAAAATAGTCCGTATTGGTAGAATGTAGAGAGTATGGGTCAATTTTGATGAAACATAATTAATTTTATAAAATTTATCCAATTTATTCACTGAATAAATGCTTAGACGAAATGTGTTGGCCTGAACGGCCAAATTTCGTTGCCCACCTCAAACCTAGTCAGGACGTTAGTTCTTCGTTAGTTTTCGATAGTTCTCGTAAAATTTTCGTTAGTTCCCAAAATTTATCAAATTTATTCGCCGATTAGAAAATGGAAGCAATTTGAAATTTCCCAGTTTTGACAGGGAATTTTTCTCAAAAAATGGTCCGTATTGGTAGAATGTAGAGAATATGGGTCAATTTTGTTGAAACTTTAGTCATTTTACCAAATTTATCCAATTTATTCACTGAATAAATGCCTAGAAGAAATGTGTTGGCCTGTACCGCTAAATTTCGTTGCCCCCTCAAACCTAGTCAGGACGTTAGTTCTTCGTTAGTTTTCGATAGTTCTCGTAAAATTTTCCTTAGTTCTCAAAATTTATCCAATTTATTCGCCGATTAGAAAATGGAAGCAATTTGAAATTTCCCAATTTTGACAGGGAATTTTTCTCAAGAAATGGTCCGTATTGGTAGAATGTAGAGAGTATGGGTCAATTTTGTTGAAACTTTAGTCATTTTATCAAATTTATCCAATTTATTCACTGAATAAATGCTTAGACGAAATGTGTTGTCCTGAACGGCCAAATTTCGTTGCCCACCTCAAACTTTGTCAGGACGTTAGTTCTTCGTTAGTTTTCGAGAGTTCTCTTAAAATTTTCGTTAGTTCTTAAAATTTATCAAATTTATTCGCCGATTAGAAAATGGAAGCAATTTGAAATTTCCCAATTTTGACACGGAATCTACCTCAAAAAATGGTCCGTGTTTGTAGAATGTAGGGAATGTGAATCAATTTTGTTGAAACTTTAGTCATTTTATCAAATGTATCTCATTTATTAACTGAATAAATGATTAGGCGAAATGTGTTGGCATTAGCGGCCAAATTTCGTTGCCCACCTGAAACCTAGTCAGAACGTTAGTTCTTCGTTAGTTTTCGACAGTTCTCTTAAAATTTTCGTTAGTTCTCAAAATTTATCCAATTTATTCGCCGATTAGAAAATGGAAGCAAATTGAAATTTCCCAATTTTGACAGGGAATTTTTCTCAAGAAATGGTCCGTATTGGTAGAATGTAGAGAGTATGGGTCAATTTTGTTGAAACTTTAGTCATTTTATCAAATTTATCCAATTTATTCACTGAATAAATGCTTAGACGAAATGTGTTGTCCTGAACGGCCAAATTTCGTTGCCCACCTCAAACCTAGTCAGGACGTTAGTTTTCGAGAGTTCTCTTAAAATTTTCGTTAGTTCTTAAAATTTATCAAATTTATTCGCCGATTAGAAAATGGAAGCAATTTGAAATTTCCCAATTTTGACAGGGAATTTTTCTCAAAAAATGGTCCGTATTGGTAGAATGTAGAGAGTATGGGTCAATTTTGTTGAAACCTTAGTAATTTTATCAAATTTATCCAATTTATTCACTGAATAAATGCTTAGACGAAATGTGTTGGCCTGAACGGCCAAATTTCGTTGCCCACCTCAAACCTAGTCAGGACGTTAGTTCTTCGTTAGTTTTCGACAGTTCTCGTAAAATTTTCGTTAGTTCCCAAAATTTATCCAATTTATTCGTCGATTAGAAAATGGAAGCAATTTGAAATTTCCCAATTTTGACACGGAATTTTTCTCAAAAAATGGTCCGTATTGGTAGAATGTAGAGAGTATGGGTCAGTTTTGTTGAAACTTTAGTCATTTTATCAAATTTATCCAATTTATTCACTGAATAAATGTTTAGACGAAATGTGTTGGCCTGAACGGCCAAATTTCGTTGCCCACCTCAAACCTAGTCAGGACGTTAGTTCTCGATAGTTCTCGTAAAATTTTCGTTAGTTCTTAAAATTTATCCAATTTATTCGCCGATTAGAAAATGGAAGCAATTTGAAATTTCCCAATTTTGACACGGAATTTTTCTCAAAAAATGGTCCGTATTGGTAGAATGTAGAGAGTATGGGTCAATTTTGTTGAAACTTTAGTCATTTTATCAAATTTATCCAATTTATTCACTAAATAAATGATTAGGCGAAATGTGTTGTCCTGAACGGCCACATTTCGTTGTCCACCTCAAACCTAGTCAGGACGTTAGTTCTTCGTTAGTTCTCGATAGTTCTCGTAAAATTTTCGTTAGTTCTCAAACTTTATCCTATTTATTCGCCGAACAAATAATGAAAGCAATTTGCAGTCTACTCAATCAATGTAACACTTTCTGAGGGCAGTAGAGTCTGTGCTGTAGTTGAGGCAACATTCTTATGAGTTCGCTTATTAAATGTATTTTTTAATAACCATAAATAGGAGGCGGTCCAACACCATAAAGTTTGTTGAACTCTACCATGAACATAAATGTCTGTGGAATTTTTGTAGTGTATACACAGGAACAAACAGAAACAAGGGACGTATGAGGCCATACTGCAGGAGATGGAATTGTATGGATATGACGTTGGGATGAAAACTTGAAAATAAAAAAGAATACTCTCTACGTACAACCAACAACTAAAGAAAATAGAAAAATCAAAGAAGTCAGGTTTCTTCCTTTACATGTCCTTGTGCATTATTGTACTCATTTCTCATTAAAAAAGAACCTGTGTAACCCGTTGCAGGACCTTTTTATTCGCCAACGACGGTATCCATGGATTACGAATGGATTCAGTCTGTCAGACAGCACAAAATAGCTGAAGCCACTATCGAACTTTTCTAGACTCGGGTAGAAAGTGTGTAAGCAGCGGCTCCATTACTTTGTAACCCCATATTTTTGTACCATCAAAACCTCATTTGTCAAATTTTGTACTATTTTTGTACTAGTCAAAAATGTTAAAAATAATTTTTGTACCATTCAACTTACCGTCGAAAAACAAAAATCAATTTTGGGGTTACAGGGTAACGTCTCAACCTCATCATCGGTTTCGGTGAGTCATCCACATCAAAATATTGTACTATTTATGTACCATTTTGTACCACTATTTAAGACTTTTGTACCCGTCAGTAACAGCCAGAAAAGAAGGCGGGAAAATTTGTACCTTGCAACCATATACTTTTGTACCGTCTCGAGTTGCTTCGTAGAATATTATGCTATTTTTGTACTAATTTTTAAAATTAAACCTTCTACACACCTACTTTGCAATAAGTGGATATCCGATTAAATACCGTTCTTAAAAATCCCCCCCAAATTTTCAAAATTGTATTTATTACTTAGAGGCAGCAATTCACAGAAAAAATTGGACAAAATTTTGTCGAAAGTGTGAGGCTTTTATCTGCTTAATGTTGAAATAAAATCTTCAGAATAAGTACTTTCTAATAAGCCCCTCTTTGATAACTGTACCGTTACTGAAAACCGAAAATAATTTTCAAATTTTGTTTTTTTTCACATTGATGTACTAATTATTATGAATACATGAACAATATATTATGATATTTGTGAGGTTTAGAGGTCTTCAAATCATCAATACAATTTAAAGAAATGTATTTGTATCAAGTCCCTTTCCGGTTTTTGTACCGTCATGGAAAACCCGGGAAATATTTTAAAATTTCTCCTTCCTCACTAAGACACACTCTTTAGAAGAGAATATGGACGAAATATTATCGAATGTGAGAGGTATATATCTGCTTAACGTTCAAATAAAATGTTTTAAATAAGTACTTTCTATTAAGCCCCTTTTTCATTTTTGCACAGTTACGGAAAACCCCTAAATAATTCTCAAATTTGTTTCTTCACTTCGATGTACAGTGGTGGAAAAAAGTTCTTCCCCATAAGACTTTAATGGCAGTAAATAATGCCGGAAGGGTAGGCAACACACATTGCACCATTAGGTGATCGGGTGATTCTGTCTGTCTCAAGAGCAACTCGTCTTTCGTGCAAAAGCCAAGAGGCACAGGAAATGTAGGAAAGTCACGTGACTTGTCAGGTGGAATGTTGTTCGTCAGAAAATCGCCTTTTCTCAAGCCAGGTCGCAGAACCGACAAGAGCTACACGTTATATCTCCGAAAATGATTCCCCTAAAAACGTTGAACGAAACGCTAAAACAATTCTTGCCTTAATTACTGTATGTGCCGCAGTAGCACAGTGGTTAGGGCGTTTTATTACCATGCGAGAGATCTGGGTTCGATCACCGACGGGGGATAATCGGGATTTTGTCCACCTGTTCAAGCTGCTTTGGTGCCCACCCAGCGTCGTATAAAGTGGGTACCTGGAGGAAACTCTGGGGAAGGGGGGGTAAGGCGGCCAGGGGCGTGGTGCTGATCACATCATTCCCACCTTCGGCCTGATGAAGAAAGCGTGGGGCCCTAACTCTACTAACTCCACACCCCCTATACACCTTCAAGGCTTGGTGCAAAGCTAGGACTTTGCTTTTTAATTTACTATACAAACTTCCCAATCTCTACGTGGGCTTTCTCCCAAGTTCCGTAGGGATGTGAATAGGCTCCAATATTTCTTGACACAATTCATACATGTTATACTTCCTTATAAGAACAACAGCCGTTATATTTTGTGTGCGTGTGTGTAGGGGAAGGGGGTATAATCCAAACATGTGAAGTGATCCTTTTCCCACTACCCACTCCATTCTCAGAAATAAATCGCAATTCCACACACTGAAAATGAAGCACTTTCTACATCTTAGCATGCAAATATCTACATAGTAGCAAAGTAATGTGTGGAAAGAGAAAAATTAACGATTTGTAACGGCACTCTGGAAATTTTTTAGTTTATTTTTTTTTCAATTTGAACTGACATTCATAACATTCATTAACAATCCCAATATTGACAAGAGAATGTCTTAGTCGTTCTGCTACTTTCAATTCTTCATTATCGTAGTCACCGTAATTCTCTCTCTCTCTCTCTCTCTCTCTCTCATCCTTCCCGATGGCGCTGTAGTAGAGGAGTCGCCTTGTAATCAAGGAGTCCCCGGTTCGATACCCGGTGGAGACACAGTGGTTAGGATCCCAATTTAAACTATAGACGCAGTCTCGATTAGCCTTTGTGTGCATAAAGTGGACTTAAAATACCAAATGAAAATAAAAATTAAAATCACCGTAACTCTCTACAAAGCCAGAGGATCCATTTTTGAAACCTGTTGAGGTTTAGATGTAGCATTGCATTTGTATCATTACTAGGGACACTGAAATTTCGCGAACGCTTTAAACGCGAAATTATTTTCAAGTTTGTATAATTTTGTTTCGAGAGAAGTGGATAGGAGTTATGACCATGTTCGGCTCCAATTTATTCACGAAGTTCTGCGAAATACAAATCAAAATGCGAAATGAAACGAAAAGTGTCGAAGTTCACGAAATAACGCCGAAATTCAGTTGTCAAAACAAAAAAACACATTAATTTATCTTCTTTCATAACATTGGACTGTTATTTTGCTCGTGAAAGTTCAACATTTCATTACAGGTGACAATGACTGCGTAAAGTAGTTTTACATCATCAGAAGCGCAATGCCGCACAGTGCAAACGGTGTCAGTGATAAGTATTTAGCCGCTTTCTTCTCCGTTCGTTCATTTCTCCATTCCTGCAACTCAGGCTATCTCGCTCCAACGTAATGCGTAAATACGTTGATGTCATGCAGAAAATATGGAAATTAGTTTTCTGCTGTTAATGTTATGTTTTTGTAGCTAAAACGCAAATGTCTTAGTAGGACTATTTTTTTTCAGCCAAAGTTTGCGGTCCAAAAAGTTCCAATCAGAGGCCTACAGAAGATCGTGTGTAGTCTGTGTCTCCATTACGTGCCACACAAAAATACGAGTTTCAAGGATTTTCGTGTCCGTGCTTCTTGGGGGCTTGCTCATAGTTTCTTTGGCGAATTACAATGCCCAAAGTTATTTCAGTATTTGAACGTGCTCGAGAGTTCAAGGCAACAAGGCTTGTACAAAATTAAATGACTGGCTCCGCGAAGATCCAGTAAAGAATTTTTTTTTTGAAAATGTTAGTTTTATTCAGTATTCAAGAAATATTGTCAATGAAGACTTGTACGACATTTGCAAGAATGTGCCTATTCTAAAAACATGTTCACAATTAAATTTTTTGAGAGGGTACAAAGCTTTTCAGGATATGGTAAAGAGGGATGTGAAGGAGTCAGGTGTAACTTTGAATTTAATTAATATGCTGCTAGCACTTAAAGAAGGTAGCTGCAGACTACTTAACTTTGAATTTTATTTTCCGCTTTTCCAACGAAATGATCTTTTTTCACCGCTTTTATATACCGAAATTGTAACTTTTTAAATGCGAAATTCATTAATATTATTTACCATAAATCATTGTCCCTAATCATTACCCAACATCTTCATCGTCGCGATTATCGCAAGAGGTAAAAATGCGACACAAAATAACCCAAACAGAAGCTGGGAATCAATCTGAATATTGGTTACATTGGATACGTGGTAGAATTGTTTTAAATATCACATCCTGTGATATAATAGGGTTTTTGATAAGAGACCATTTGTATAATACATACCATTGTGGCGAACAATAAGTAGTTTCACGTTCACTACGCTCTTCGGTTGTTTAGAAATCGTAAGGAAGAAGTTCAGTGTAGATCACAAAAGAGATTTACATATTGTTATGATATCTTTTAAACACCACGAAATCTAATTCCAATAGAATACGATACTACTCCTTACGTTCCTGTAAATGTTCACCATTAGTCTGGCGAAAAAAGGTAACGAAGATTTCCGTGTTTCCTTGAGGAAAGATAGGCGCCTGCTTGTAGCAAGCAAGCAAGCACTAACTACTTCGATCAGTGACCTTCACTGCCAGAGTGACTCACAGCAGGCCTGCGCTCGTTCCAGTGTGCGTATAAAACAGGTATTTAATTTCCTTACAATCCACAGTTATATCAAGCTAACATTCTAATATTTTCGTAAAATATGTAGTAAACAAGTTTTATACATTATGGTCTTCCAGAGTGTTGTTGCCTGCTATTTACACGCGGGAGATGGGAGTGTTGTAAACATTTCTGAACCCAAAGGTCGAGCACGAAGGAAAAGTCGTGTAAGCATTGGAGGTAATAACAAGGTAATAGAAGTTGAAGGAAATGTTGGAATAAATTATATCAGAAATTGAGTAAAAACAGTTTCCATCACACGTAGGGCTATCAGATCACTCTTCAGCGGAAAGTAGGACAAATTGTCTCAAAATGTTGGACACGATCGTATTTGCAGTAACTATAATAGGTTACTAGGACATCTTAGCATATAACGAGAATATGACACATCTTCAGCTGAAAAATTAATGTTGAAGTGAAGGGTTGAGTTCAAAATTTCTCAACTGCTAACTAATAGCACGGCTGTATGTGATTTCAACTTGTGTATGTAAGACAGAACGTTGTTCGTCGATGTGGGGCCAGGAAGAGAAAACAATCCATGAATTCGGGAAGGAAAAAATTCACAATTTCGTAAATAAAGTCTGGAAGTTCTTGTTTATTAATATGTAAAAAACTACTATACACTGGGAAAAAACAGAATTGTGTGCCTTATTTCTCCAATAAGGAGAATAATTACTTGTTACTTCGAACAAATTACCGACAGTTATATCGATAAAACTTCACAAAGTAAGCACTTTTATACATATATCCGGACTTTTCCGGATCTAGAAAATCGTGAAGTAATTTGTGAGCTGGGATTGTAATTGCTTTTCCGAATATCCAGTAGCAACCATGCACACTCTTTGATTTAAGCATACTTCTCCAAGGAACCACGTTATCTCAGACTCCCCTCAGATTTTCTGTTTCTCCATCTAATTTGACGTTACGTGATGCCCAAAATACGTATAAGATTTCTTTCAAATTCCTTCCGGAGGCCAGACATAACTATGAAATGTAGGACACGTCCGGAAATAAGAATGATTCTTATAAGTCTTTTTATTTTCTTATTTAGCGTCGTTTTTCTTTCACCTCTTGCTAATCGCGACAACGAGGATGAATGATATGATGAAATTGATGAAGGGGCACTCACAAAGAACACCCATACGCAGGACGGGATTCGAACCCAGGACATCAGACATCGTAGCGCACTGTGCTAACCACTCTGTCACGGACGGAATTCTTATAGCCCTAATCGTTCCTCAAGCATTTGTCCTATCTTTAACTATACACGAAACATAAAGAACAATCTAAATAAACAGGTGCCAGTTCACACTCTAACCGTAAAAAACATATGCATGTGAAAATGCAAAATAATATTTATTTTTAGGTAGATGTGATTTATTATTGTATATTAAAGAAATATATTAGTGATAAAATGACGGAAGTAGAGGAACATCTCCAATGAAACACTCATGCCTTATGGATATTTGTATTTCTTGCCAAACAAGGTTCCGAGTTCGAGTTCCGACCAAAATGGGTTCATTGTGTATGTTCATTCATGTCTTTAATGTAATCATAAATCGTCGTCATGAATAATTTAACTTCAGAGGAAGAAAACTGAGGTAATTACTAATAAAAACAATAACAAAACAAATTTGATCTTAAAGCCCTGGCTTTGAGCTACATATTCCATCACGGGGATCATAGGCGTGCGCCCAGGGGGCCGGGGGTGGGCAGATGCCTCCCTAATCATGGACGTCTGCAGATTTTTTCCACGAAGAGACAAGGTATTTTTCCATGGGGCATATTACCCCGATAATAGTGTTGCATTATCGTATTCCTGCATCCTCAATATAATAATTAATGTAAATTATTATGACTGAAATCAAATTATACATGGGAACACGTACTTTTTGGTTGACATTCGTTTTCTAAGGGGAAGATGTGGCAATCCTTGCCCCCCTTCCAGACATTTATGCCCCTATATTATTATATTTTCACCTAGAAATTTAGGAGAGATGAATCCTATCGCCGTTATTAAACTATATTATACTATTAAAGAAAATTAAGTATTTTCAAGCCGATGAAAGTTCAAAGCAACTACGGGGGAAGGGGTGCAGTGGCGAAAACCCCCCCCCCACCCCCACAACCTTGAACGGAAATCAATTTTAGGGGGGCAAACATGGAAGTAAAGGAAAGGAAGAGTAGCAGAATGTAAGAGTAGCAGGACAAAAAGATACTCAAGATGGATTTTGTTTTCACGTCTTTCTTGCATTATTTCTTCCAGACTGCCAAGAGCACTTGCGCGGGGGGGGGGGGGAGGGACAGAGCTGCAATTGCCCCCTTGATTTCAAATTTTATACAAATATAAATACCTTTTGTAAAATGTTCTTGCACGCTTCGCTCGCAATGTCTGCTTTTCTTGCAGTCTAGTCAAGTTAAGAGCCGTAGCTAGGGATCGACGTGAGTTAACCCTGGACGCCAAACGATCTAAATCAAAAAAAATTGTAAAAGAGAATAATATGGCGCTCCATGAATTTTTTTCCCCATATTAAATCGACATTGTTTTCATTTTGCAAAAAAATGGATCTGAAAATTTATTGGTCGCTTCGCTCGCAATTTGTTTTCTGTAATGCATTTTAAATTACCGAGGAAAGAAGTACTGCTTCTAAAAGGTTTTCTCTTAAGTGCATGAACAATTGTTTGGAGGAAAAGGAACGCGCAGATTTGGGAGACAATGTATATGATTTTTACTGTTGGTATATATGTATATATATGTGTGTGTGTGTGTGTGTTGTATATATATATGTATGTATGTATTTAATATTTATATGTGTGTGTGGGGCGGGGGGAGGGGTGTATATATAAACACACCCATCAATGCAATAAAATTTAAACAAGTGAGATGAAATTACGTTATTCTTTTCCGGCCTGAAATATCATCAAGGCTATCCCCCCCTAATCAGAGGGTCTGAGCACGCCTATGACGGGGACTGGCACTTTACGTAGGTGTAGACACGCTTCGTACAATTTGATGATATCGCGATTACGTAATGGATGTGCAGCCACTTAACTGAAGCCCCCAAAATTCACATTTTATTACACTTTGTGGATTGTGCATTAATCAACATCAGGTTAATCGCGGCAGGCAAAGTGGAGGGAAAATGACAATGAAGCACAACGAGGGGGCCCTTGGTTCCCGATTAATGAAACTTTGTCTACATGCAACTGTGTTGCTGCGTGAAATCGCTGAAAATGTCATTTATTAATTTCTTAATTTTGCTTATTTTATATTGCTTTTCTAGCACTTGGCGTCAACAAAGGCGATGAGGATGATTAATGAAGTTATGAAATGGATGATAGGACATGATGATCCATGCCTTACACAAAATTCTAAGTTGGGACTAATGAATATCGATTTGTCTTATCATTTGTCAAGTAGTTGTTTTTAACTCCAATCTTTTTCAAGGACTTCTGGGTTGACAGCATGTGTGTTGCGCGATGATGATTCGACAAAAACCACCATTTCAGTTAACTTTCTTGAAAATGACTCTAATATCAGTAAAGAGAACATTTTCTTACGAATAGCTGTTGTTAAGAAACCAATTCCTGAAACTCACGGCACCCAGCTGTTGTTTGTTATGGCTGGGCTTGGGGGTATGACTCACGCTGCTGTCAATACTCAATCATTCCCGAGAATCCAGGTCCGCCAGGCAAACCCAAGCGACAATTTTGTTATTTGGGTTGCATAGACAACAGGCTTTAAGATGTTACGATATCGTAGGTCTCGTGGCCCAAGAACTATTTTCCATGACTGTACTACTTCGTATGAATACATGGACATAATGTTATTATATTTATGAGATTTAGAGCTCATTAATCCTTCAATAATATTTCATTGACTATAACTTTGTAACAAGTCCTTTTTTTATTTCTGTACCGTCACGGAAAAGCCTGGAAATATTTCTTTAACTCTTACTTCCTCGCTAAGGCACGCAGTTCACAAGAAAATATTAACCAAATATTATCGAATTTGTGAGGTTTATATTTCCTTGAAGTTTAAATAAAATCTTCTGTATTAGTACTATATATTAAGATCGTTTTTTGATTTTTGTACCGTCACGGAAAACCCGGGAAATATTTTATAATTCTTACTTCTTTGCAAAGACACGAAGTTCACAAGAAACTATGGACGAAATATTATCGAATGTGTAAGGTGAGTATCTAGGTATTGTTTAATTAAAATCTTCTATATTTGTACTTTCTACTAAGCCTGTTTTTTATTTTTGTACCGTCACGGAAAAACCGAAAAATATTTTATAATTCTTCCTTCTTCGCTAAGACACGAAGTTCACAAGAAACTATGGACGAAATATTATCGAATGTGTGAGGTTAGTCTCTAAGTATTCCTTAAATAAAATGTTCTATATTTGTACTTTCTATTAAGCCCCTTATTGATTTTTGTACCGCCACGGAAAACCCCTAAATAATTTTGAAATTTTGTTTTTCTCACTTCGATGTACTAATTCTTATGAATATGGATAAAATATTATTATATTGGTGAGGTGTAGAACTCTTTAATCCTTAAATTGTAATAGTCCATAAAATCATTGCATATCTTAAATACAAAGAACTCCAAATCCCAGCCATCAACCCTCCAGACAGGAAATAGCTAGAAACATCTGAGGAAAGTCATGTCAGACATTGCCAGGCTTCCTTGATCGCAAGCATTGTAAACAGGCGTAGAACAATCGCAGTCAAGGAAGATATTACTGCATTTGTTTAGTAAAATAAATAAATCTGATTAAATATATATAGTAATAGAGGTGTCAGTCGTTAGTTTTGAAGCTAGTAGTCAGTTACGAACATTGTGGAAAGAGAAAGAGAAGAACGACACCGGGCAAGACCGTATTGAGGCGAGTAGCAAGTCAGACTCTTTGTACCGTCGCGACCATAACCACTCTCCGCAAACTTCAGCTGTTGTACAGAGACAGGTATACCTTTTCCTTTAGCCATGCTGATTAAGTCTGTAGGGGTTTTAAACTCAAGTTTTGTGTTTTGCCATGAAGTGTGTAATTAGTACCTCTCGCAAATCACCTTTAAGCTAACCGTGAACAGCGGGTATGAAAATATTCAGTATGAATGATGAAAGAGCTACATCACCCAAGTTAGATCCCACATACCGAAGGGTATGTTACGTGGTGGAGTGCTGGGATTTTCATCTATTTCACCCGAAATATGATGAAAATAATAGAGCTTTGTAGCTTTTACTGAATGTTACGTGGTGACAGATGTGGCGCGTTATCTTCTCTTGTAACGCCTTTGCGAGAATGATACGTGGATGGGTAATGAAAAAAGTTGTTACGTAAGAAGTTAGACATCGTGCGTTAGACGCATCGAAATTTTCATGCATTTGACATGAAATCTGTAGAGTTGTGCACGAATTTATATTTTCTTAAGTCGAGATGTCGAGATTCCCTTCCGAGGATGGATTAGATTAAATTTTCGATCAATTACGTCGGAAGAAAAAAATAATTACAAATGCTAAGAGTAACTACGTGAATGTGTTTTATACTAAAATCGCCTTTTCCCATATCGTAAGTGTATACATTTGGTATAATTATCCCCTCCACATTAAGCAAATATAAACCTCACAAATTCGATAATATTTGGTTCGTATATGCTTGGGAACTGCGTGCCTTAGCGAGGAATGAAGAATTTTTAAAAATATTTCCTGGGTTTTCCGTGACGTTACAAAATTCAAAACGGGTCTTCATACAAATGCTAGTCAATAAAATATTATTGAAGGATTAAAGAGCTCTAAGCCTCGCAAATAAAATAACATTTTGTCCCTTTATACATACGAAGTGGTATATCGAAGTTAAAGAACTAAAATTTGAGATATTTTTCGGATTTTCCGTGACGGTACTAAAATAAAAAAAGAAGCTTAACAGAAAGTACAAACATAGAAGATTTTATTTAAGGAATGCTTAGATACCAACATCATACATTCGATAACATTTCGTCCACAGTTTCTTGTGAACTACGTGTTTAAGCGAAGAAAATAAGAATTATAAATTATTTCTCGGAATTTCCGTGACGGTACAAAAATCAAAAAGGGGAATAGTAGAAAGTACAAATATAGAAGATTTTATTTAAAGAATACTTAGATACTCACCTCACTCAATCGATAACATCCCGTCCATAGTTTCTTGTGAACTTCGTGTCTTAGCAAAGAAGGAAGAATTATATAATATTTCCCGGTTTTCCGTGATGGTACAAAAATCAAAAAGGGGAATAGTAGAAAGTACAAATATAGAAGATTTTATTTAAAGAATACTTAGATACTCACCTCACTCATTCGATAACATCTCATCCATAGTTTCTTGTGAACTTCGTGTCTTAGCAAAGAAGCAAGAATTATATAATATTTCCCAAGTTTTCCGTGACGGTACAAAAATCAAAAAAGGTCCTAAGTACGTAGAAAGTACAGATTTAGAAGATTCTATAAGAGAATACATAAATACTAGCCTCACACATTCGATAATGTTTCGTCCATAGTTTCTTGTGAACTTCGTGTCTTAGCGAAGAAGGAAGAATTATATATTTCCCGGTTTTCCGTGACGGTACAAAAATAAAAAAGAGGCTTAGTAGAAAGTACAGATATAGCAGATTCTATTTAGAGAATACTTAGATACTGACCTCACACATTCAATAATATTTCGTCCATAGTTTTTTGTGAACTTCGTGTCCTAGCAAAGAAGGAAGAATTGTAAAATATTTCCCGGGTTTTCCGTGACGGTACAAAATTCAAAAATGGGCTTAATTTATAGTACTGATTCATAATATTATATTTAGATAATACTTAGATACCAACCTCACACATTCGATAATATTTCGTCCATAGTTTCTTGTGAACTACGTGTCTTAGCGAAGAAGTAAGAATATAAAAAAATATTTCCCGGGTTTTACGTGAAGGTACAAAAATCAGAAACGGTCTTAATATATAGTACTGATTCAGAAAATTTTATTTAAACTTTAAGCAAATATAAACCTCACAAATTCGATAAAATTTTGTCCAATTTTTTTCCGTGAATTGCTGCCTCTAAGTAATAAATACAAATTTGAAAAATTGGGGGGGGGGATTTTTAAGAACGGTATTTAATCGGATATCCACTTATTGCAAAGTAGGTGTGTAGAAGGTTTAATTTTAAAAATTAGTACAAAAATAGCATAATATTCTACGAAGCAACTCGAGACGGTACAAAAGTATATGTTTGCAAGGTACAAATTTTCCCGCCTTCTTTTCTGGCTGTTCCTGACGGGTACAAAAATCTTAAATAGTGGTACAAAATGGTACATAAATAGTACAATATTATGATGTGGATAACTCACCGAAACCGATGATGAGGTTGAGACGTTACCCTGTAACCCCAAAATTGATTTTTGTTTTTCGACGGTAAGTTGAATGGTACAAAAATTATTTTTAACATTTTTGACTAGTACAAAAATAGTACAAAATTTGACAAATGAGGTTTTGATGGTACAAAAATATGGGGTTACAAAGTAATGGAGCCGCTGCTTACACACTTTCTACCCGAGTCTAGAAAAGTTCGATAGTGGCTTCAGCTATTTTGTGCTGTCTGACAGACTGAATCCATTCGTAATCCATGGATACCGTCGTTGGCGAATAAAAAGGTCCTGCAACGGGTTACACAGGTTCTTTTTTAATGAGAAATGAGTACAATAATGCACAAGGACATGTAAAGGAAGAAACCTGACTTCTTTGATTTTTCTATTTTCTTTAGTTGTTGGTTGTACGTAGAGAGTATTCTTTTTTATTTTCAAGTTTTCATCCCAACGTCATATCCATACAATTCCATCTCCTGCAGTATGGCCTCATACGTCCCTTGTTTCTGTTTGTTCCTGTGTATACACTACAAAAATTCCACAGACATTTATGTTCATGGTAGAGTTCAACAAACTTTATGGTGTTGGACCGCCTCCTATTTATGGTTATTAAAAAATACATTTAATAAGCGAACTCATAAGAATGTTGCCTCAACTACAGCACAGACTCTACTGCCCTCAGAAAGTGTTACATTGATTGAGTAGACTGCAAATTGCTTTCATTATTTGTTCGGCGAATAAATAGGATAAAGTTTGAGAACTAACGAAAATTTTAAGAGAACTGTCGAAAACTAACGAAGAACTAACGTCCTGACTAGGTTTGAGGTGGGCAACGAAATTTGGCCGTTCAGGACAACACATTTCGCCTAATCATTTATTCAGTGAATAAATTGGATAAATTTGATAAAATGACTAAAGTTTCAACAAAATTGACCCATACTCTCTACATTCTACCAATACGGACCATTTTTTGAGAAAAATTCCGTGTCAAAATTGGGAAATTTCAAATTGCTTCCATTTTCTAATCGGCGAATAAATTGGATAAATTTTGGGAACTAACGAAAATTTTACGAGAACTGTCGAAAACTAACGAAGAACTAACGTTCTGACTAGGTTTCAGGTGGGCAACGAAATTTGGCCGCTAATGCCAACACATTTCGCCTAATCATTTATTCAGTTAATAAATGAGATACATTTGATAAAATGACTAAAGTTTCAACAAAATTGATTCACATTCCCTACATTCTACAAACACGGACCATTTTTTGAGGTAGATTCCGTGTCAAAATTGGGAAACTTCAAATTGCTTCTATTTTTTGATCGGCGAATAAATTGGATAAATTTTGAGAACTAACGAAAATTTTACAGGAACTATCGTGAACTAACGAAGAACTAAGGTCCTGACTAGGTTTCAGGTGGGCAACGAAATTTGGCCGTTCAGGTCAACACATTTCGCCTAATCATTTATTCAGTTAATAAATGGGATACATTTGATAAATTGACTAAAGTTTCCACAAAATTGAATCATATTCTTTACATTCTACCAATACGGACAATTTTATAATAAAAATTCCATGTCAAAATTGGGAAACTTCAAAGTGCTTCCATTTCTTGATCGGCGAATAAATTGTATAAATTTTTAGAACTAACGAAAATTTTATGAGAACTATCGAAAACTAACGAAGAACTAACGTCCTGACTAGGTTTGAGGTGGGCAACGAAATTTGGCCGTTCAGGCCAACACATTTCGTCTAAGCATTTATTCAGTGAATAAATTGGATAAATTTGATAAAATGACTAAAGTTTCAACAAAATTGATCCATACTCTCTACATTCTACCAATACGGACCATTTTTTGAGAAAAATTCCGTGTCAAAATTGGGAAATTTCAAATTGCTTCCATTTTCTAATCGGCGAATAAATTGGATAAATTTTGGGAACTAACGAAAATTTTACGAGAACTGTCGAAAACTAACGAAGAACTAACGTCCTGACTAGGTTTGAGGTGGGCAACGAAATTTGGCCGTTCAGGCCAACACATTTCGTCTAAGCATATATTCAGTGAATAAATTGGATAAATTTGATAAAATTACTAAAGTTTCAACAAAATTGACCCATACTCTCTACATTCTACCAATACGGATCATTTTTTGAGAAAAATTCCCTGTCAAAATTTGGAAATTTCAAATTCCTTCCATTTTCTAATCGGCGAATAAATTGGATAAATTTTGGGAACTAACGAAAATTTTACGAGAACTATCGAAAACTAACGAAGAACTAACGTCCTGACTAGGTTTGAGGTGGGCAACGAAATTTGGCCGTTCAGGCCAACACATTTCGTCTAAGCATTTATTCAGTGAATAAATTGGATAAATTTGATAAAATGATTAAAGTTTCAACAAAATTGACCCATACTCTCTACATTCTACCAATACGGACCATTTTTTGAGAAAAATTCCGTGTCAAAATTGGGAAATTTCAATTTGCTTCCATTTTCTCATCGGCGAATAAATGGGATACATTTTGAGAACTAACAAAAATTTTACGAGAACTGTCGAAAACTAACGAAGAACTAACGTTCTGACTAGGTTTGAGGTGGGCAACGAAATTTGGCCGTTGAGGACAACACATTTCTTCTAAACATTTATTCAGTGAATTAATTGGATAAATTTGATAAAATGACTAAAGTTTCAACAAAATTGACTCATACTCTCTACATTCTACCAATACGGACCATTTTTTGAGAAACATTCCTTGTCAAAATTGGGAAATTTCAATTTGATTCCATTTTCTCATCGGCGAATAAATTGGATAAATTTTGAGAACTAACGAAAATTTTAAGAGAACTGTCGAAAACTAACGAAGAACTAACGTCCTGACTAGGTTTGAGGTGGGAAACGAAATTTGGCCGTTCAGGACAACACATTTCGTCTAAGCATTTATTCAGTGAATAAATTGGATAAATTTGATAAAATGACTAAAGTTTCAACAAAATTGACCCATACTCTCTACATTCTACCAATACGGACCATTTTTTGAGAAAAATTCCCTGTTGAAATTGGGAAATTTCAAATTGCTTCCATTTTCTAATCGGCGAATAAATTGGATAAATTTTGGGAACTAACGAAAATTTTACGAGAACTATCGAAAACTAACGAAGAACTAACGTCCTGACTAGGTTTGAGGTGGGCAACGAAATTTGGCCGTTCAGGCCAACACATTTCGTCTAAGCATTTATTCAGTGAATAAATTGGATAAATTTGATAAAATTACTAAGGTTTCAACAAAATTGACCCATACTCTCTACATTCTAACAATACGGACCATTTTTTGAGAAACATTCCTTGTCAAAATTGGGAAATTTCAATTTGATTCCATTTTCTCATCGGCGAATAAATTGGATAAATTTTGAGAACTAGTGAAAATTTTAAGAGAACTGTCGAAAACTAACGAAGAACTAACGTCCTGACTAGGTTTGAGGTGGGCAACGAAATTTGGCCGTTCAGGCCAACACATTTTGTCTAAGCATTTATTCAGTGAATAAATTGGATAAATTTGATAAAATGACTAAAGTTTCAACAAAATTGACCCATACTCTCTACATTCTACCAATACGGACCATTTTTGAGAAAAATTCCCTGTCAAAATTGGGAAATTTCAAATTGCTTCCATTTTCTAATCGGCGAATAAATTGGATAAATTTTGGGAACTAACGAAAATTTTACGAGAACTATCGAAAACTAACGAAGAACTAACGTCCTGACTAGGTTTCAGTAGGGCAACGAAATTTGGCCGTTTAGGCCAACACATTTCGTCTAAGCATTTATTCAGTGAATAAATTGGATAAATTTGATAAAATGACTAAAGTTTCAACAAATTGACCCATACTCTCTACATTCTACCAATACGGACCATTATTTGAGAAAAGTTCCGAGTCAAAATTGGGAAATTTCAATTTGCTTCCATTTTCTAATCGGCGAATAAATTGGATAAATTTTGAGAACTAACGAAAATTTTAAGAGAACTATCGAAAACTAACGAAGAACTAATGTCCTGACTAGGTTTGAGGTGGGCAACGAAATTTGGCCGTTCAGGCCAACACATTTCGTCTAAGCATTTATTCAGTGAATAAATTGGATAAATTTGATAAAATTACTAAAGTTTCATCAAAATTGACCCATACTCTCTACATTCTACCAATACGGACCATATTTTGAGAAAAATTCCCTGTCAAAATTGGGAAATTTCAAATTGCTTCCATTTTCTAATCGGCGAATAAATTTGATAAATTTTAAGAACTAACGAAAATTTTAAGAGAACTCTCGAAAACTAACGAAGATCTAACGTCCTGACTAGGTTTGAGGTGGACAACGAAATTTGGCCGTTGAGGCCAACACATTTCGTCTAAGCATTTATTGAGTGAATAAATTGCATAAATTTGATAAAATGACTAAAGTTTCAACAAAATTGACCCATACTCTCTACATTCTACCAATACGGACCATTTCTTGAGAAAAATTCCCTGTCAAAATTGGGAAATTTCAATTTGCTTCCATTTTCTAATCGGCGAATAAATTGGATAAATTTTGAGAACTAACGAAAATTTTAAGAGAACTATCGAAAACTAACGAAGAACTAACGTCCTGACTAGGTTTGAGGTGGGCAACGAAATTTAGCCGTACAGGCCAACACATTTCTTCTAAGCATTTATTCAGTGAATAAATTGGATAAATTTGATAAAATGACTAAAGTTTCAACAAAATTGACCCATATTCTCTACATTCTACCAATACGGACCATTTTTTGAGAAAAATTCCGTGTCAAAATTGGAAAACTGCAAATTACCTCAATTTATTGTTCGGCGAATAAATTGGATAAATTTTGAGAACTAACGAAAATTTTATGAGAACTAACGGGAACTAACGAAAATCAATCGATCTGGATGGTTTTCGGTTCGAATTTGAATATGGGTCGAAAAAGTGTGAAGTTGGCCCGACCCATTTATTTCCTTAATAGTTTTTATGTATTTTCGGAACTAACGAAAATTTTATGAGAACTATCGAGAACTAACGAAGAACTAACGTCCTGACTAGTTTTGAAGTGGGCAACGCGAATGGGTCGGGCCAACTTCACAGGGGTTTGAGACGTTTGTTCGGTTTAGGATCTTGCCCAACGGAATTTCTAAAAGAAACACGTCTGGTGGATTGGGATAAAACGAATGCAAGTAGAATATGTACATATAGGTAACACGGAATAATAATGATATAAAATAATATAATATACTCGCAGTGGCGGCGATTAGGGGGTATGGGGGCAGTTGCCCGCCACCTTTTGCCACTTTCGTCCCCACCCTATGCTAAACCTTATGTACTAAGGGAAAGTAAACTGTCATTGTCATTTTGGAATCCAGTCGGCGCCACTGTGTACTCGTATGAAAGTACGGTGTAACTGAAAATTTTCCAAATCTTTCTATTTGAGATATTTTAGTCTCCACGTTCAGCTCCTTCCAAATTAAAATTATGAGTGTGCTGCTAATAGCAACTATAGTATATTGAATTATCGTAATTTTTTAAATTTTATATAGCCTATAACTATAACCACGTATTGGAAGAAATATAAAATGAAATAATAATATTTTGATTATGGCTTATTTTAATTACAGTCTGAAATTTTAAATAGAATGCAAGTTATTCACAAAATATAGTTTACATTACGTAATCGGAGAATCTTTGGAGTTATTGGAACATTTAACTTTCTTTTTACTTCAAATGCTTATGCAGGGTGCAGCGGCGTTTACGAAATTTGAAATATGTATAGATATAGCTCGTACAGCGAAATTTCAATTGGCAATTACATGTGGAAATTGTATATTTTTAATGACCTTAGTATCTAAGTTTACAGGAAGGAATGCTATTTAGCAGCTATTGTTTGAATATGACCCGTAAAAAACGAGTACCGCGATGCGCCACACATTCTTCCAAGCGGCGTCGGACGCTGGTACATTACTCGTTCTGACATGTTTGTTGGGATACTGGGAAGAACTTCTCTCATGCAATCCTCCAGTTAGAATCTTGTGGCAGGATGTGTTTGAATTACTTCCTGTTTCAGGAAACCTCATAAGGAGAAGTCCAAACAGGAGAAATCCGGGTACCGAGCTCAGGGGCGTAACGAGACTCATGGGGGGCCCCGGGGCAGACTACTTGAGTAGGGCTCCCAAGTTACTACTATGATAGTGGCATACAAAATTGCTAAATTTTAGCATATGAGGTGAAGCAAATAACATTTCCCTTTATTATGATTAAAGATGTGTTTGTTTTTTATAAAGGCTAGAGAGTTGGTGTTATTAGTACACTTTACGCACAGTAAGGCTACTCGGAAAAAAAATAAAGACTAGAAAGGATAGTACAAAATAACTAATAAAATAGATATTGTGAAATACATAATTTACTCATTAACAAATTAACCCGCGATCGCTGGCGCTATTAGATAAAATCTAACAATTGCAAAACTTTTATTATTTCTAGATTGTTACTGGAGGTAACAATGCGTTAAGGCTAAAATGCCTCCTTACATGTCTCTACTTGTCAACACTGTAGCAAATGTTATTGAAATTGAAAGCGAAACCTTATTCTAGCGGCTTTGATCCTAGCCGAGTGCACTGTTAGATTTTTTTCTAACATGCGAGTTATCGCGTCACATTTCCAGCGAATGATTGTACAACAGTTTTCCTTTGGGAAATACCGCTTTCATTTATTATTCCGTCTGTGTACAGTGTAGTGGAAAGGTGCATTGGTTCTTCCAATCTGATGATTGTAGTTTTTGGCATTGTGTTATTGAAGAGAATAGCAGTAAAATGTCTGACAAACAAACTAAACAGTACATGATGTGGCTGGAAGAAGAAGACACAGATGAAGTGGACATTGGACCTCAAGACACAGGTTGGGAAACCGATACAGACGGTCCATCAGAACATGAGGAAGTGCATACCGAGACAGAACAGTCAGTTAGTGATTCTGATGATTCTGTGACAGTTTCAAGACATGTGAATCGTGATACGTATCGAGGCAAAGATGGTTCAACAATATGGTTCAAGCAAAAAGCCCCACCAAGTAAAATAGCCAGACAGAATATTGTCACACAGTTACCAGGTGTGATAGGTGGGGCCAAGAATTTGAAGTCAATTCTAGACTGTTGGAAACTGTTCTTTCCGGATTCTCTAATCACATGTATTGTCCAATACACAAACGTAAAGCTCAAGGAAATGGCACCTTCCTACTCACGTAATACACGGGACTGCCCTCTAACTGATTTTGAAGAAATTTCAGCTGGAGTAAAGAAGTCACAGCACCTAAATACAGATGAGTTGTGGGCCACAGATGGAACTGCACCAGACTTTTTCATCGCGTCAATGAGCAAACGAAGATTTCACACTCTTCTCCAAGCTGTTAGGTTTGATGATATCACTACACGAGCACAAAGGAAGCAAGAAGACAACCATCTCCAATTAGAGAAATATTCGATGACTTTGTTAGTGTCTGCATGAATAGTTACAGGCCAGGTGCTTACACTACCATTGATGAGATGTTAGAAACATTCAAAGGACGATGCAAGTTCAGAAAATACATTGCAAATAAACCAGCAAAATATGGCATAAAAATATATGCACTCTGTAATGCTAGAACATTCTACACTCTAAATATGGAAATTTATGCAGGAAAACAACCATCTGGGCCTTACCAAGTTCCCAATGATGCACAAAACGTGATCTTGCGATTAATACGTCCAATTGACTACAGCGGAAGGAATGTGACCATGGACAATTATTTTACCTCCATACCTCTAGCTAATGAACTGTACACCAACCACAGGTTGACACTAGTGGGAACTCTTCGATTGAATAAAAGAGAAATTCCACCGGAATTTTTATCTGTCAAGGAAAGGCTTGGAAACAGCAGCATGTTTGCGTTTGGAGAGAAACCATCTAATAATTGTCTCCTCTGCTCTTATGTGCCAAAGAAGAAACAGAAAAAAATGTTATGATGATTTCCACCATGCATAATGACGACGGCATTGATCCTGACTCTGGAGAGGCAAAAAAGCCAGAAGTGATTACTTTCTACAATCTCACAAGAGGAGGAGTGGATGTTGTAGATCGTCTGAAATCTGAATATTCTGTTTCAAGAATAAGCAATCGCTGGCCTCTCACAATATTTTTCAGCCTTCTCAACATTGGAGTAATAAATGCTCAGATAATTTACAAAACAAATACAGGCGACTTGTTGGCTCGTAGAAAATTTGTTACGCAACTTAGTATGATGCTTACAAAACCACATATGATGAGACGGATGTCAGTTCCAAATGTATCACTTCGTCTGAAGGAGAAAATAAAAAGTATTGCAAGCATTGAAAGTCTGCCGAAAACTGAGAGAACTCTTGAATCAGAGGAAAAGTCCCGATGTGCCTATTGTCCCAAAAGAAAGAATCGATTCACATATCATTCATGTAGTAAGTGTTCCTCCCCAATATATAAAGAACATACAGAAACAACTGTTTATGTTTGCCGTGAATGTGCTGCAAAAGAAGCTGACTCTGAATCGGATTAGAAACATCCTCAATTATAAAACATTTTGAATTTGAATTTATATCAATAATAAATTGTATTTTAATGTGCTTATTGGCATTAATGTTTTAAATATTCATAAAGAAGAATGCTGTAACAATGTAAAATGATTTCAATGTTTAATAAAACATGTTTGATAAAATATATTTTGCAAATATTAAGTGATAACTGAAAAAAAAACAAGTTGTTAGAAAAAATCTAACACGCGAGTTATCGCGTGACACATGAAGGCGCGAGCGATCGCGGGTTAAGGTTAATGATTACTTACAATGCTTATGCTATAGATTAATTTATTATCAGGGAACTGATTTATATGTAGTAAAAATGTGCTAAATATGTAAATATATTTAGTTATTTTCACCAAAATATGGAGTTAAATATGAAGATAAAATTGTAAAAATTTACCTTCCTACCAGCCTAACAAAAACGCCAGGAAAATCCATTATAGTCTTCCGACCTTTTGGGGCCTCGGGACACCACCCCTGCTGCCCCAGCCTAGTTACGCCTCTGACCGAGCTGGCCATGGGATGTCATCGTAATTAAAAAACACTATCTGTGGAAAGGTCCGTCGGCAAGAAATCCATGCGCACTCTTGCATTCCGCTGTTCCACAGTTTACTATAAATGGCAACTTATGTACAGTTTAACGACACTGTTGTTACCCGCACATTGTTGCCAGTATCATCACCATTTCCTACTTAAATTATGCTATGAATGCTGCCGCACCTTGTATATTTCGTGTATAAAATATCTAGTTTAGGAGTTTATGAATCTTTAGAATGTTTCATTGTATTTTATTAGGAAAATTTTGTATGCAAAAATATCCCCAAATGAACCTTCCCTAACTTGTTTATCATAGTGTACGCTCGCTTGTTATTCAATTGAAAGTTCTGCTTCGCAACATAAATTTTGCCTTCAGTGAATGTCGAATAGAAATTGGTCGTTGAATATCTACATTTCTAGAGGTTAAGAAGAAAATATCAGAATACTTACTCAAGAAATGGAACTCGCTTCGTGATTGGCTCCCTGCTGGCTTTTTCGTAGTTGAAATTGTTATCAAGCAGCCAAATTAGTTCTTGCATCCATGTTGTTCCTACAAATGTACTCAAGTTAACAATGTATTCAAATATGTAAGCAATGTTAAACAACAAAATTATTATAACTCATTGAAAATAATATATAATAGAAGATCGTGAGTCAAAAATTAAACTTACTCTGTCAGCAAGGTGGTTATTACTTAGTAGTAAATACAATAGGGACATTCCACGAAAAGTGATCCTAACCCCTGTAAATTTCGAAGTCAGTCAATTTGAAAATTATTATTTTTAATGCATTAAACCTTAGAGTTTGTAAATTAATATGGTTTACTTGAAGTTCTTCATTAATTAATAGTTATTTTTAAGGTTTTTACAAGTTGTCTGAAACATACGATTTTTGCAAAGACTAACATCTTTGTAAATAAAGAACTTTCAGAAGTACTGACTCAATAATATTGGGTAATTTATTATAATAGTCATTTTTTCCATAGTGGTACTTGCTATAAATTAACAGACATTTGTTTTACATTATTTGTAATCACATTTAGGGGAGTTAAACAATTATAATATAAAAAATATGTCACACTAGTAACAATGTTAGTTTCTTTCTTTCGTTCCTTTGCACAAAGAAAAGTTTAGAAGTAAAGTCTATTATTATATAAATTAAGGCTAATAGTTCTCTCAGAGAAATACATTAGAAGTGTTTGAATGCATTTGTATGATACATTAAAATTGTATAATTACACACAATGATGCATTGAAATAGATAACTTTTAGCATAATTATATCCGTGCTACTGTAGTGACTGAGATTTGATTTTAAGCTAAATTGATAGTTTTTTTTTATTATGGCGGACTTTAAACCTATCGTAAGTAAAATTCGAAAAATACACTTGATATGCGGTTGATTTGTGGATGGAAGTGCTAATATTGAAATAAAATTAGATTATTGAGAAGTTTATGAACAACAATATACTGATAATATATATGTACGTACTTCACAACAAGGTCATTATTCTTTAGATGTCGTACAGAACCAGTTAAATTGTTATCTCGTTTGGTCTACTATTTTTAAAATTATTATTTTCATTTAAAACTTCACGTTGAAACAGGCCAAGAATGCCAAATCTGATAATGAATAAAACTCATTCTTATGTTACTTTAAAAGTAAACACTACATGCATTTTGAGTGGCGTCATTAGTCATTTTTAAATATCATTTTAAGTGTATATTCTCTCAATACGTGCCACTTATGAAACATCATTAGGCCTACTTTCATTCTGAGGCTATGTTCATAGACAACATAATGATCTACTTATTGGCTTGATATTTATTTGTATTTTATTGGAGAGATGCTGCCATAATTTGTCACAATGGAATGGTACCACATTATGGAATGTTGTGAGCCCTGTCTTCTACCTAGTCGAATAGCCTATACTCTATCCGGTAATCTCTGGATTAAGGCCGCGCATAAAGGTAGAGAATGGGAAAGAGCGAGTGGGTGGAACGAAGCAGTACACGCTGTTGCAAACAGCTGGTAGAGTGCCACACACGTAAATTTGCCGTTGCGTAGAAACGAATTTTCGTTTCGTTTCCCTCTCTCTTAGCATCACGTGTTCTACCCTGCTCGAAAACCTTCGCTATTGTTGCCATATTGTCATTCCATTCCTGGACACACTCGCGCAAACATCATTGAAAACAATTGAATAGCGCTCCAGCTCGCGGTTCATACCGTTCGGCAGGGACGGTAATGTGGCAATATAGCACGGCGTAGTCGTTGCTTCTTTTATGCAGTGCATGTTCATTGGCTAGCTAGTAACTAGTGTTGCCAACCGTAATAATGAAGCACTATTTCTGTCACTGAAGGGAAAGGCAGGTAACGTGGCGGTGAGTTTTGTTGGATTGGAAGCACCATATTTTTATTTTATACTAAGTATTTGACCGGTTTGACGTTGTTTGCGTGTGTGTATGTAAAAGTGTGTGTTTGCTAATGAACATTAAATTCCATAATGCCTCCAGTTCTGTCAAAGTTGAAATCAAAAACCTTGCATAGCCAAGCTCGGGAAATTCTAAGCAATTCAACTCTGGCTCCGGCAGGTGTTCTTGTAGAAATTGCATAGAGGAGGCTGTCATTTTTGCTGCTTAATGCGATACATATTGTTTTCTGTGTTAAAATTGCCATGCTTTGATGGGTGACCAAGTTCATAGCAGGGCCGGCGGAAGGGGAGGGCGAACCGAGCTGCAAAATTTAAAGAGAAGAAAAAAATAAGCCTATTGAAAACTGTGATCGAGCGAGATATTCTTTTGCGCTGAATAGTATTGAAATAGCATAAGAAGTCTCATTATTTATTTTATATTTTGATGTTTTAGTTAGGAATATATTGATTTTCAATTTTCCGTTGCTGCGTAATGACCGGGGGGGGGGGTCGAAATAGAGCGGCATCTGCCGCCACCTCCCAGGGAGGCAAAATGACTAGCGCCGGCCCTGGTTCATAACAAAAGAAAAAGCCGCGCAGCTTATCGTCTAGTGGCAGTATATGTACTTGTTATTGTTGTCGAAGCCGGCATCCTTTGTAAATGTACAACAAAGGCAACCGACTGTCGCAGATCTCAGAGAGGAAATAATAATACTGTTTGAGGAGGAGTGTTATGGTGCAATTGTAGCGGTTTAACACGTTGGCATGTTATTATCTGCCGTTGCAGTTCCATACCAGTGTATACGGGTTTTGGGAGTGAAAAGTTAGAACGCCACCAGTGCATTAATGCAATGAAAAATAATATATATATTTTTTTTATTTTGTTTGAAATCACTCAAATAAGGAATCGTATGAAGAAGTCTTCTTTGCAGCATTTTTGGTAATTTTACTTATGTGTTAGTTCATATTTTGCGAATTTTTAGTCCATATGTATGTAGCTACATACAAAGCCACTTGTTAGTACATATTAATCCTAGTCCTGGTATAATGCATGACGTTTAAAACTCAACGTTAGATAGACCTGAATTCTCTAATTTTATTGTTGTACGTAACAGCTGTGCATCGGTGCACTGCAGCGATTTTTCTATCTGCTCCATTAGCAACACTGCTTCTTTAGTTGTTTCGCGCATCGCACGGCAGATATAACTGTGCTGGACTCTAGCTGCAGTTGCTTTTCCCTCTCCACGAAATCCCGTTCCCTCTCAGATATTCTCTTTCGAGTCACTACATGTACAGTCTTGTTTTCGTTCGCTCGCTCCAGATGACAGGGACAGAGTATGCAAGAATATGGCATAGAAGATACATTTTCAGGTGTCGAAAATAAGCATTTTAAGTTAGTGAATTACATACAGTAAAATTTTGAAAAATAAAAACCTTAGCAAGCAAGAACTAGTTTGATAGAATTTCGGTCACGCTCCCTGTGGCCACCTGAGCAAAATGATTTCGCGATGACACCGGCTCGTTCATCAGAACCATTTATTCGGAGAATTTTTACCAAGGAACAATTGAATCGGTCACACGAACAACGTTGTATTAATAAAAACTGTCAGTGAAAGAAAAAAAAATAGTCATGCTTCTTTCTCATACACGTTTCCCTTAAACAGAAGCCCCGTCTATAGTGCGCGTCAAATCTCCTGCATATGGCCATAGCCAATAGCAGCGCACTGCAGCGGTGCCATGTCGAAATCTCACACGGAAAAGAGACAGCGTGGTCGAGCGAAACGCCTTGTCACGGAGAGCACGGAACATTAGATAATATAACATATAATAAACTTAATGGGAGAAAAGAACATACCTGATTAAGGACTGCATAATTCTTTCAATATTCTCAAGGTGGAAGTTGTAGAGCCTTTGTAAGATATTTTGTCCCGTAAAGAGTACGTTATCTTTTTGGCAGTAGAAAATTCGCCACGATCGTACGTAAATTTCAACGAACTACGTCTTTTTTCAAAGTCATCTAAAGTTGTCGTTCTTTTCGGTATGTTAATGTGCTTTCTAGTCTAGGTTATTGAAACATTGGAGCAGGCCCCGATCCACATTGTTTTGTCCCCGAACATATCCGAGAAACGGTAGCTTGATTCACACCACACGCTTGAGCTGTTAGATCCTGGCACTTCTTAAGGCAATTTTATTTCTCTGTTCGTCACTCGAACACTTTTTGTTTTTAAAAAAAAATTGTACACCTGAAAAATCACCTGTCGTGCCTGGCTTCGTACAAAACTGTATTTTTCTCTCTTCTCTCGCCATCACTACCACTTGGTTTACTCAACGACATGCTGCACACACACACTAAACACAAGGAAAAAACGAACAATGACGGTATCCTCTTCGTCAACTTCTTCTACCATCACTGGGAACGAACGTGTCCTGTTCCCTTAGGTAATCGGAAAGTTTTGGAATGCAACAGAAACGAAGGGAGAGCAAAAACGATACAATGCAAATACGTTTATAATAACATTGCTTCTACAGAGGGAACGGTATAAGCTACAATCACGCTTGTTTTTCGTACATACTCGCAAATTCATTATCTTTCCATCTGTTGAACTACTGACACTTGAAATAATCTATTTATATCCGAGCGCCAGGTACACGATTTAGTAGCGAGGTGAAACAGCTTCTGAACTAGGCAACGCCGCACGTCCGTGATTCGCTGGTGCTGTTCAGTCGTTCAAGGCCATATGCAGAAGATTTGACGCGCACTCTAGTTCGCTCCACTTTTTGTAAGGCTGGTGCAAGGAAATGACGATCAACCAAGTAGACGAATAGCGGTGTTCAAGTTCAGAAGATTCAACAAAATGCCTCTATTCTGCTTTAAACATTCATTTGATTAGTTATCAAGCACCACGAGACCATATATCACAAGCTCCACCGCTCAGAACGTGGTGCAAACGGTGCAGACACCAAATACACTACTTGACACCAAATAAACGAAGTAGACGAGTCGGTTTCATCATGTAACCAACTATACTGATCGCAGACCCACCTGGCGGCTGACCTACATAGCTCTATCCGTCCACCAATCGTCTTCGGGGTTGTGTGGCTCGATGAGTGTCAACAGCCTCAGTTGCGAAGTAAGAGCTGTAGGGGTAACGTCGCTCTCCCGTTACAACGTTGCCAAGAGTACGTCTGTTTTTGTCAGTTGTGTTTATTGATTTTGTTGTACGTACAGTGTTGGGGTGTTTTGTGTACTAATTTTTCGTGCTTTGTGTACTATTGTACAACTTTTACCTAGTAACTGCGCTGATCAACTCTCTCTCTCTCTCTCTCTGCCATTTTACAGTACATTTGGCAACATGCTGTGTACCCGACGCTCATTTGTTTTGTCCTGCCAGGAATCTTCGGTGTCTCGTGACTCGAAAATGTCCGATGTCAGTCGAAGAGAATTCAACTGATTGCTGATTCGTTGTTTTCCGGCTGCCAGTGAATGCAGAGAGTCAAAAAGTGCAGCGAATTAAATTCGAATCACACGGAACTGGATTTCCAGTAGGAATGCCCTAGTTGGCGCTGGACTAGCCTCACACGATACTTGTCACCGTACTTGTTGATAGACTTTTGTTCCCATAAGACATTGGCGCTGCGGCGCCAAGGGTCCCGGATTCGAATCCCGCTCAGGCTTGGTTGTTTGTGGATGTCCATTTATCAATTTCATCATTTCATCACTCATCCCCATCTTCGCAAATTAGCCAAGAGGCACAAAACGCGAAGTAAAATAAACTAAATCAATCAAACCATAAGACATTGCTTAGAGCAGACAATCTGTAAAGATGGACGAGCAATTTGAAGAATGTTGTAGGAAAACTACTGCTTTGTGCTATTATTAAAAATTAAAAAAGAAAAGTATGGACTAGAAATTTGCTCGAAAAAAATACCACGAAGAATCTTTTTGATGAACTCGGGTATGCATATTCATATATGAGATTCGGAGGAATCATTCACAAAAAAAGGTCAAACATTTAATACACTCGTAACAATAAGGATTTTCATTTTCAGCTAATCATATTTGTCACGTACACATCTCATCGCTTTACATTAATGAACTGAACCCGAATGCACTGCACGTCATCTCTTTACTTTTTTATTGATAAACTGAGAAACTAACAAAAACAGCTAACACTCGGACATCACAGACAAAAAAAACTCCTTTGAAAACTCACAGATTATCTTTACATGGCTAAATTTTGCTCTGATTGGCTGTTCCACAGAATCCAGTCGAAGAAAACCAGTAGCAATTGGAACATGTCCTATTCCTCCAAACCAATCAAGCAGCCAGGCAGGCAGCCATCACATCCGGGCAGGTAGCCAGTTCAGCGCCAACTAACTGGATATCCAGTTAGGTATGATTCTGTCTTTAGACGGGGCTAGGAAGTTCAACGGTGCAGAGAACTCTTCAATATATTCATGTAGCATGCCACTGCTATATTCTATAAGCCGAAAACATTTTCCCCCATTTTAACGTCTCTACCGTCGCTGTAGGCAACACTGTTCGTTACAACGTTGTTCGTGTAACCAATTTAATTGTGAATAATGGAACGTCCACAAACGACTGCAAATTAGCTGCAGAACAAGTCAAGGTAGATAGAGAGAACAAGTTTTGCCTAACGATAGTTAAGAATACTGCACACGCCGAGGTATTCTTGATAAGACCCTTGATTAGCTTCGAACAATCTTTCCTGGAGCGTAACTTGTCAGTACTGAATGTCGCACTGCAGGTCGATTCGAAATTTCAGGAGCAACGTATCTGTCCACACATTTCGCCTTCAATTGAGTGTTTCAAGATGAATCTTGTGTTTGCATTCTTCTTAAAGTACTACTGACATTGTAATTATCTTACTTATAATTATTGTATTATTTGATTTGATTTGTATTATGTCAGGATATTTTGTATTATTATTTCCCGTCATAATCCTTTTCCCGAAAAAAATAATCCATCCCTATGTCAAAGTTATTGGCTAGAAGTTTGGGAATTCTATAGTCATTGATGATATGCAGGAGACTCGCGATTAACCGAGTCCCGATTAACCAATTAGTCCGGGTTAACAGAGGGAGTGGTTGGAAAACATCGCGCTTCACAACGCACCCCCTGTTTGTTACTACTAGTAAGTTGGAGTCAAGTCACCGTCGTTACATTGTTGGTTTATCCGATTGTTACGGTGGTGTTTAAATCTGTGTAGGCCTATTCTAAGCGAGTAATGTAGTAGGAATGGCACACGGAAAAGGTGTGTGGATTCTCTGGAAACAACATTCAACACAATAAAAAGGTTGGATAAAGGTGAGTCTATTAAAAAGGTTGCTGCTGATTATGGAGTCGGGGAAGTGACTGTTGGAGATTGAAGACGTAAGCGGAAGGACATTGAAAAGTGGGTGAGTCAAATTGTGAGCGGGGGCAGTGGTTTAGCGCGGAAAACGATGAAGAAATTGAATCTGAGCAGTCCAAAAAACTATGAAAGACTTTTTGGTTTGATTTGGTTTGAGTTGCTGTTTTAAGTCCACTTTATGCACAGTAAGGCTAATCGGGACTGGACCTACAATTTAAAGTGGGATCCGAACAACTTGTGCCTCCACCGGGTATCGAACCCGGGACCCCTCGATTACAAGGCAATGACGCTCCCACTGCACCATGGGGGAGGCCCTAAAAAATACTTTTGGAAAAAGTAATCTTCTCATTTATGTTGTACTAGTAATAAATAATTACTATACAGTTTCAAGTCTTGTTTCGTCATTTAAGACCTATTAGCACATTATCTCCGCATTATCCGAGCTTTTTCCGTATCCGAGGTAGTCTCGGTCCCAATTAGCTCGGATAGTCGCGAGTCTACTGTGTAATGTAAAATGATTCGGTGTCATCTTTTAGCATCTTGTGAAATTAAAACTCACGATTTTGTGGATCCGTGTCAAAAGTACAGAATGTCATTCAATACCATCCTGATACCATAAAGTCAAGAAAAATTGTTGAACCATGTAATTCAATTACATCTGGGAGGTTGTCTAATTAATATGAGAACAATTTTTCAGATTTCTAATGCTAAAATGATACTTCTAAAATGGCAACTTATATCATATCTCGTGACCTATATTATGGAGTCTTCTAAACTATATTAATTAAACATTGAACATTTTTCTTTAACTGCCGTCCTTTCCATAGTGCCTTACACTCAAAAAGCCTTACGATTTTCTTAAGTTTTCGACTGGAGCTAATGAGACTAACGAGGTCGTGGTATCCTTTCAAATAGCGTTGTAAAAACCCTGCATGGGGCTTCATATGAAGAACTGCAAGTGCCAGAGTGTTGCAACTTTCAATGACAAAACATTGGTAACAAATCTATATTTTATAATCTATGGAACACATTTGTATTTTGTTTAAGACAGTTACGAGGAAACCCAAAATTGTAGCTACGTTTTTCAACCTGGAATAAAACATAATTTGTCCCTGCATGAAAACCTTAAACACGAGACTATGCTTCATGTATTTTATATTTTCGAGTGCAAGGCTTTGCCTTCAGATGATAACTCAAAAGCCACCCACTTCCACGTAGTACACAGCTGTAATTCAATCTTGCAGGCTAACAAGGTCTTAGCGCCTGTATGAACCTCTCTGGTGTACTGCATTCACATTTGTAGTCTCAGTTATTAGCATAGGCAAAGAAATTTTAGTCTCAAGATATTTTATTGCTTTTTGGCTCTGTCAGGGGTTTGTCTTCCACAATGAGTTTTAATTAATTAAGTTGGTGTTTTAAGTTCACTTTATACACAGTAAGGCTAATTGGGACTGGACCTACAGTTTAAAGTGGGATCCGAACCACTATGTACCTCCACCTGGTATCGAACCAGGGACCTCTTCATTACAAGGCGATTACGCTGTCACTGTGCCATCGGGGAGGCCCAAAGAGTTTTAATTCAGAAGGTATGTTTTACAAGACCTGTCCTTCATGTAGTTATTGATAAGGGGCTTCTCCCTGTATATTTTGACGCAAATAGCTGTCGTAGCGAGCCACTCAAAAACATTTCAATTTCAATTATTTCCATGCATATTTATGACAAGAAATGCTGTTTTTTCAGAAGCCTGTTATGTTTGCTGCAAATATATTTCAAATGCTTCCAAGGATATTAACGAACTTCATCATTGATATGTAAAAACAATACAGCTAAATAACCAGTGGCGTAGCGTTATAGTACGCCCGTACGCCCGGCGTTCCCAGATTTAAAATTTCAAAAATGCGTAAATGCTGTGAATATAAAGTAAAACTTGACTAATTCCATATATGTTTGACCTTCATGGCATTATAATAGCTATTTTTCGCGATCCGCTTGCAACGCTCCACTCACAACACTCGTTCTAGCATCGCTTTTCAATGCCTTTCCCGGCCGGACGCCGAGCAGGTTCGGCGTAAAAGACTCTATATTCCTTGCTGCCTTTCTGGAGGGAAAGCTTCGATGTCTACATCACGCGCGTAAATGCTCTCTCGTACGCCAGCGTACGGAGCTGCAGCAGAGGTCTACCGTGATTGGTTCATGTGACCCTTCCTGCCTTCTGAAGCAGACGACAGCTGTAGAATTCCTACCTGGTTCTTCGCGCTCAGTCAACTCGTGTTACGTGATGCTACAATACGCAATATTGACTGACGTAACTTTACCAATCTCAAATATACCGCTTCTTAATGATCACTGCATTGTATAATTTATCGCACGAACAGCGATGTGCATTTGAAACGAAAAGATCAACACAGTTTTTGTCAAATAAGTTGGTGAAGTCCTCGTGGTAGAAATTCAGCCTGTGGCTGCTCTACTACTTAACCCGCAAAACTATTATTTTTTTATTGTTATTATTTTTTCGTTATTATCTAACTGCTTAATATTGTGTCAATGGAAATGTTTACCATTCATTTGAAAACTCTTAACATCGAATGGTCTCTGGACAAAATTATTTTAAAATGTTTATTAGCATTCTCAAGATGTAATAAACAGTGGTCTGAATTACTAATCGGCACTGCTACGTCAGTAGAGTGTACGATATTTGGATCATCCACTCTGCTTTTCACAGTACGCCAAGACGACAGAGGTCCCTGGTCCGAATCCCGGCGTGAGCACGGGTGTTGTTTGTCAGTGTCCCTTCATCAATATCATCACTCATATTCATATTCGCAATTAATCAAAAGTAATAGAAAAGCGAAGTAAAATAAACCAAATCAATCAGTAGTTGGATCATCCACAACAATGACGTCTACTGTTGTGCAGAGGCGCTTGTGATTCAGGTAGGTTTTTTAATGACTTGCGTCATGCAGAAAGATATATAAAGAGGTATAGAACAGCAGAGTTCAAAACATTTGTGGCATAGTGAGGCATCTAATTTTCTAGCTAAAACATGCAATGATGATGTTTTATTGAAAACCCAGCTGACTTCAGGCAAATAAACAATACCTGTGGCGACTAATTTCATAAGTAAATTATTAAGCAAAAAAGGGCCGACCCTTCCTTAGGACTTGGCGTTCCCACCCGAAATACCCATGCTACGCCACTGTAAATAACCCCGTGAAAGAAACACTGTATAAAAACTAGAAATTATACGAGAAATTGCATTACATTATATAACGAAGAAACGCAGAACTTTGGAGTAAACTGCTTGACATACCGGATCTAGGAAATGTAGCAATCCACACGTCGTCCTTTCTCGGCTGGAAGTTATAGATCTTGGCGGCAATCTCTCTGTATCCCCAAGGCAGCAGCCACTTCTCGGGACCAACCTGAAACCATCCTTTTCTCTCCCCTTGAAAATCCCTGAGGAGCTGCTGATTGGCCTGCGGATCCAAGTCCTTTATTTCATGAGGAAATGACATCTCTCCTGTGCTACAGAGGGAAGAAGAGACACATAGAACCTCAGATACTTGTATGAATGATAAGTATGAATAATGCACGAGTTATAATTTTTAGGTGCGTCCGCACATATGACCATTTTGCACCATTCAGAGTGTACGAAGAAAAGTCCTTTTACGTAAAGTATGGGTGTATAGAGCCCATTGCGAAAGTTTAAAAATGCAATACTGTACGAAAGCATTTTGTACAAAAACCATAAATGGGAATGAAGAACATAGTTCAGACTATTCACACTTCGTCACTACAAAGATAAAATATACTAACCTTGTAATAAATACCACAACAAAGGTTTGTTCCAAGTTCATTTCTTACTGAGATAGGCCATTTGAGACTGTGCTTTGGTTCAAGCATCCGACCACCGAAATGTTATCTTACTTTGATTTGAACCAGACAAGAAATAGTCTGAGCTAAAGCCATAAGTCATGAAACATGAGTACAAGTAGAGGACTACTCCGCAGATAATACACTTTATTCAAACAATCCATTCAAACATAGGAGAAATGATACTATTCAATAAAAAATTGAAAGTTTAGTAAGGAACTGTTACACTGGTTAGTAAACACAAGAATAACTAAAACCAGGAAATAAGTAATTGTAGAAAAACTAGTAATCGGTGATGGTGATATATTACTTCGCCTTGTAATCAAGGGGTCCTGGGTTCGATACCCGGTGGAGGTACACAGTGACTCGGATCCCACTTTAAATTGTAGCTCCAGTCCAGATTAGCCTTACTCTGCACAAAGTGGACTTAAAACACCAAATCAAACAAACAATAAGAGAAGTTGACAAATTCCTTTCAACTCGCATGAAACTTACAAGTCATAACTCAACTTTGATCCGACACTCTCCCTGTAATCAACCCATAGACACAACATTATACACAGCGATAGCCTATGCATGGGGGATAATCTAAAATAATTAACAAAAGACAACTACAAAGTACACATTACCTCGAAACAACTCCAGCTAGATTGCTCCTGAACATCTAATTGCAGTGTCTTTCGCTATCGTTTATTACACAAACTTCTTAACGCGCAGAGTCCATAGTGTCATATGTATTTTGTTTACATAGACGAGATAAGATATTTCTGCACGTGTAGTCGCACTTCATTTCTGACAAAGGATTTCTTCACGTGTGTGATATAGCATTCTTGGAAAATTCAATATTAACATACTCATGGCCATTTTTAAAAAATGGCAGTAAGGTGATTTTACTTGTAAAATTGAATAGAGGCAGATTTGATTGAAGATTAGGCACACACAGGAGATGTACTACGTATAAATTTTCAGCGAAAACAGGTAAAACAGCGATAGCGAAAAATCAGGCGATGCCAGGCCGGCTCGGTAGCTCAGTGGTTAAAGCAATGGAACGGTATGTCAGAGACGCAGTTTCGAGTCCTGGTCGAGCCTGCATTTTTCGCTGAAAATTTCTACGTAGGTAGATTTGACGTTGTAAATTCTTCCCAGAGACCCTTTTTAGTTATGTTATTATAATAATTCACTATGTTCCATAATACCTTGTCTATTTTTATGTACTATAATAAACTTGACTCAGTTTATAGATGTTTTGACAATGAAATCACATACTCGCCACTGAGTGTCCCTAGAATACACCATGTATCCACTTTCACAATTCCAGCTCCCCTCCTAAAAAAAAAGTCAGCTGATGCCGATGCCACCGATACCAAAGTTCCAGGGTTTGAGTCGTAAGCAGTGGCTTGAGGTGACATTTTCCGTTGGGGAAGGAGATCCCGAATTTTTTTTTTTTTAAAAAAAAAACAAGAATTCATTGCTTCTGTATGGTACGTTATACTTAAAAAAATGAGCACTGGGTAAATTTCTTATATCCGGAAAACGGCTGAAATTTGCTAGTTCATTTATTTTCAATATTCGTAATTACGTATTCTACATTAAGAAACATTGTTGAAGGTGGCATTTCGCATATTTCACGGGAATAAGCTATATTTTCGACATATCGAGTAAGTTTTCTTGGTTGTTCCTTCCCTTCCGTAACTGTGGCGGTCACAGTTTCACTACCGTAGTCGGCATGCAGTGTTTCCACCCCACTCCACCCAAAAATACCTACGTAGCCCCACGAACCATTCATGCATAGCCCCACGAACCATTTCCGGTAAGGGTAGGTTAGGTTGGGTCACGTTTAGGTTACAATAGTTAAAAATTGGTTTAGAAAAAAAATGCGTAGCCGCACACACCATTCTCGCAAAGCCCCACGAACCATTGATACATAGCCCCACAAACCATTTGCGGAAACGTACCTTCTTCAGTTACAAAAACACGTGTTTGGAAACACTGACCGGGATACGTCATCAGACACAGGCAACATCCGGCTGGAAGGAAATGGATGCAACAGCTTTCGTGCATGGGTCACACATTTATATCGAAAAATACATGATTTACTGGCAGAATTCAATGAATGAACGATGCGAGAAAACACTTCCCCCAACTTCCACAACTATAAAGAAAGTAAGTAATTTCTCCTGTAAATTTGAAGAAATCCGCTTTCCGGATATAAGAAATTTACCCGGTGGAGACACCAAATACACTACTTGACACCAATCAACCAAGTAGACGAGTCGGTGTTGAGAGAGTGAAAAAGTGCAGCGAACCGAAAGGGGCTTGGCTCCGCCCCCCTCCTTCCTATCCTTCTGCGCAATTTTGCTCCGTGATCGAGTATAAAATATGTTCAAAAATAGCAGTGAATTGCATTTCACGTTACACTTACCTTTTTCGTTGTGTTTCTCACGTGTTGCGCTGTACTCTTTCTCAAGCAGAATGAAACAAGCTCCCTTTTCCTTGCTGCGAGTTAGGACTGACTGACCTTGACAGATTACACAACACCCGTGGGAATACAAACAGACGGTATACAGAAATACTGCAGCCTAGTATTGCCATATGAAAGAACGTTTCCCTAAACACAGGGAAATTCGTGCATGCCTAGCCGGATTCGTGTATAATGGATGTTACGTCACATGAGCGATAAACGTTCACAGGCTGTAGAGAACGTGAAAAAACATTTATTTCCTCAATGAAGAATGTGATAAGTAGCATTATGTGTGCGTGTGTGTGTGTGTGAGGTGATAAATGAGTTATCTGAAGGAGAAGGCAATATAGAGCGACCACAAGGAAAATAACCTTCGGCTAAAAGTTCACCCTCCCCTCCATCGGTTCAACTCGGCCCATAAGGAAGCATGCTCCACTCTGTTCCTCCCCTCCACGCGGGAGGACGATGCACGTGAGTTGCGGGTCTGCGCAGGCTCCTTTGCATGTGGTTCCACTATACCAGTGTTGCCAGTGTCTTCATCCTGACAGTGCCTGTATTTTCCATAGCGTATTGCCATTTTAAGAAATTTATTTCACCCCAAAAGTAAATGCCAGTGGCAATCACAAAGCCATTTCGTTGGGTTGTATACATAAAGCAAGGAAACCTTCCCGATCGCTTAGTGGTAACGTTGTCGCCTTGTAACCAAGGGATCCCGGGTTCGATACCCGGTGGAGGCACATATGGCACAGCGGTTCGGATCCCACTTTAAACTGTAGGTCAAGTCCAGATTTGCCTTTCTGTACATAAAGTGGACTTAAAACAATAATTCAATCAATTTAAAACAGTTATCATTTATCAACTATTTGTAGCATCGAAATAAGGCCTCTACACTCCGTCCCGGAAATATGTGAAGCCAGCAATATATATTTATAGTCTCAAATACAATTTACAGCTTTTATCTCATATATATCTAGAATTAAATTTTGTATACTTATAAATGAATTCAAATTTGAACTTTTGCTTTCTATTGATTATTGGTGTTTCTTATTTAAATAGTGGTATTTGTATAATTTCTTTATTATTCTCAAGCTTTTATAGTTTGTTAGGCCTACTTGTTTATTTTTTGTTACTTCTGTCCTTTAGTTTTCTCCTTTGTTCAAAATATGTAATATATGTATGTTATTTTTTGTATTTGTGTAACTTTTGTATTTGTATAACTTTTTGTATTCGTATTTATTTAAGGTTTTGTGTAATAACTACTATGTGTTTGTATCATGTATTATGTATTTATGTAAATTATATTGTATATAGCAAATTGTAATGCCTATTGTAATTGGAGCATTCGCTCTGTTATAGGCGACTGGTTAATAAATAAATAAATAAATAAATAAAGGTCTCGCATAACAGTAGAGAAGGGGAGAAAATAAGTGCGCAGAGAAAAGCATTGCGCTCTGCTCCAAACAACTAGCACCGGCAGCCACGTTTTCCCTTCCACGTACTCTCACCCCCTCTCAATTTTCGAGTCCGCTACAGTGTTGCCACAATCTCAGGGCACAATTTCCCTTTCCTTTTTCAATTTCCCCTTTTTGGACCAACATTTTCCCTTCACCTAAAGAAATAATAATAGTAATTATTATTATTAATATTATTATTAGCAGTAGCAGCAGTAGTAGTAAAATTTCCGTTGGTCAATCTTTGTATGAATAGAAATGTTACACACATTTTTCACATACATGTAAACTTCATCGCTTTCTAGTCAAATGTTTTGAATCCTGGTCAGGAATCCATTAAATCGTTAATCCTCATCGTTACAATTATCCGAAGATACAGAAAAGCGACGTACAATAAACTTAAAATAAATATAAATAGATACGGGAGTAGAAATAAGAAGGAACAGAAAAAATCAAAATGTGAAAATGAAATTGGAGCTTAACATAAACTGCAATAATGTAGAGTCAGAAGTCTTAAAATTTCCCTGAAATTGTTATATTTTTAATCGAAATTCCCTTTTCCCACTTGGCTAAAATTTCGGTACGAATATCCCTGCAAAAGGGAAATTTCCCTTCATGTGGCAACACTGGTTCGCTAGAGTGATTGATTGATTTGGTATTTTAAGTCCACTTTATGCACAGTAATGCTAATCGGGACTGGACCTACAGTTTAAAGTGTGATCCGAACCACTATGTGCCTCCACCAGGTATCGAACCCAGGACCCTTAGTCCCGTCGAGTCAGTACTTGAGCAGACACTTGTGTTCCATATCTTGCTCCTTATATTCCCGGGACTGAATGCACAAGTAAACCGTTGCTAAGGAAGTTTTTCGCTCTGATGTTTTCTACACGCAGAAAAAGAACTCGGTATTGTACAGTCACGGACACTGCTGGGTTGTAATGATTTAATTGAAAGTCAATGGTGTTTTTACAACCCAGAAGTGTCCGTGACTATACAACGACACCATGTGTATTTGTACTCAGAACAAATATAAGTACACCGAACGGCAAAAGAAACAGTAGGTGAATTGTCCATCACAATTTTCATTCTGTCTGTATTGCACAATATGATGATAAAGAATTGAAATAAAGACGTCAAGAAGCAGAGGGCAATGCCTGTTTCGCACCAACATAATTATATTCCTTAAAGCAACACAGGATGTAGAATAAAAAGTAATGAAAATAGCGATGGGAAATATGCCTACCATTATCTTTGCCGTTGACTGTACCACACTAAATTACAATATACAGAGTCGCGATTGATTGATTGATTTGGCGTTTTATGTCCACTTTGTGCACAGTAAGGCTAATGGAGACTGGACCTACAGTTTAAAGTGGGATCCGAACCACTATGTGCTTCCATTCGGTATTGAACCCTGGACCCATTGATTACAAGACGACGACGCTACCACTGCACCATCGGGGAGGCCCTATACAGAGTCGCGAAAATTATGTTCATATTACAATACACTGTGTTCTGTCTATTAAATGTACACCCAACGGCGAAAGAAAAAGTAAGCGAATTGTCCACCACCGTTTTCATTTGGTCTGTATTACACAATGTGATCACAATGAATTGAAATAATGACGTCAATAAGCAGAGAACAATGCTTGCTTCGCACCAACATACAGGTAATGGACAAAATAATATGAACACCTTGGTTTGCAAAGTCCTACGTATATACGCCTTCGTGGAAAAGGAACAACACTCAGCAGAGATTTCAACCATCTAGTGGCGATGAAAGCAAACATATCAGTCTATCAGAAGCTGGTGTGAGAGTTGCATGCGAGCAGTCAGCTATCCGTCAAATGCAGGTATGTCCGACCTATCAGATTTCAAAAGAGGCATGATCATTAGGGTGATGACTTTTTCATTTTTTTTCTCAAAAAATATTTCCTGTAGCACAAATGGATGAACTTTTGCCTATTAATAACTAAAATGAGGTATATTCCACTGAAATATTGAAAAAGGTCACGCACAAACCATTTTTAAATTTTATGTATGCCATTTTACCATTTCATAAAATTGTATTAACAATATTTATATATAATATAATTCAGCAAACAGAGTTATGCAATAATTTATGCACCAGAGAATTGTATGGGATATTCCAGAAAATCATAGAACGCTGTGCGCCGTCTGGCCGGATTGTGACGTCACGGTGACGTAATTACATGGGAAGCTTCTGTACAGTACTAAAATTTTCTTCAGCTGTTTCGCAGTGTGGTATAAACTGCTATATAAGCAAAGTGTTCAAAGCGGGTAGTTGAGTTTTGATTAGATTAATTTGGTTTGATTGATTGATTGTTTTAAGTCCACTTTATGCACAGTAAGGCTAATCGGGACTGGACCTACAGTTTAAAGTGGGATCCGAACCACTTGTGCCTCCACCGGGTATCGAACCCGTGACCCCTTGTTTACAAGGCGACGACGCTGCCACTGCGCCATCGGGGAGGCCTAGATTAATTTGGTGTCAACATTATTATTGCCTTATAACTATTGCGCAATGCGCAATTTCGCATTATCCAGAGTATATTATAAAGAAATCCTTGTATTATTTGGTGAGCTACATTGAACTCTCTCGCTAATTATAATTGAGCATCTAATATATTATTAGTGTCTGTCTTTTTTTTTATTTTCTATAATTGTTTTTTGCTTGTTTTTAAATAAAATATATGGAAACTCAATAACAGTTTCTTTAATTTGTTACGTATTTAATATTTACGTTAAGGCCTTTTCTATTTCTGTTGCTGAGTAGAAGACAACATGTCGTTTAAGAAGACCTTTTCTAACACGGAGAAGAACAAGGAAACCTGGACAAAGAACTTAGTCCAGTTTCAAGCGACATCAAGAAGATGCGAAGTGGCAATTTATGAAGCACCCTTGAGTGAACGGAGTCGCATTCCCCTGAAAAGCCACGTCCTTGGATGCTTCAAATTTCTTGAATACACTGCCAAAGAATGGAGAGAGAGGATCAGTCTAATTTCTGTGGAGCTTAAAGCCCTATGGAGCAAAACATTGAACTTCCCGCATGTATCTGATCAAGCCATTTGTGCAAAACTAGCAAACCTTCTGAAAGACTATGAGCGATGCAGAAAGAAACAAAACTTTGATTCATTGAATGAACTGTTTGACGTGACCAAGGTGAAAGGCGAATGGATGTGCAAAGAGGATGAGAAAACCTCTACAAACTGCAAATTGAGAGCAAGTGCCAGGTTGGTTATTCCAGTTGCAAACATGCTAGTGGAAAGACCATCCACCCATCCAAGCGAAAGAAGGCAATGGAAGCGACTGTGTCAACACTTACCAGCTCAGTGTCACCTGATTGTTCTGACAGTTACACGGACTCATCCGACAACAGCAAGGACAGTCCTTGGGAGGATGAGAATGAAGCATCAACGAGCACAAGGAAGCATAACCCAACAGGCATTGCAAGATGCCTTGTTACAAGCTCAAAGCTGTCGTCCCACGGAGCAGCAAAGGTGTGCCGCCAGCTTTCTGGTGAGGGCATTGAAATCCCAACACCATGTCAGTCAGCAATCCACAAGTCTATCTACACGAGAGCTGCTCAGATGAAGAAGCACTTGGTGAGCACGCTTCATCTGGAGAAGTGGAGCATACACTTTGACGGCAAACACATTGATGGCTTTGAATATCAGGTCGTGGTCCTCAAGAATGAAGCAAAAGAAATTAAGTTGTCTGTACTCAAATTGAAAGATGGGAAAGCTCAAACAATCGCAGAAGGACTCCAGGATGGGTTAGAGGAGTTCAACCTGTGGGGATCAAGTGTGATGATTGTTGCTGACACAACAAGCGTGAATACCGGCAAGAAGACGGGCGTTGTTGTTCAGCTGCAGCAAATGTTCGAAGAGAAAGGTCACCCCAAACCCAAGTTCATCAGTTGCCAGCACCATGTGCTGGATCGCGTTCTTCGTGTTGTCATGGACGATGAGCTCCATGGTTCGACTAAATCACCGAACATCGAGTACTTCTTTGTGCAGGATTTGATGAGCAATTACGATAAATTGAAACCAGCCTTCAGCAACGGTAAAAGTGAGATAAAGGAAACAGGCAGCTGGAGAGACGACATGAAGTTTCTCTACTACCTCACTCGTGTCTTCCGTCATTTCACTGACAGGAATGAGATCCCCTTCATGAAGTTTCAACAGATCCCAAACATCAGCAATGCACGATGGAACTCTCGTGCCATTCTCGCCCTTCTTGAGTTTATTCTGATGCCTGAAAGCCGGAACAGGCTGTGTCAAATTTGTTCATTCATTTCCTACTCATGGGCTGACCATTGGTTCAGCAGTCAATTGTTCAGCGCTGAAGTTTTTGATGAACTATCTGCAGTTCTGAATGACTACCCAACAGGTCTCAAATGCTTGAAAACCCACTGGAAAACAGACGAATCTCCAATCAACATTGCCCAAAGCAACCAGTGCTGTGAGCATGCGATCAAAGTTATGCAAGACTTGTACGACTCCTGCCGCAACAAGGACAACCTCCCACTGAGATTCATCCTGTCCAATGACATTATCGTGAATAATTGACTTCCTTGTGTGTTTGATGACCCAATATAGTGTTGTATATATGTAACTCTAAAGCTTGTGTTCAATTTTATATCTGCTTAGAGTGACTTCAAAAAATGGGCAAAAAAACTGATAAATAAAATTTTTAAAATCATTTTGTGCGTGAGGTTTTTTTATCTAATCACCTTGAAAGTAAGATTTTATGTAATCTTTAATGAAAGCTCATCAAATTATGATACAGGGAAATGAGGTTGTAAAAAAGTCATCACCCTAATGATCATAGGAGCCCGCCTGGCTGGAGCATCTGTGACAAAAACAGCTACACTTGTTGGTGTAGCACGGAGCACAGTGTCAACTGTTCTGACAGCCTACAGACAACATGGAAAGACAACGTCTGCAAAGGAGAATAGTGGGCGAAAAACAAAGTTATCCAACAGGGATCGACGTGTGTTGAAGCGAATAGTGACTCGAAAGCACAAGACAACACTGTCCCAGATAACCGCAGAGATGAACAATCACCTCCAGGACCCTGTATCAACGAAAACCATTCAAAGGGAGCTGCATTCTGTGAACATTCATGGCAGAGTTGCCATCCCCAAACCGTTGGTGACTCCACGTAATGCAGTGACATGAAGAAGGTGGTGCCAAGAGCACAAGAATTGGACACAGCAGCAATGGGAACATGTGATATGGTCAGACGAATCGTCTTTCACATTATTTCAGACCACAGGACGTGTTTATGTGTGGAGAACTCCTCCTGAAGCATTTGATATTGACTGCTTAGTGCCTACCGTGAAATATGGTGGGGGTCTGTGATGGTTTGGGGGGCTATATCTTGGAATGGTGTTGGCCCACTTGTCGTCCTGCGTGGGAGAATCAACGCAGAGAAGTCCTGCACCATCCTGAGTGACCACCTCCATCCCATGGTTCAGACTTTGTTTCCCGATGCATGCCCCATCTTCCAACATCCAACATCACTGCTAGGTGTGTTGATGCATGGTTTGATGAGCACAGTGATGAGGTAGAACATCTCATCTGGTGTCCACAGTCCCCCGATCTTAACATCATTGAGCCTTTGTGGGGTATTTTGTAGGCCAAAGTGCGTAATCGGTTTCCACCTCCAATGACACTTTCGGAACTTGAGACTGTTTTGTGCGAGGAGTGGCTACGTATTCCAGTTCACACTGTACAGGACCTTTATTTGTCTATCCCACGTAGGATACAAGCTGTCATTCAGGGAAAGGGGGGGGCAACCCCCTACTTATACAAGTTTTCTGCAATTGCATTGGTGTTCATATTATTTTGTTTATTACCTGTAGTTTCATTCCTTAAAACAACACAGGATGTAGAATAAAAAAGTAATTAAAATAGAGGTGGACAATTTGCCTACCATTATCTTTACTGTACGTTAGTCCAGTGGAGCAACTACAGGGGGGAGGGGCATTGCCTCCCCAATCTTCGACGGAAGTAAATTCTAGGAGGGGCAAGGGGGGCAAACATTGACGACCAAGGGCACCTGTAGGGGGGCAAACATTGACGACCAAGGGCACCTGTAGGGGGGCAAAGGGAAGAATTCTCCCCTTCTATTTCAAATTTTATGCAAAGAATACATTTCGTAAAATATTCTTGCTCAGTTTCGTCAAGTTCAGAGCCGTAGCTAGGTGGCGGCACGAGCCGGCCATGGGTGCCGAATTATCTAAATGAAAAGAAGTTGTGACAGAGAAAATGCCTTGGCACCCCGTGATATTATTTGCGCCCTTATGGGGGCACAATATGGGGGAGGGCAAACACTGACGGCCAAAGGCATCTGCAGGGGTGCACAGAGAAGCAATTGCTCCCTTCGATTTCAAATTTTATGCAAATAAAAGTACATTTCTTAAAATTTTCTTGCTCGCTTCGCTCGCAATGTGATTCTTTTTTGTGATCTAATGTATTTAGATAAATAATACGTGTTGTATATAACATAACCCCACAGCTCTACAGCACCTTGGCGGGCCTTGGCTTACCTACCGACTGCTGGTCTCCCTCCCACACTGTTCCGCCGTCACCTGTTATAGCGTGGAGGTTTCAGACCAGTGTTGGGGTGACGGGTGATCAGCCCGACGAACCCCCAGCCGTTGTTGTAGGTCTTCTCGACCGGGTTACGCTCACTCACTCGGAGCTTCCCAATTTCCTCACGATGGTGGGTTGCCACCGGCCCTATACGTAGGCCGAATAAATTCCGACCAAAGCCGGATTCGAACCTACGACGTGTTGTATATATGTATTGAATAAACTTTGAATACGTACAAAATTAATTTTAGCATGTTGCATATGTGTAGAACATCTGTTGTAAATGTAAGTTATGCATGTTATATGTACAAAGAGAATTATCTTCGGAATGCATTTATCATCCATTTTCTGCCATTCAAAAATACCGTTTGTGTCCTTGGCTTCCATTATTGACTAATGTGAAATTGACTGTCTTGAAAAAATATTTCAAATCGTTTGTTCCAAACAAATGCTTTAGTACCGACTTCTACCCCCTCTTTGCGTAATTTATGAGAATGATAACGTCTCTGATACTACTACTACCACCACTAGTAGTAATAATTATAGTAGTAATAATAATAATAATAATAATAATAATAATAATAATGCCTTATTATTATTGTGGTTGGTACGTTTATTGTGTTACTTGCCCTCCCCCACAAAAATTCGTGGTTGTGCCTTTGCGTCAGTCACAATCTCTCAAACATTTTACAAAAAATTCTGGCATCTCCTCTGGTGTAACGTGGACTTTCCTGTAATAAAGTAATACCAAGGGGGTATTCCATGTCAAATCTCAATTTTTAAATCTACGATTGTCATTTGGATAAAAGTTGAAGTATTTTACATAATTAACTTAGAAGGAATTTTACGTGTTGTTGCTTTATTTTAACCTTTTATTGAATTCTTGGTATAAGTTCACTCTATGCACAGAAAGGCTAATCGGGACTGGACCTGCAGTTTAAAATGGGATCAAAACCACTATAACGTGTCCCAGCTAACTGTGGAGGAAGTCCTCGCATAGCGTTAGAGAAGCGAGGCAAATCGAGAGGCCAGACCGAAGCAGTACACGCTGTTGGAAAGGTTGGTAACTGCAGTCGCCTTCCCCCACTCCACGCAATTCGGTCTCTCTCGCGTCTTCATTGGTGGAGCCGTCTCGCGTCACTACTTGCGCAGAGACTTGTTTTTGTTTGCCTGCTCCATAGTTAGCTGGGACAGAGTATATGTGTCTCTACCGGGTATCGAACCCTGGACCATTTTAACTTTTTGATTTATTTTTGTATTGTGTCCTTCCCGAGGCACCAAGAAACAATTAATTTCTCCTACAACTGTTACATTTTACTTACAACTTCACTAGAATATCCAAAGGTCAATTACTTTCTCTCTTTGTCTTAAATAATTTATTTTTCATCGTTATGGCGTCTAACTACCATGGTAGAGAACCGGGTGCGATCCCGGCGTATATTGTTTCTCCACCTGTTCAAGCGGATCTGGCGCCCACCTAGTGTAGATACCTGGAGGAAACTCTTAGGGGTCAAGGCGGCCAGGGGAGTGGTGCTGATCACATCACCCACATCTTCGGCCGGGATCAAGAAAGTGTGTGGCTCTAACTCCACATCACCCACATGCACTTTACTTTTTTTTTATTTTACATCTGAAAATTCACATATATTAAAATAAATTTCTTATTAAGTAAAGAGGCAGTGACACAAAATTGTTTACTTATAAATTTGGGAAAGTATTCTAAGGGTAGTTAAGTTAAATCAACACTACAGTATTATGTTTGAAAATTCCTCAGAAACTGTAAGAAAAATATTGATCAGTATAATAGTTACTTTAATATTAAAAAATGTAGTCTGTGCCTCCCCCCGTGACAATTTAATTCCCCTAAGATATTATGTGACTGACAACTGTAGAAGTGCATCACTGCGTGCCTCTTTTATTTCAAGAAGTTAGAATTAATATCATAGAGGCGTTGAACATCATTCCCAGAATTGATCCATCCCTCTGTCAAATCATTGGCACCCACAACAACCATATTGCGTCAGGAATCAGCAGTAGGAGTCTGCTGGATCGGGAAATGGGGAGGGAGATGACATCCATATTCGGGATGGATCAGTAGCGTACGCAGGATTTCATCAAGGGGGGTGTTATTTCTAAAACTTTTTTTCCAAATTCACATTACCATTGTGTTATTATACTTTAATTAAATAATAATAATCACAATTAATTAATAATACTTATAATTAATTAATTAGCTGAATTAATACTAATAATACTACTAATACCACTACTACTACTGTTAAGTAGTAGAGATCTACATAAATATAGTATTTATGAAAACAATAGAATGAAATTACTTTCTGGTCATTCGATTTTTTCAAATCCTGGGAGCATTTTTTTTTTTTTTGTTTCTTTGTTACGAAATAATTGTCTGGTCAACGAGGTGAGACATTTTGAAGAGAGACATTCAAACGTGCTGCGGTAAACAATATAATGAGAAGGCGAATTGGTGACTGTGTTCTTGTCCGCCTAGCCATAAATACAAGAAAATATATTAAAATAAATTGAAATAATCAAAGTATGGGACTCATCCAAGGAGCTGCGGTGGTCTGGTCGGTAGAGCGTCTGACAAGTGACAATCACGCGGGAGATCCCGATTCGATTCCCGAAATTGGTTGGATTTTTCCGGCTTTTTCCCCGCATAAATGTCCCCGATAATTCACATCTGGATTATCTCGCTGTTCTTGCCAACAAAACATTTTACAATAGTTAAGCTTATTGTCGTTTGAATAATTGTCTAGTCAACAAGGTGAGACATTTTAAAGAGAGACATTCAAAAGCGCTGCGGTAAACAATGTAATGGGAAGGCGAATTGGTGACTGTGTTCTTGTCCGCCTAGCCTTTGTCTATACATTAGCCTCTTACAACGTACCAGTAACTTTATTTAGTTAATTCTCATTGTTCACACAAAACAAAATACATGTTCGTTGAACACTTGGCGTACGTAGAGGGGTGCCCGATGGTGTTCCAGCCCCTACCAAAATTATGAGAAAATCAGAATTTTCAAATAAAAGTCAGTTAAGAACTTTAAAAAATCAAAATGTGTAAATGCGAAGCCTCTTTTAAAGTGAATCCCGATTAACATTTTGTCTTTGAATACAATGACTGCGGAGATCGGTGCAGCCATTAAGGACCGCAATCATGCCCTAGATCGATTCAATAGAAACCACACTGCCGCAAACCTCGAGCAGTTCCGCATTAAGCGTGCCCGTGCCCGTCGGCTCATTCGAGCCAGTAAAAAGGCGTGCTGGGTCCAATACGTGTCTTCTCTGACGAAGCAGGCTTCGTCGAAAGCCGTTTGGACCAAAGTACGTCGCTTCCAGGGGGGTGCATCTACTCCTCTGAGCGCTCTGGAGCACGATGGGACGTTGTACACTGATTCCGGAGACATAGCTAATATCTTGGCCACGCAGTTTTCTGATGCATCTAGCTCTGAAAATTATGAACCACGTTTCCGCCGCGAGAAGGACCGTCAGGAACGACGCCGTCTAGATTTTCGAAGTCATAACACCAACTCTCCATTCACTGAACGGGAGTTCGATCAGGCGCTTCGAAATTCTAAGAATACTGCTCCTGGAGTGGACATGATCCACTATGAGATGCTTCGTCATCTGCCCATTGGCGCAAGAAATTTCCTTTTGACGGTATTCAACAGGCTTTGGTTGGAGGACTCTTTCCCTACTTCCTGGAAAGAAGCTATTATTGTTCCCATCCTGAAACCAGGTAAACAACGCACCGCAGCCTCGAGTTATAGGCATATTGCCTTAACTAGCTGTGTGTGCAAGTTGATGGAACGCATGATCAACAAGCGTTTCACCTGGTTTTTGGAGGAAAACTCATTGATAAGTAATTTTCAATGTGGTTTTCGCCCCAACCGTTCCACACTGGACCATCTGGTTCAGCTGGAAACACACATTCAGGATGCATTCCTCAACAAGGAACATTTAGTTGCAGTTTTCTTTGACCTCCAAAAAGCATATGACACAACGTGGCGCTTTAGCATCATCAAGCAGCTCCATTCTTGGGGCGTGCGTGGCCATATGGCGTACTTCATTCGAAACTTTTTATCAGATCGTTTTTTCCGCGTACGTGTTGGGAACTCCTTTTCGGATCTACACGAACAAGAGAACGGTGTCCCGCAGGGCAGCGTATTAAGTGTGACTCTGTTTGCCATAGCAGTGAACAGTGTTATGGCAAGCATTGTTGCCCCTGTACATGGTCTTCTGTATGTAGACGACCTCACGATCTTTTGTCGCTCACGGAATCTCGCGTCAGCTTCTCGTCAACTCCAACTGACGATAAACCGTTTGGTTGAGTGGTCCTCCCAAACAGGTTTCACCTTCTCATCCGAGAAATCCGTGTGTGTTCACTTTTGTCGTCAACGTACATGTCATTTTGATCCTGACCTGTACATGGGGAAATCTCCCCTGTGCTTCGTGAATGAGGTCCGCTTCCTGGGCCTCATTTTCGATAAGAAATTGACATGGCTACCTCACCTTCGCCAGTTAAAGTTCTCTTGTCTTCGAGTTCTCAACCTTTTACGTGTTTTATCTCACACTTCCTGGGGTGCTGACAGGATGGTACTGCTTCGCCTGTACCGTGCACTGATCAGGTCGAAGCTTGATTATGGATGTGTTGTGTATTCTTCTGCCCGCCCATCTAGACTTCGCATCCTAGACACCGTCCACCATGATGGTATACGTGTGCGCTCTGGTGCCTTTCGTACCAGTCCAGTCGCCAGTTTGTACGTAGAGGCATCTGAGCCGTCGCTGTCTCTGCGAAGACAGCGGCTGGTAGTGAACTACTTCCTCCATCTTAGCTCGATGCCTTCACATCCTTCATTTGACACCATCTCAGACGAGGATAGGCTGGAAAGGTATCGGCTCCACCCTAGTGTCACTAGACCATTTGGTGTTCGTGCAGATGAGATCCTGTCAGCACTTGGTGTTGACAGTGATCTTCCTGGCGTCTCTCCACTCATTCCGCCTCTCCCTAGCTGGGAGTTTCCTGCACCTTCCATCGATTTTTTTCTAACTGCTCTTCCAAAAGCAGAAACACCAATGGTTGTATACCAGCAACGGTTTTTAGAACTTCGTGCGAAGCACCCCAATTTTAATGTGTTTTACACGGATGGGACCAAGACAGTTGGTTGCGCCTTCGTCCTAGACTCTCAAAGTTCCAGTTACTCGCTTCATCCTGCGTGTTCCATCTTTACGGCAGAGTTATACGCCATTCTAAAGGCACTGGACTTTGCAGACGTCAATGGTCTGAAGAAAGTCCTTGTGTGCAGTGATTCGACCAGCGTGTTGCAGACCCTGGATTCGCCGTATTCCCGGCATCCGGTAGCACAACGAATATTCAGACGGCTTGTGTCCTTATCTGCCAGTGCGGATGTACACTTCTGTTGGGTCCCTAGCCACGTGGTCATTCAGGGGAACGAAGCAGCTGACGCTGCCGCCAAGTCTGCTGATGCAGACGGCGATGTTCTCGTCCACCTTTTGCCAGCTAGCGACCTGCAGAACATGTTCCGTTGTCGCCTTCTTGACACTTGGCAGGCCGAGTGGGATACGGAAACGGGGAACAAGCTTCACGCTATTAAGTCCACCACAGGTGCTTGGCGTTCCTCGTCCCGTACCTCTCGGCGAGAAGAAGTCATTCTAACCCGCATGCGTCTAGGACACAGCCGTCTTACACATAGTCACTTGCTACAAGGGCTGGACCCTCCGTTATGTCGTGTCTGTAATGTTATTTTAAGCATTCGACACATTCTCGTTGAATGTGTCGATCTTGCTTACCTCCGGCAGACTTTTAACCTTTCCGGCTGTTTGTCATCCCTCTTGGATGATGACAGCAGTATTTTATCAAATGTTTTTAGTTTTTTACGAAGAGCTGGACTCTTCCACCGTCTGTAAGGAGGTTTTTAGTTTGTTTGTTCTGACTTTTTAATGTGTTGTGTTTGTATCGTGCAGGTCTTTTTACAACCTGCACTTTTATTTTTTCCTAAGGGGCTATTTACACCCCTTTTTTAATTTTGAGTCAGAATTTTAGATAAGGGGCTATTTCCCCGTATACATAGAAGGGTGCAAAATGGCCTTAAGTGCCGACGCACCCAAACAATTTTAAATCAATCAATCAATCAATCAATACAATTTTAATAGACTGAAAAGCTCCAAAAATACGAAATATTTTATTATGCATCCTGCCCTCCAAAACGAGCCATGTGCTATCCACATTTACTATTCCAGCCCCTTCCGAAAAAAAATCCTGCATACGGCAGTGTATTGAACATTGTTGCAACTGAGATACAAAACAATTTTTTTATCTTTTAAATCATAGTTACCCTAACCTAACCTCATAAACTCGTGTTTATTTTCAAGGCATCACTCTGAAAGACGCGTGTGTTTGGAATGCTGTGCTTTTTTCCATGCTGCATGGAGATAATAATTCAAATTATTATTATTGTTATTAGTAGTAGTAGTAGTAGTTGAAGTAGTAATAGTAATATTATTGTTCCAGATCTTTGACTAAAAAATTGGCCATTTTTTTCCACAGCATTTTTCATATTTCACAAGCTCAAGGGGTGGGGTTTCAACCCCGTACCCCCCCCTTGCGTACGCCACTGGGATGGATAATTTTCACAATTTCACGACAAAGAATGCTCACAGTTTCCTGACATTGAAAATCTCGAATTCTGCATATTTTTCTATAGGTATTTGATGTGACTGTTTTCGCACTTATGGAAATAAGAAAATTTCCTTTTCCAAGAAATTTACGACTTTTACAGCGCGGAAAACTCGCGAATAATGCACGTTTAATACACAAAATTACATGAGGTGTAAACTTACGCCAATACCTGATCATCCTTTGTTCCTGTGACTTTCATTCTACTACAAGAAATATTTACTAACTGTTAGAAATTCAAGTTTCTTTAGTTCAGCTGGTTAAAGAGTAAATTTTAATTGATGCATTTAGTGTGCATTTTTTTCTAGATTTTTCAATGTCGTGCGTGTGAATATACAGTGCCTTTCACGATCGAGTTGGCCGTGGAGAGGCAGCTAGCGCGCCGGCCAGTGAGGGCCCATCTGCCGGCATTCAGACCCACAGCTGCACGCTGACGTTGACACTAGACGGGTCAGTGCTTTAGTATCCAGATAATGGTGTCCAGTTTGCACGTGTTTGTGAAGTGTGAAGGTGTCAAGTGTTTTTAGAGGGTTTTGTTATAGTTTACGTATTACTCGTGCTTTTCTTGAGTCTAATAACGTCACGCTGTAAGTACAATTTAAAACAAAGAATTTTTGTGTATAGCTCTTACGTCATTACGAATTCTTGCAGATACGCCAGAATGAATTTCGAGACATTGTTCGAAAACTTGTGAACAAATTTAGGTAAACAGTGTTTGTTCTTTATAAGAAGCGAAGGGTGTAATGTGTGTGTTTACTGAGGAGAAACTATAAAGCGATTGGATTGGAACATACTCCTCTCAAATGCCTCCGGTGCTTTGCACAAGAAACAGACATTTGCATGGCATGTGCGTGGTGAGCTACGAATACTTTTAAAACTGAAGTCATACATTAAAAGAACTGAAAGAAAACATCAGGAGAGAAATTGAAGCAATTTCAGAACAGGAACTGAAATGTGTTAGTGAAAATTTCCTTGAAAAAATGCCATGAATGTGTGGAAACAGGACATCATTTCCAACATATCTTGCAACAAGGTACGTGCTCATTTTAATTGTAACTCTTCATGTAATTGTACGAGCTTATTTCATTACATAGCTAGCGGTTCCAGTTACGCGAATGTTGCATCCAGTTTGCCGGCAGACGCGGTCTCACTGTCCGGTTCGCCGAACGCCGTTCCACGGCCAGCTCGACTGCGAAAGGCACTATAGTACTCAATATCTCAGTCCTTTCGTTAAAATCTACATCTAGAGGGATATGTGATGGTGTAAATAAATTTATTTTCAGAAGAAGGCATTCACTGCTTTTGAAAAACTTAAATACTGATTGCTACATTCTAGAAATAAGCAACCCATACTTTATACAAAGAAAGTAATGTGTTGTAAACTCTTGGAAATAATGTTGTGCTCAGTGATGCAATTATATTATTCACTTGTGATAAATGTTTTAAATCGTAATTATAATGTACAGGCACTTAGCTTTTTGGTATTTTCTGCACGTTGATCAATGGATTAGCGAATTCATTACTAATTTTTAAGTGACAGTGATGTTATGTCAGGAGATTATTCTGTTATGGGAAAGTTCCATTTTTTTTCAATTAAAATCGACTGGATAATTAGAATTACAACACAATTTATGAAAATATTGCTGGCTATCTCTTCCTCCTCACTCATGTGTGGGTAAGACACTCAATTGTGTGTTACCTAGTTCTTGAAGTCATTATTTTGAATTTCGAACATAAAATTGACTTTTGGATATTTGTATCTTATTATCACCGTGATTTGCTTACATCTTGATGTAGGTCATGAGAAATGAATATTGTGTAATATTTTAGACCCTGTAAAAGTTTCCCTCCCCTGTAGGAAATGTCAAAGTTCAAGGTCAGACCGTCTACAGTATTTTAGATGAAATGTGAAATACAGGGTTAGTTTGGAATGTTCTATCTTTGGAAAGCAAAAGCACTACAAACTTCTGCTTTCATATACTGTTAGTATAAACCTTCTTGCTTGTACACAGTCACGTTTTGATGAGGCATTGTTGCTTTCCGTTGTTATGCACCAACAAAGAGTGTCCAAAATGCAAATATTTGCCTGTTTTTAAGCATCAGTACCCCATAGATTTGTTCACTGGGCATTGAAGAGCTCACTGTTAGGACAAGCTAACTGACATATCACTATACTTGGATATTGAAGCTGAGAGTAGATATAACCCTTTAAATACTAAAAAATTGCGAAATCCGCAACTTTAGAATTACACCTATCTCAAAATAGCAGCAGGACAGAAAAAAAACATCATGTAGCTGAATACTACTAACACAAGGAAATTAAATAAAACCTTGGGGCCTCGTTTCATTATCGAGAAAAAAAATTAAAATGTTAAGAAACGTCAATGCAAATTATCACACTTCCTCCCCCTATTAGAAAGTGGAACATCCCTTTCTCCTTCCTTTCTTTGTTCCAAATGGAACAGTCCATTGTGAGACAGAATTAGGTTTTTCTTTCTTTGATGGATAGTGTAGTGGTGACGTCGCCTTCTTGTAATCAAGGAGTCCCACGTTTGATGCAAGGTGGAAGTACGTACAAGGGGTTCAGATCCCACTTTAAACTATAGGTCTTCACTCTTGAGTAGCCTTCTTGTGGGCTTAAAAACAAAACTCTACGAAAACTATTCGTGTGTGTGTGCACGCGAGTGTGTGTAACATGGCATATTTTATATTTTTTATGGTTTAAATATGTTTTCATTAAAAAGAGAACGTTCCAACCTGTCCACACACATCATATCAGCAAACATGTTCAAAAGTAAATATTTATTAAATAATTTAATAAAAGTATGTTCTTATTTCACGATAAGTTATCAATAAAAGTAGTGCTACTTTCTGATATACCCTCGTATGTAGAACGGTGTATTTACAATGAATATGATGACGTTGATATTGTTAAAGTGGTAACAGCACTTTGTGACATTACCACAGATGTATGAACTTGAAACAACATTTTTGTATAGCCTATAAGGCACATAATTCTCTGTTGAAATGTGGTGGAAAGCCTTTATCATTTTACATATCTTCTGATTAATGTCAACAATGCTTGACAATAATGCTAATTATACAACAAATAATGAAAAGGTTTCTAGGGTGGCGAAAATATAGAAGTAAGTAAATGTTAAAAAAATTAGCTCTTCATATATATTATTATTAATAAATGTAGTTGTCACTAAACACGTTGAAATTATTTTAAATTAATCCCAATGAGTTGATGACTCATAATAACATTTAAAATAATGTGGGAAAACTTGAAAAGTTTTAAATTCGAATACCCCAGTGAAGGGTGTTGCGTTCTGCTTGTTCCCTCATCCTCATCTTTCATCAGTACACACCTAATGAGGTAGACGAATAGGGTACTATTATCAATCATTACCAGAGTAGTGAGAAATCTATTCCAACCATTATTTGTGTCTAGCTATGACTCGAACTAAGTTTTGGATTTTGCAATCTATCAGTTTGTTTTGTTGGTTGGTATGCTTTACTTCCCTTTTCTTGGGAGTACACTTTTGGTTAATCGCAGGGACGTAGCTAGGTTGATCAGTTTGGGGGGGGGGGGCCCAAACGTAACATTTTTTCTATCAAACTATTATAAATTTACAAACTATTTATACACCATATAGGCCTATGCTGTATACATACATTACATATGTATGTGTGTTTATATATATATATAGTCTTGGAAAGAAAAGGATCAAGGGCTTCCTCGGTGGCGCATGGTAGCATCGTCGCCTTGTAATCAAGGGGTTCCGGGTTCGATACTCGGTGGATTCTCATAATAGTTCGGATCCCACTTTACACTGTAGAACCAGTCCCGATTAGCCTTATTGTGTTTAAAGTGGACTTAAAAGACCAACTCAATCAATCAATAAATTGGAAACGAACATAATTTCCTTCTGTAGCCCCCAACAGTCTACGAATATATTCTCGCGAAATACACAGCCATTATTTGGGAAACTAAATGCAGAATGAACTCATTAGCTTAATGGCTGATACACCAAGAACAATGTTATTAGTCTTTTGATTTGTAAATTTGCTGGAAAAAAATTGAGAAGTAGATAAAACCCTTTTCCGTGGTTTTAGATATAAAGTGCTGGAACCAGTTTTACAAGTATTGGCAACAGTGCAAATATGAAATGTGTGCGTAATGAGATCAAGCTAGGCATCTCATGTATACAGTTCATACCAGAATCGAATCCGGTATCTCTTAGTTCTAGGGCGGGCCCGAATCTTCTATGGCATCTGATTCTTCACTTGGAAAATGATGACGATAAGAAATTATACGCACACGTTTAATTTCTTTAAATTAATCTTATTTGTGTGTGGAAAGCTGAATATATGATGTCACTGGATAAAACGAAGTTCCCACACGCTCAAATAATTACGCTCTCGTCTTTGGTTCGGCAGGTTCAACAACCTGCCTGGGTTCGATTCCCGATGGAGGCACATAGTTGTTCGGATCCCACTTCAAACTGTAGGTCCAGTCCCGATTAGCCTTACTGTGCATAAAGTGGACTTAAAACACCAGTTCAATTAATCAATCGCTGGTGGTCAGGCCGGTAGCCAGAATTTGATTTCGGAAGGGACTTATCCCTTATCGGCAGCCGCCATCTAAAGAAGAAAAGGTTGGGGGGAGGAGTAAATGCGTTGAAGATGAATTTCTTGGTATATTGCAACTTACCATATACAAGATGGTTAATCCTGTTAATGAAGTAAATTTAATTACTACTACACATTATTCAAATCAGATATTTTTAGGATTTCGGGAAAGGACTGCAGCTCCCGAGCCAATTCCCTGGGTATGTGCCTGCTTGTATTAGTTCCAAAATTTCTCTGCTGTTCCAACATTGTGAGGACAATTTGGGAAGTACTTCAAAGCGATATGGAAACAAATTCTGCTCTCGAAACAATGGGACTCAATGTGATGACCACTTGCAACCGAATGAAAGAACTATTCGCAGGCCTTGTCCCTCAATATTAATTTTACTGACTAATTGTAACTTTTTCTCGGCCTCCTCGATGACGCAGTGGTAGCGTCGTCGCCTTGCAATCAAGGGGTCCCGGGTTCGATACTCGGTGGAGGCACATAGTGCTTCGGATCCCCGATTAGCCTTACTGTGCATACAGTGGACTTAAAACACGAACTCGATTAAGTGGAAGGTTTTAGAAGAACTAAACATGGCTTTTTATGATGCATCGTACAACTTTTCTTCTTTTCACCCTACTTTTACAGTTTTTCTTCCTAAGAATTCCACTGAGTATAACACGCTACGAAACCAGAGGCCCAAGGTTCGGACATTGGACAGGTATGGTTGTATAATGTCTGTCCCATCGCCATTCCTTCGGCTCATCATTTATCCTCATCGTCGCATTTAACCCAAGAGGTAGAAAAGCGGCGTAATATAGAAATATATAAATGATTGATTTGGTTTATTTTACTTCGCTTTTCTGACACTTTTTGGCTAATCTTGAAGATGAAGATAGAAATGAGTGATGTGAAATTGATGAGAGGACCATAAAGAATACACACGCCCAGACCGGGATTCGAATCCAGGACCCCTGGCATCGTAATGCACTTTGTTAACCACTGCACAACAAGTAGAAACAGAAAATGCTTGATAAGTTATTTGCTAATCACTGCGCTACAGAGGTAGGCCAGTGACAAAGTGGAAGAGGTGTCTAAAACTCTTGTGCCAGCTGAGCGAAGAGGAATGTTGAAGGAAGAATATTTTATAAAGACTGAAAACCATAATTCTATTGTGAGACAAATAGTGTTTCACTTGCTAAAAACATTTGTAAATGTAAGTGCATTCAATTTGCAAACGACGACATCCGAGGCGGAGTGGTTAGCACAGCGTACTACGCGTACGTCAGTGTCCCTTCATTAGCATCATCAGCACTCATCTTCATCGTCGCGATTAGGCAAGAATGAATTGGAAGTTTTAACATAGAAGAGCCGCTTATTTTTTTATTATTATTTTACATTCCGCTTTCCTTTAGTTGGTAAGTAAATAATATGAGATCTATTTCCACATCAGAAGTATGACTAAATGTACTGACCAATAGGATTCCCAGGATCCAGACACATCTTGGCTTTCCCTCACATAATCAGAGGGTGCGCATACCTATGTTATTATTCAACATTGACATAATATTCACGATGACAACGCACGAGTGGCAGCTCGCACAACCACGCCTGGCATATGGCCGAGATTGGCAGGAACGTGGTTTGAAAATTGTTCATCTTTCTTAAAAGGAGAAGTTCAATTAGATGCTGCGCTACAGCCTAAAATCATTAAATAAAAACACTACACAAAGGAATTGATATACAAGGGTTGATCAAATGAAAAGGTACGAAACGTCGTAACAACGGAATCGTTTATATAATACCGATGCCGCGATGGGAGAACGTAACGTGATATGTAGGGGTGCGATTGGAGTCGCCACGCGGCATCGGAGCATGCAGGGGAACGCGCATGCGCAGGAGAGAGCAGAGGCTCCGATACAGAGCGCCGTCCAAGTGACGCGGCAGTGCGTGTTCGGACAGGATGGCGTTAACATTGGCAAATTCGACTGTTGAGGAGCAGCGAGGCGTTATCCGTTTTCTGACAGCGGAAGGTGTTAAACCGGCCGATATTCATCACTACCAGCCAGAGACAAAGCGGGACATCATGCAGTGGAAGCATTCCTCGTCACCTCCCCCTAAAAAGTTCAAAGCCGTGACTGACGTCAGCAGGCAAGGTGTTGCTTACCGTGTTTTTCGATGTGCAAGGTCCGCTACTTGTGGAATTCCTTGAACACAGACGAACCATTAACTCTGATGTGTACTGTGAGACACTCCGCAGCCTACGCAGGTCCATCAAGAACAAACGACCGGGGATGCTCACGGAGGGTGTGGTTCTGCTCCATGATAACGCACGTCCACAGGTCTCCAGGGTCACACACGCGGAACTGGCCAGGTTCAAGTGGGAGCAGCTAGACCATCCGCCATACAGTCCGGACTTATCCCCCTGTGACTTCCATGTGTTTGGTCCCCTGAAAAAGCATCTCAAAGGAAAGCGCTTCACCTCGGACGATGAACTCAAGGACGCTGTGAAGGACTGGGTCGCGTCACGGCCAAAGGAATTCTGGGAAAAAGGAATCATTCGGCTCGTTCATCAATGGGATCAATGTGCTCAGGCCTATGGAGGATACTTTGAATAAAGTATTCATTTACACCGACAGTGTCGTTTTGTACCTTTTCATTTGATCAACCCTTGTATATGTGCCTTATCTAAGATAAATTATAATCAAAACATGTGATAATGATTGGATTTGGCAGGAGAAATGAAGGGCAAAAATGGACTAGTTGCTAATATCAAGTTTTTCCCTGCAGCCCTTAAAGAGAAGTGATCCCAGTTGAAGTCTAGAGAATTGTGGAAGCCAAAGTTTCAGCGCGGAATCTTTCTTTCGGTCAGAAAGGAAGTTGAGCAACAATAGTGAAGACAGTAGAGGTTGGAAACAGAAGCAGCTGTTTGGAGGTGTAAGTATTATTGTTGGTCTAACGCTAGATATTTAAGTTTGTTGTGAAGTTATTGCGATTGCTGAGGGAAGTGATGGAAGGAGGAAGTTCACTCCAAGCTCTTGCGGAATCCGAACTGCCATGTTCCGCCACAGAGTATCGAACCTGGAAACCCCTGAGTACTTGACGACGACATTACCGTTACGCCATCTTGAAGGCTAGACATTTCCAAGAGATTTATTAATTTGGTAAGGTGGTGGTGTCGCTTGTCACGTCTATCGGTTCTCTTATCTCAGTAGCTAAGACGACACAAATAAGGGGAAAGATAGTTCACAATACAAGCAAGAAAATTACTCCCTCGGTTGACAACTATGAATGCTTCAGAAGCTGCAAAACAAAAACCTAATTCCATTGAAAATTTCATCTTGTGGCAAAATACCTGGGAGTCATAGGACAAACTTGATAGTTTTGATGGACGAAAGAAGATTCTGCTCTTTAAATTTCTGTAAATGCTTTTGGGCATCAAACGATTTACAAGAATACAATTGGTACAGAAAAATATCATCTTTGAGTTCCCTCATTCTCAAGTACAGCATTGTTAGTTGTCATGCGTGAGTGACAGACTTATTCATCAAAGTGTAACCTCCGTGGCGGAATTATTAGTACAGTGCACTACAACGCCAGGGGTTACAGGTCCGAATCCGGTCCTGGGCATGGGTGTTCTTTGTGGGTGTCCTTCATCAATTTCATCATATCATCACTCATCCTCATCTTCGGCCAATTGGCAGAAAAACTTTGTGAAATCAACCAAAACAATGAATCAACCAATAAGTTAGGAGAGGCCAATGACCGGGACCGAATCAGAGGTCGACAGTTTTGGAGACGAAACCGTGACTGTACAATCGAGACTAGGAGAGACTTTCTAGTTCTAATTGGAGACTTTGGTATGATATCCAAGATATTTACAAAATCCAAATTTACTTTGCCACGCAACTCATTGAGACAAAAGAAAGCGGCTCTTGGAAGTTGTTTTGTTTATCGTAATTGATTAGCCACGGTGCCAACTGTGAAACTGGTCGGCATGGTTGCATACATTCAGGATAAAACTAAACTTTGTCCAGGTTCCTCAATGCCGAAACAAAGCGAGAAACACATTAACTTTAAGAAGAAAAGTTATTTGCTTTATGACCTCTACAGGCCTTGACAGAATGTGTGGTGTCACAATCTATGTGTTGCTTATACTATTTAACTGGAGACTCAAGACGAAACTGCGATTTGCCCTTCGAGAAACCGAGACGAGACGAGACCCTACTTTCAATATCTCGCCGTGAATAATAGCAGTCCACCAGGAGACCAGAGAGAACTTTACTCTATAAAACCTCAAGAAGGTCACACCACAAAAATACTAGGCCCACAATGTCGGCACCAAACGTTCTGTCTCGAGTGTTGACCTGTGCATAGCTATTTCTTTGTGAATGTTCCTTCAGCAATCTATTTTAATCATCACTCATCTTCATTGTGGCGATTAGAGCAAAAGTACGAGAGAAGCGGCAACAAACAAAAACTGTTACAAAGTATTCTCTTGCAAACACATTTTCTGTTCTAAACGATATTCAGTGTTGCTAATTTGTAGTGTACGTGTTAAATGAGAATGAAAAAGTCAAATTGACACATTCATACATTTCTAGAACTGTTGTCATTGTAAGTTAAAAGTTACATAAGGCGAATAAAAAAGACTGAGTTAGATGTCGAAAAACTAGCAATAATCCTTCATCTAACTCAATTAAGAGTTATGTGTGGAGTGGCGCGCCCCAGGGGGAGGTGTTTAGTGGGGGTTATAGCCCCCACCTTTGGCCCAGTATTCCTAAAAAAGAGAACGTCAATGGTAGGGAAAGATGGCGAAATGAGGAATGACTACCAGAAAAAGTGTACATAACCCCTCCCTCTCGAAAATCCTGGGCACGCCACTGTGTGTGTGGTCGTTTCTGGATGCTATGATTAACTCCAAAGACAGGCAAAGTTTCCCTTGCATTTTGGGCCTCACAGATTCTCGATCGCGTCCATTTTGTAGGTGATGTGATCAGCACCACGCTCCGGCCGCCTTTACCCCTCAGGGTAGCACCCCGCCGGTACCCATTGATTTCAGGCTCGTAAAAGATCCTACCTTAGATCACCCACCCCAGTAACCGAACCCGGGTCTCCCGCGTGGCAGTCAGACGCACATCCGACGAGACCACACACTAGATATTTGACTTCATATCAATCGTATTGAAGAAAACTATCAATAGATCGTGTGTGACTTATAAGTGAGACAAATTACCACATACGGCTATTCATAACTGTATCTTACACTTCCAAGTTCGTCCACCCGATGGAGTGGTAGCGTCAAGGCGTCTCGGGTTCGATACTCTGTGGAGGCACATGGTGGTTCGGATCCCACTTTAGGCTGTAGGTCCAGTCTCGATTAGCTTTCCTGTGCACACATTGGACTTAAACAGAGTCGACGAATCAATGAAGTTTGAGTATCAAGTTTCCTTTACTTGGTTTATCTTCGCAAATCGTGGTATGTAAGTTCGAGAAATGTTATCTTTATTTTCCATATTTTTCCATATATTAGCTTTTAGCACATATTTTAGTTATTTTTACGTGCAATTTCCATATTTTCAAAAAAATTCCGACATATATTCATGCTCTTACTACATTTTCCCTTCCCTTATAATTCATTCGTATTCTGTTCGCTTTGTATTCTCTGTTCATTTGACACACTAAAGTTGCAGTTTATTAAAAAAGGCAGTTTATTAAAAATTAAAAGCATTTTACTCTGTTTATTTTAATTCTTGACATTATACAATCCATCTTTTAACCTAACATGCTTGAGAACAATAGATAATTCTTTCGCGGCGAAATCCATTGCATATTTTAAGAATACTCCCACTATTTCATGCGAGATTGAACGCAGTTTCAGTCAGTATAAATCTTAGTTAGGGAGATTCATGTTTAGGAGATACATTTCTCAGCACTTGAAAAGAAAATTTAGTAATCCTTTGCTTTGATAGCAAAAAGAACAAAGGTGTTTGAATTTTGAATTACTGGTATTAATGCCATGTAAATGACGTAAGCCTAATGCGTTTTAGTTAGCTATGTGAGCCTCTTGTGAAAGTTACCATTTTTCAAAACTACTTATAAGTCGTTATTTAATTCCATATTTTGATTTTAAAAAAGATTACATTGATTTGCATATCTAACACTTTTTTTGGTACATATAAATCCATACCGTCCATATTACTTACTGATTCGGCTTCTCTCCTCTACAGGATAGAAGCATATGAGAGATAGTTTGCCACGAATCAGAGAATGGAATCCTCTTCGCGCATAAATCTTACTAGTAAGCAGTCCGAATCTCCAATGCAGTCGGCGCCAGGGAAATACAGCGGCCTTACAAACCGAAGCTTGGTCCAGCAGAGATCAGTTGCGGGTTCCCCAAGTAAGTAATCTTTTAATATGACGAGTCAAAAAGTCATCGCAATGTTTAATTTTTTAAAAAAAATTATAGTTAAAACTCTAGTAACTGGTTTCTATATTAGTTTTCAACCAGGGTTGCTAAAGACCAGGAGAGAAAATCAGCAAGCGTAAATGGGTTCTGTAAATTATGTCAATTCAGTCCAGGAACCTTTCTTTCTGAATCAATTTAAATACAGTCAAGGAACCTTATTTTCGGAAGAATTTAAATAAGCTCCAGGAACATTTTTTCCGGGTCAGTTTAAATAGAGTCCAATTTCTGTATTGAAATGAAACAATACGCTACTTGGACCGATTTTAAATTGTACGAGAAAAAAGTTTCCGATCTTGTAACGGAACACAATGGAATCCATTAGAATGTATGTGTTCCTGATCTTTAAGAATCCTAGGGTTGATAAAAGTCCAGGAATTGTAAATGAATTCAATTGGAAATGTGTCCTAGACGTAAAGAAGCTTTTTATGTTTAAAGTACTTATTTAAATACGGTCCAGGAACCTTTTTTCCGGTTCAATTTAAATGCTGTCAGTAGTAGAAGAATACGATAGTGGCTGTCGATGATTAGTATTCAGAATTCATTTGCATGTATTTAGAATTCATTTGCATGTATTTAGAATCCATTTGCATTTCCATTTCCATAGGTAGACGACAAAGGAATTTGGGGGATGTGCGGTAAAGGTTAAATGACGTCAGAACGCCAGAACAAAGAAAGAACCCGATTGCCCAATGAGAAAACGCGTCGGTTGATTTTAAGAACAGGGTTTTCCAAGGTTGTCTAGAACGCAAGAACATGGGAAAGGTATGCAACGGCGTAGGACAATAGAGGGATTGAACCAGACAAGAAAGGATGTCTGGAAATGCGCCGTCAAGTTCAATTTATTGAAACTGTGCGTCCCTTGTAGAACCAGTTTTGCCCAATTAATATTCCGCTCAGGCTTGCCCCCAGGGCACCGGATGCTGTAGCATGGGGATTAGGGTAGAACGCTTGCATGTTAGACCATGTTTCAGTCAAAATAGGCCAAAGTTACCCTGAACACAAGAAAAATCGATTTCGGGATACACAATTAGATTCGAGCGAGAACTTTACCTTGAACAAGGAGAACGAAGCGAAAGGGTTTTATCTGAACTAGGAAGAAGGGAAAGCTATCTGGGACTGGGGCTAAAGTTTTCACTATTTGCCTTCATCACGGGGTGTCGAACCTCGGACCCTTTAATTATTTATTTATCTATTAAATTTCTGTTACTGCGTAATGGATTCCTGGACCTTTAGCAACCACGTTTTCAACATATTGAAACAACTTCTTCACACGCTTCTGAATCTTAGGCCAGTGTTTCTCAACCGCCGGACCACGAGAGTTGAGTCTGAAACAGATTTTTCCAGACAACTCCATTAATATGAAAGTAATCAGCGCCGGTGTCCCCCAGGGAACCGTCCTCGGTCCACTCCTCTTCTCTCTGTACGTTAACCATATTCCTGACGCACTCGAACACTGTAAATATCACATCTATGCAGATGATGTTCAGCTGTATTTGTCCTTTCCTCCAAAGAATATTGAAAATTCAATTCGCGATATAAATTATGATCTGAACAAAATCAGTACTTGGTCAGCTAATCATGGGCTACTAATTAATCCTTCAAAAACCCAAACTATTATTATAGGTTCACAAAAAATGCTTTCCGCATTTGAAATTTCTTCCCTCCCGCCCATAATGGTCTTAGGGAAAGCTATTAAATTAAGTAAAACAGCCAAAAATCTGGGCGTAATGTTTAATCAGCATCTCTCATGGTCAGATCACGTAAATTTAACTAGCAAGAGAGCCTTCGCTGCATTACACGCTCTTGTTCGGCTTAAACATTTTCTACCCGTTAGAATTAAAATCAAACTGGTGCAAGCACTTGTTTTTCCACACTTTGATTACTGCGATTCTGTCTATTCCGAATTATCAGATGATCTCGCTCAACGTCTTCAACGAGTACAAAACATCTGCGTCCGCTTTATTTTCGATCTGAAATATAGGGACCATTTATCCGTTTTCTTTACAAAGCTAAATTGGCTCGAATTAATTGATCGGCGAAAGGTACACAACCTCACCCTTCTCTATAGGACAATCAGTTCAAAGAAACCGGCTTATCTCTCGAGCAGATTCTCAAGGTTTTCCGAATAACACAGCCTTGACACCAGATCGCGAGGGAGAACTCAACTACTCATCCCCCTTCATAACTCAAATTTTTATTATACATATTTTTATATGTATTATACATATTTCTATTAGGAAGGGTCGATTCGACATCCTTACCGAAATATATATACAGTATATGAGTAAAATTTATGGCATCGGGGCACAGGAACGTTGAGAACCATAGCTGTAGGGAAATCAATTCTTTTACTTCCAGTGACATCAGTTCAAGTGCGAATACCGTATCACAGGTTACTGGAGGGCCGCAACTCGATACATCCTCCACCTCATATGGATACATGCACGCCTTATCTTGCAGGGCAATCTGTTGTAAGTACTTTCTGTACTTTTTTCCCCTACCTAGAGTGTCTCACTCATCGCACGCAACCCAGACACCTTTTCGGGCAAGCACTTCTGATAATGCTTTCGTTGTTGTGTTTAGTTCTCTTAGAATAAATAATACGAGCCCAGAAAAATTGCAGTGTATTTATGCTAAGAGAAGAGTTAGCAAGCCTAACCTAACAACGAAGGCAATCCGCCCTTGCGTCAGGACACAAAGGTGTCTGGTTTGTGTGCTATGAGTGAGACCACTTCCTAGATTTAAACGTAGCAGTGTTGCCACAAACACACAACACAATTCCCTTTCCTATGTAGCATGTTTCACTTCTTGATACAGATTTTCCTTTGGTCTCAGAAGAGTTCATATCGCGTTTGTAAACTTCATTTATTACTGTAATTTTCACACATCTAAGCCATTATTTTCACGTTACGAAAACTTGCATGATCAGAAAACATCGACTGTTTGCAAAGCAAGATTGATATTCAGTTATAGTTAGTTTCGGGAGAATAAATTAGGCGACAAACCTCACCTCACTAACGGAACTGGACCTACAATTTAAAATGGAATCAGTACCGTGCATTCTGCAATGTGGCTCCACAGGGGATCGAACCCAGGACATCTTGATTACAAGAGAAAGCACCTACACACATATGCATATATAGGGTAATTCCGGGAGAGATGGATTAGTTCGTTATTTCTGAAACTAACTGCAAGAGATTATTGACACACTTTATTGTTTTTGAGTTCATTGATGAATCGTTTTAGCCAAAACACCGTCTAAATCGAAATGAGGTGGGTCAGAGTTTTTTGCAGTATTTACATGTTACATGCACGTTATCTGATAATATTTTTGAACCAGCATCTCATACAAAGTGAAAATGATATCAGTCAATCGTTGTCCTGTGTCGTAGCTGTGCCATCATGGTTGCCTGGTTCATCTCTTCCGGACATTCGGGAGAGTTGGACCGCGTCGACACAGACAGACCACTTGATATATGTGTAAGTAGTCAGTGAGCCTCCCCGATGGCGCAGTGGTACCGTCTTCGCCTTGTAATCAAGGGGTCCCGGGTTCGACACCCGGTGGAGGCACTTGGTACAGTGGTTCGGATCCCACTTTAAACTGTAGGTCCAGTCCCGATTAGCCTTACTGTGCATAAAGTGGACTTAAAACACCAAATAAATCAATGAAGTCTGTGTGTCATAGGCGTGCGCACGGCGGGGCAAAGAGGGGCAGTTGCCCTTCTAATATTCTCACTTAGAAATTTAGTGTAGTGGAATCTTATCGCCGTTGTTAAACAATATTATGATCTTTAGAAAAATAAGTATGTTCAAGTCGACGAGACTTTCAAGCAACTTCGAGGGGGAGGAAGGAGCATATTTCCCATAAAATCGAATTATCCAACTTTGTCTTCTCTGGCTAATTTCTTTTATTAACGCCCCACACACTTTATTTGTCAGTTGTTACCTCTGCGTGTCTGCAGAATAAATTGCCCACACATTGGAAATCAGTAGCTGCGATTGGGTGACAATAGTGAGGAGGGGGGACATGGACAGTTTACTTTACTTTGTATCAAAGGCTTAGCATTAAGAGGCCATAGTATAGTGGGGGCGGGGATGTGGCAAAATGTGTGGGAGGCGACTGCCAACTACCCCCCCCCCCCTCTAAACGCCACTGTTGTGAATGAATAAATTGTGTATGGTTGTTTTGAATCTGCTGTACAAAACCCTGTCTATGTTCAAAATTGTCTCTGCGGACATAAAGGAGGGGGGCGAAGAACATTGATGCCACGGGAATTTGAATTCTTCTAATACAGTGATTTTCGGCAGGTTCGGACACACACTATACACACGCATATCTGTGTGAGATGAAATAAGATTTTTCTTACTCCGATTAAGATTTCTTCATGCCTTTATCCCTCCCTAATCAGAAAGTGTCTGTATATATATATATATATATATATCTATATATATATATATATATAGATATATATATATATATATATATATATACACACACACACACACACACACATATATATATACATATACATACATACATACATATATATATATATATATATATATATATATATATATATATATATATATATATGGGGAGGGGGATGTAAGAGAGCGTCCGAAATAGTATAGGGGAGACCGGGGTAATTAGAACAGGAAACAGCCTGTAGAAGTTCCACTGTAAATTACTCAGAAAGTTACTGATGGATTTTTTAAAAAATGTCTACTATTTAAAAGGACATCTTTTGTATATTTTTGAAAAAAATAATGACCATACCTGCATTGCAAATACTCGTCCAAAAAAAAAATTGTCATGACACCTTAAAATTGTTCCAATTACCCCATTTGGGGTTAATGGAACATAAGTTAGAAATTTCCACTGAATAGCTTTAGATTGCTGTTGGGGTAATACGAACATCATATATAAATGTCCCATTTACCCTGCAAATTTGAACACAATAGTTCTACTACTTCTGGAGTTATCAATGCTTGTTTAAATAAAATCCCAAGTTAACGTCTTTTTTCATAAAGTTCAATTTCCCAGCTGTGAAGCAAACATGTGTGAATGAAAATCAGTGTTCTATGATTTATTTGAAAGGTTACAGGCCATTCTACAATGTAGTAAAGAAAAACTTCTAATAGTACATGTACAATCTAGTATACCCAAGCGAAATCAAGCAAATTACGCAATGTTCTAATAACCCCTTTGCAGAAATTTTCGGGGTAATAAGAACTTTGCTTATAAAAACCAGGCAAATTGCCCATAGACAACCAAACTCACATGAAAAGATGTGTGCCCCTATGTTTTATTATAGGGGTGAAGAAAATTTTCCAAGGGTTCTTTCATTCACATCCAGTATATGCAGAAGCAGAGAAACACCAAGCATGCGTCACATCATTTTTTGCAGGTGTATAATAAAAGTCAAATAAAACTTACTTTTGTGTAGTTATTCCAATAACAAATTTTCTGCATGTAGGTTTAGTGTAGGTACATAGGTATGAGATGTTATTACACCAGTCTTTTCGTTTTAAATTATTCTACATTAACATGTTCCAATAACCCCATGTTCTAATTACCCCGGTTTCCCCTATAATAGATTTGTTTCTTGAGACAGGTCTCTCGGTAGAAAACGGTTTCATGAAACGATCCTGCTTCGCTCTGCATGCCTTTCGCCCCAGAATTAAGATAACAGAGACCGACTTCTGTGCCACCCTGTTCAATTAAATAAAGGGGGAAATTATTACTTTATCTGAAATTGTCTTTCAATAATTTTAAAACACAGATATAACTCGTAATTATCTTTACTTCTCATTACGACAGGTTCAGGTGTGCGAATTTCTTCGGAAGGTGACAGAGTTCCTCGACGGTTTGGAACATGATATTTACATTATAAACAGCAATAAAAAAATCACCACCCAAAATAAGGAGCTGATCGTGCGCCATGTCTTCAGGCTGTACTCAGCGATTAGTAATAGCATGGAAAGCGACTTAGCGAAGACCAGAGTAGCTCTCCAGGTGGTAGACGAATGCATAAGAAGTTACCTGTTCAGAAGGATCGAAAGTGTGGAGAAGCAGGCAATCAGATTATGGCACTTGCGCCCAGTGAACGTCCGTCGGGTGTACTTGGCGTGTTTTCTATACCCGGTTCCGTCGATCCCCAACGTGCCGGAAGTTGCCAACGGCCTCTGCACCCGGGTAAGACTGTGCCTTTCTAAAAGATAACATATTTTTAGCCATGCATTTGTTCATTTTGTTATTTTCTGCCCCGGGAATCTGTGGAGCAACGCCACGCATAATGGTTGAGAAGGGGAGAAAGAGAGCAGTAGCTGCAGCCTTGTTTCCCCCATCCTTCCCTCTCAGGCGCTCATTGGTGGAGCCCTCTCGAGTCACTACTTGCGCAGAGACTTGTTTTCGTTCACTTGCTCCAGAGATTCCCGAGACAGAGGTTCAATTGTTCTCTAGGCATTGACGACTCTGCTTGCCCCTCTTTGCGGTAACCAAGGGAACATCATTAGGAGTATCGTTAGTATGTTAAAAAACCCGCCCATACGAAGAAAGTTAGCCTGATTGGCAAGGTTACGATGGGGCTGCTCTGAAGTACGAGCAAAGCAAGTCTATTTTGGAATAGACGTACGATATATCGTCCAGGCGATATCAACTAGATGATATGTCGTCACGATATTTTGACGATATATATCGTGGAGACGATATATCACCGATATCACGAAACGGAAAAAATATCGTATCTTAACGTCTATGACGATATTTCCTTGGCGATATATCGCGAAATCAAATATCCATCCCTACTGTTAACTTTGGGTACAGCGCCTTGAATAACGTAGTGTGGAAAACGGCATTGTTCTGGCATCTCTGGCATGTTCCACTCGAAAATGATACCGCTAGAGGCGCTGGTGTTGGTCTCGGTGCATGGTATTCGTCTGCTTATAATGGAAGTAAATGGAGTTTTCGCTGCAACGTCTGATTCTTTTACATGAAGCATTTCTATGAATGTGATAATTGCTATGATATTTGGTACAGTGGTCGCGAAGATATTAACGAACATTCTAGACAGTCGACCACGTCCTGTTATCGTCATACTTTCGTTAATAATACGGGAGAAAAAATACGCGTGGAATGCTCTTGGCAAACTAAATTCTTGTGTATGAATTAGGTTCATTATTATCATCATCATCATCATCATCATCATCATTTCTTTTAAAGATATACAAACTGAAGCATTTGTATTTTTTATATTTACTGTCTCTTTTCTTCCGCTTTAAACTAATCGCGGCGATGATGATAATGATGATTGCATGAAACGACAAGGGGAACCCCACAAAACTTTCTTAGTGCCATCGACATGAGTGTAAGGCAACTTTCAAACCAATGGGACAAGCGACACGGGATGTTCACACTGTCACACTAGTGACACACACTTCCAGACTGTAAAATAGCATTCATTGCACATGAGGGTCCAAACAGCAAACGACACGTTCATATGGCGTATTCGCGTGCTACTTGTTACTTAAAGGAAGGGTGTTCAGACTGAAGAGACTCGCTACAGGGGGAGTTCCCAACTAAGTGACAACAGGCCCGTAGCCAGGAATTCTTGTAGAGGGGGGAGGGGGCGAAGTCAATCCTACAGGGGGCAAATTTTTAATATATTGTGTTGCATTGGCACATATAGCAGGGTACAGAGGGGCACTTGCCCCTCCTTCAAAATTGATAAGTGACAGGAAAGAGGTGATACCTTGAAACTCCAACAACAAAAAAAATCGAGCAACATCAAATAATAATATTTCGATAATGACTTTTCGGACTACCAAAAATTACGAAGATAAAGTTTAACATAAATAGGCTAATCGGGACTGTATCTACTTCATATTTACAGGTCAATAACGTTAATAGACGATTAATATGTACCAACAGCTTTTGGCTTCTCTGCAGAACTGATTAAGAAATTCCTTTATAAATCGTGCTTCATAATGTTTCCCTCCAGTTTCCAGTATGCAAGATTTTTACGCACAAAGGAATCTAACGAGAATCCAACAACACAATTGTCTTGTGTTATGCAAGAAAAATCGTATTAATTAAATAATAATGGCAACATATTATCTACACTTTGACGAATTGTGTAAAAAATTGTAATACTTTTTTTTGTAGGCCTACTTGCTAAAACATTAAAACATGGGTCCCTTATACTCCACCACGAATTCTATTTGCTTCAAATGAAAGACCCTTGCATCACTACAGACAATGTTTGCCTACTGGTTACGTTAACCATTTTGCAAAATATTGTGTTGTTGAAATACATGTGTTTGACACCCGACAAACAAATAGGAATCCCTTGATTGATCAATGACTTCTTGGATTACAGTGTCATCAATCATTAATATTTCATATCAAGTTTTATAGAGGGAAATGTTGTATCCTCTTTACATTATGAAAAAAAAACCTTAATGTACCTTAATGACTATGGTACAAAACCGAACGATACAAGGGGCCTCCTTCGCCTTACCCCATTTCCGCGGCACAAGGTCTGTTGGACCGCTTATCACCACCACTTTTTTTTTTACAAACCCCAAATATCAGGGATTTTTATTCTGATACTAATTTTTTACCAGTCACACAATGGCTTAAGATATATGAATAAAATTAGAAGAATCCGCTCCATAGCAGAAGACTTGACATAATTAGGGTAACTTCGGTGAATAACGCCAGGCGGGAAACAACGCCATTTCAAAGTTTCAACTCTGAAAGCATGGACGCATGTAAAGTTAAGGGGTGACTCACCGTTGTGCGATAAACAATGGTGCCTGGTAGCTTTGCTGATAAGAACGCTTGACATTGTCGAGCCTTCGTTTAAAAGAAACAGTTTGAACAGTGTAGACGTTTGAGTTGCGTTTCGAGGAAAGAGGGTCCACATTTTCATCGCGCCGACAAAAGTATTTTTTTTTTCTATTTTAGGATTAGATTTTAAATGTTAACAATGCTGTACGTACACAATACTTTTATTACGTAAGTGAATGATATGTGTACGGTTTTCATGGTCGGTGTCGTAAGTTTAGAACAGTTGGTTAAACTGCAATCTGTTGTTTCGGGAAATAACGCCATCATCGTGTCGGGGAATAACGCCACTCAATTTAAACTCAAATTTAAGGAAATGTTAATTTCGAAAATAGGTTTATTCTTGCTCAGTTACTTTCGAGGCGAACAGATATTTATTTTCGGTTAATTTCCTCTTTCAGATGGCGAGGAAATGTAGAAATATACGGGCCAAATGGTCAATAGATGACTTGAGGCAAGCAATGGCGGCCATCAAACAAGCGATGAAGATAGCATGTGCTGCACGTTTGTTCCAAATTTCTCGCAGAACTTTGAGGGACTGGGTATCGCGAAAATACAAAAAAAAGACATGCTTTTTCTAATAACTTACTACAGTAATTATTTTTTCTAGAACAGTTTTGTAAAGAAAATGTGAATGTTTTACTTGTAATTAAGATAATATGAATCTTTTACTTGTAATTAAGAACATGGCGTTATTACCCGACAAGTCTGGAAATAACGCCATTTTGCATTAACACAGAATTTAGTATTTTATTGCTTTCATTATAACAGTGCAATCAATATTTTATTATTACACAATAGAGGAAAGTTCATTCTCCTATACATGTAAGTTTCATGTTCCTAACAATAAAAATGTATGAGTTCTACAACGAAATGACCAATTGGTGGCGTTATTCACCGAAGTTACCCTATTTGTCAAAAAATCAGGTTGTGCCTGAGGTACTTTAACAGAAAACGTCTGTTACAGACACAATATAATATTATAAATATAAGAAAATAAATAGAATATCATTTGAGAGATTTTCAATCGCATTTATTTCACTGCAGCTTTTTTCTACTTGTCATTTTCTTGAACCTATATTCATACGGTGCCACCTGATAGCACCGACAACTTTCACAGTGTGTACAGGACATCAAAACAAGCAACTTTTCTCAGTCACTATTTGCTCGTCTAATTCTTCTTTCGATGTATGGCATCTTCTGACCATAATGTACGCATTCCCATTGATAGCTTAGCAGTTGCAAATGTCATTTATTTCTATACTGCCGTTTAAAATTCTGAGAGCAATATACAACATGCTATGGAAACGATATCATGCAAACAGTCAGGGTTAAAACTTAACTTTCTCTTTATAAAATGGATATCATAACACACACCTATGTTGCTTATCATATTTGATGCGTTTGCATAGATAAATGATTCATAAGATTTGAAATTGATATTTACAATCCATAAGATGCTTAGTGTAACCCGTATCGAACTACAAATTTTATCGCTTTCGAACCGAAATAATAATTGTGAAACACTCACATTTTCATCGTGTTTGATAATAATTTGAGCCAGTAAGCTGTCCTACATCTTTCACTAGCCGACCTCCAAGGTGGTATGGTTACATAACATGCTACGAAGCCAGGGGTTCCAGGTTCGAGCCTGGGCATGAGTGTTATTTGTGAGCAGAGGCGAAACCACAAATTTTTATCTGTAGAGGGGGTCACGTACCAGGACAAACGTTCCAATAATAATATAAGTAATATAGTGCTGGTGGTGGTGGTAATAATAGTAGCATTAAAACACGTTATTATCGTCGTAAATCATGCAAAGGGGGCAGAAGTGGGTGCTAAAACATTTGTCTTTGAACAAATGATTTGAAATATTTTTTCAACACGTTCAATTTCATATTAGCTAATAATGGAAAACAAGCACACAAACTGTTTTTGAAAGACAGAATATGCATGACGAACAATATTCTTTTTGTACATATGATACGTATAACTTTCATGTAACATATAATTTACACATATGCAACATGGAGCGACGTAAAGTAAGAAATACATATGCAACATGTTAAAGCTAAATTGTGTTTGTGTACATATTCCAAGTTTCTTTAAAATATAGCTATGTATTATTTAAATACATTACATGATCAATTCATGAGCCAAATTGTTTCTCAAATGTTCATGCATTTAAGCAGCAACAATGTGAATATCTGGCCTTACTTCCCTCTCGGGTAATTTAAAATCCATTACAGAAAAGAATCATATTTGGATCGAAGCGAGCAGGAAAATCGTTAGATCGAAATATTTGCAAACTGAATACAATATTGATTTTATAAAGCGAAAATAATTCCACGGGGTGCCATGGCATTCTCTTTAACATTTTTTTTCATTAAATCGTTTTGGTTCCCAGGGTTGAGCCCCCCCCCCCCCAGCTATGGCTCTGAACTTGGACTATAAGAATAGCAGATATTGAGTTTGCGGGCGAAGCGAGCAAGAAACCTTTACGAAATGTACTTTTATTTGTATAACATTTGAAATCGAGGGAGCAATTGCCCCTATGTGCAAGTGCCTTTAGCCGTCTGGAAGAAAAATGCAAGAAACACTTGAAAACTAATTCCATCTTGAGTATCCATGTTATTTACTTCAATGTTTGCCCCCTCCCCCCCATATTGGACTTCCGTCCAATGCCTCTGCCTCCCCCCCCCCCTCTGTTAGTGTAAAATGTACTATGTTCTAGCGTTAAAAGTTTAACAGTCTGTCTGTTAATTTATAAAAACGGTGCACACCGTGTGTATAATTGTGAATATTTGCTTAAGAACTTATGTTTTGTTTTCCAGTTGGCTGCAGAAGCTTACAGGCAAGCGTGTGCAGGGTGTTATTTCACTCGTTTTAGTTCAGCCATGCTTGGGTATGAAGCAGATGGTCAAGAAGGCAACCTAATGTAAGTGCCAAGATACACTTTTTCCTCTAGTCAATAACTCTAAGTACATCCTCAATCCTCAATCCTCAATTCTCGCTCCGCTTAGCACGAGTATGAGTGCCTGCTCCTTGGGTCACCATGTGCTCGAATTTCGACGAGAATGAAAGAGTCAGCGTTCTCAGAAATTGAGAAGATGTAGGTATGTGTGTGTGTATATATACATACGTACATACATACGTACGTACGTACGTACGTACATACATACATAAGCCGGTCGCCGTGGTGGAGTGGTTAGCACATCGCTCTACGACGCCAGGGGTCCTGGGTTCGAATCCCAGCCTGGGCATGGATGTTTGTGAGTGTCCTTTCATTAATTTCATCATATCATCACTCATCCTCATCTTCGCAAATTGGCCAAAAGTGTCACAAAAGCGAAGTAAAATAAAGCAAATCAAACAATCAACACAGACACCCCCCTCACACACACACACACAAACACACACAGGGTAGTTCCGGGTAGTCCCAACATTTGGGGAATTGCTACACTTCTAAGCCTCCAACGTTGAAACACACGGGACATTCACGAAAAAAGCATAAAGCAAATCCGAGTTGAGAGATTTGCTTGATTTTACTTAGCTTTAGTGCCACTTGTAGCTAATTTGCTAAGTTGGGGATCAGTAATGATATGATGAAATTGATGAATGGACACTCACAAACATCCATACCCAGGCCGGTATCCCTGGTGTTGTAGCGCAATGTGGCAACCACTCCGCCATGGGGACCAACTTGAGATATTGAAGTTTGAGCAATGTCCACGTACCGAAGCCTTTATGGTAGAAAGTGTGTTTGCGTCGATAGGTGTATTGTAGCCAGGAAGTTGTCTGGTAAGATACTTGAATCATAGTAAAACTCGTGATTGTAATTTCAAAGCTTTAGATTCAAAGAATAAGCGAAATGGACCATTGGACCTACATTGTAGCATGAGGTAGTGTTTCCAAATGAAGATTTTAATTACTAACTATACGTATATTGTAGAGTGCTGCAATGAGCGTTTTTGCTCGAGCGGCAAATAGTTCGCACGGGCAACGCTAGATGGCATGCAGAATTGATAGGTATTACGCTCGTGCGAAAAACGCTCGAACGAGCGGATTACATTCGAAAACTACCCTATTAGTACAAGTATTTCCGTCATTTGTATCTATGGTAGTGTGCCCTCAAACATGTATTGTGAAGTTAAACGAAGTGAAATTGAAAAATAAGGGAACATAGTCAATATGTCAATATCCAGTTCTGTGTATCTTCCCGAGATATGTGAATATGAAATAGATGATTATGGGCTGAATCTACCAAGGCTGGCATTCTATGTTTCTACGATTTTTGTCACATTAAAATGATGTTCGATTGAATGTTATAACTGCATTTTGTTATTTTGCAGAATATGATTTTTCTTTTCGGTAAGTGAACAATGATGTACACGTACGATATTTGTAATTGCTTAGGCAGCTCTGTCAGCATGTGTATCCATTTTACGTTTCGGTCTGTAGATATTGCATACTTTCATACATGTCGGATTTGAGCCTTACATAATAACATACGGAATTATTATTTAGAACTGTAATTGCATAGAGTGGATTCCTTCCATGTATAGGTTTCAGGTTGACAGTGATGCTTGTTAGGCTCTGAAACACGGGACGTCTCAATCATTCCACTACGAGTGCGGTACGATCGAGCGTATCCAAGATTTTCATCACAATTGCCTCTGCAATTGAGCACACAACACTTATACACAATACCTTTTGTGCAGTCACGGACACTGCCAGCTTGTAATGAATACATTGACTTTCAATGCATGTAGTGTCTGTGACTATATTTAAGCATATTTACACGTCATGTAAACTCGAATACAGTTCTTAAATTTTCATTACAATTCCATATTCACTAAAAAAGGTACAACATTGATTGCCAAGAAGCAAATTAAACATGGCGGCTATCTCGCCTCCAGTTGCTGACGCTTAGTTACGTGACCAGAGCAAGCCATTAGGCTTTCAGATAGAGGAGGTAATGGAGTATCACTCTCCAGCTTGGGAGATTCGATATACAGAGTGTCCGAAAAGTCACGCAACCCGGTGTTTACGACCGTATAACGGAATAGCAAAACGGATTGAGAAGAAACGCTTTCTGCCAAGAGAATGCCCTGTATATTGGGAAAATTTAGAGAGACAAACATATGTAAGAACATGCATGTTTTAGTAACAAATAAGCAAAGTGTTGCCAAAGGCGGAAAAAAAATATTTGCAAATCGTGTATATTGATGCACAGAACTCACTGAGGTAAATTTTTGCAACATTTCACAATACCAACGAACAATTTGGATGGGCATCTAATGAATTTGACAGAAAAAGAACTTTGGCGAAGTTTCAAAAACATTGCAGAAGGGAATAAATGGGCTCTTCCAAAAATCGATGTTTTCACAATATTACGACGGACACTGGCAACACTGTTGGTGTCACGTGTCACTAACAGACGTGTTTCACCTCAGGCTATCACACTAAGGCACTTATAACGACAAAGGAGAAAGTTGGTTATTCTCGAACATATGCAATAAATTACAATTTATTGCATATGTTCGAGAATAACCAACTTTCTCCTTTGTCGTTATAAGTGCCTTAGTGTGATAGCCTGAGGTGAAACACGTCTGTTAGTGACACGTGACACCAACAGTGTTGCCAGTGTCCGTCGTAATATTGTGAAAACATCGATTTTTGGAAGAGCCCATTTATTCCCTTCTGCAATGTTTTTGAAACTTCGCCAAAGTTCTTTTTCTGTCAAATTCATTAGATGCCCATCCAAATTGTTCGTTGGTATTGTGAAATGTTGCAAAAATTTACCTCAGTGAGTTCTGTGCATCAATATACACGATTTGCAAATATTTTTTTTCCGCCTTTGGCAACACTTTGCTTATTTGTTATTAAAACATGCATGTTCTTACATATGTTTGTCTCTCTAAATTTTCCCAATATACAGGGCATTCTCTTGGCAGAAAGCGTTTCTTCTCATTCCGTATCGCTATTCCGTTATACGGTCGTAAACACCGGGTTGCGTGACTTTTCGGACACTCTGTAGTATTTTCGAGCGAAAGTGGTCCAATGCAGTACCCTACTATATTGTTTCGACGTCCTTCCGACCTGCAATTTAGACACTTCTCTTATTTTTGCACAGAAAGGTTCACCGGTATTGGACATACTGCTTCAAGTTGGATGCGAACCATTGTATGGCTCCACTGGGTATCGAACTTGGGATCACTTGATTGAAAGGCAACGATTTCATGATTTGTTATATTTTACTTCGCTCTTGTGTCTCTTTTGGCTGATGTGGTTGAATGACGATATAAAAGTATTGATGAAGGGAACTCACAAAGATTGCCTACCCATGCCCAATCCGAGATTCGAATAACTTGAAGGGGGTACGCGCTCAGCTCGGATGGGAAATGTCGAGAAAACCCACGAGACAACATTTTTGCTGCAGGTGTGTAGTGCAAACTTCATTGTTTCAGATTTCATAGCTTTAACACTCAGCAGGAAAATAAGGCTGATTTTGTCACTGACACGCTTATTTTTGTTTCATATATTTTGAAACAAAATACTAGTTTGAAATCGATAATAGAATAATTTTGAGCCGAATCTTCGCTTGAAAATGTCAAGTGCACAACCAGACACCAAGATTTTCCAATAATTTCCAATCTGAAAAAGATGATTAAGATTTCTTGCTGTTACGCAAGATAATCTTCCTGTGGGTTACTTGAAATAAGAAATAAGCTTCTTATTACCTCCAGAAGATGTAATCTAACCTGAGATTCCAAGAGATACCAGAGATTTTTAGTGCAGCATTATTAGAAGTGATCCAGAAAACTCTCCCGTCAGTAGGAGAGTTGAACACAACTTTCAACTGCACCGCCCTCGCACAATGGAAAATTCAAATAAGTCCCTCGCATCTGCATACATATTCGTGACGTGACGCAACGTATACACATGACTTGGACTGTAATGATCATTTAATAAAGTGATTGCGCGCGATTGAGTCGCTTCTACACCATCGCCAGACATTTACATTCAGGTATACATTTTTAAATGACCCGAACGAAATGCAGATCCATAGGAACTACCTTCACTTTTTTGTGCTACTTTATTCTATTCATGCCTCTACAATGAATCATCAGTATTAATTTTTAAGTCCAGTTTATACACTTGTAATAATCGGGACTGGACCTACAATTTGAAGTGGGATCCGAACCACTGTGCAATGTGCCTCCACCAGGTTTCGAACCAGAGACCCCTTGATTACAAGGTCACGTTTCTACAATGACGGCCCTTTTTCATGTTCATGAAAACTCAATTGTAGGAAGTCATTGCTGAAAGACTCCATTTACGTTAACACTGTATGCCAAGCCGCTATTGTTTGAAAGCAGCATTATTGTTTGCCATCCGCTCCAAGCTGGAATATCAATAGAAATAATGATATATTTTCATTGAAATCTTATCCTACATTATGGTCCATAAAATGCAGATGAACGTCAACTTTTACAGAGAATAAATCGCACCCTGCACCTACCTTGTGTTGTATACTGCCTGCATCAAAACATAAGTTCAACTTCTTTCCTTAAGTGTGACTGTCACACCACAAGAGCAACACACTTTAAAGTTTCATGATGAAATTTATTTTCTTTCTTTTGAGCAGTTCCTCTTTCCTTACTATTTTTGTGCATATTCCGCATTCACTTTTAGGAGCCTAATGTCAGGTTGTGGGGTGGCTTAGCCCCCCTAGTTTCTACCGAACTACGCCCATGGTCTTCAGCAATTTAATCTAAAATACAATGTGATTCCATTTTGATGCGTATACGTTCAATACAATTCGGCCTTTGATGGATACCTTCATCGGGTGTTTCATCTCTAATACGCACACGCCGACATCCGCGCTGGAATGGTTAGCTAAGCGGGCTAAGACCCCAAGGGTCCCGGGTTCAAATCTCGGGGTATGAGTGTTCTTAGTGAGTGTCCCTTCATCAATTTCATCACATCATCTCTCGTCCTAATCGTCGAGATTAGCCGAAAGTGGAAAAAAAGCTACGCTAAATAACATAGAATAGAAGCGAAGAAGCTCATTCGCTTGTATCAACCACATGGTATGGCATCTGGGGATAAATACCTAGGTACAAATTATGAGAGGTCACTCACGCTACCCTTGGCATTAGTTGACAGTTTTGTTGATAAACAAGTAGAGAGCAGTGTTAACGCACACTGAGGACACGATTCCTTCATTTTACTTTTTCGCCAAATTTTTCACGTCCGGCTAAAGCAGTCAAACTGCATGATAATAAAAAGTAGTGTTTTAGTTTGCCCATGTCCGTTTACATGAAAAATGTTAAACCAATGCTTCTAGTCAGTCTCACCGCTAGCAGACCAGATGTCCCAGATTTTAATCATGGTCAAGCATGGTCTGCTATTTCATAAGTTCGCCATTCATCCTCATAGTCGCCATTAACCGATGACATAGAAAAGCAACGCAAAAACAAAATATAAATAGGAATTAAGGCCTATATACTCACTGAAACAAAACATTTTTGAAGGGAATAATTATATACTCACTGACCTCCCTCTAACAAAAGAAGCACAACACCGAGATCTAGGTATCCTCATAGATTCAAAACTAAATTTCGATAATCACGTATCAACCATCACAAAAAAGGCAATGCGTATCCTAGGCCTACTTTACAGATTCACCGAAATCAATAACCCGACAGCACTTTCCATTTACTTCAAAACATTTGTGTCCCCCTTATAGAATACTGTCCACCTATCTGGAACATGGCTGCCCCTTCCCATACCTCCAAGATCGAGCGTGTTCTCAGCTTTTTCCTCTCCATCGTTCGATATAGAGTGCCCGCCCTGAGACACCTGCCTAAAAGAGATCTGCTTGTAAATCTGCATATTAATACTCCAGAAACTAATAGATACGTTGCCGATATGAAATTGCTATACAAGATCATAAATGGAAACTTTAGATGCAGCATCCCACTCCATGAACTCTCCCTCAGAGTGCCTAGACATAAAACACGCAGCATGGAAACTTTCCACACTACAACTCCCAGGCTCTCACTCAATCAACGTTCACTATTCCATAGGCTACCGAATCAATTCAATATCATCTCAAACCAAATGGATATATTCAGTTCATATTCATCTTTTATCACTGACATAGCAAAAATTGTACATAAGTAATGCTTTTCTGAAACTGATCTGTTTACCTTGGCACTGTCTTGGTTTGTTTATTTTTGTTTATTTTATGTTATCCTTTTCTGTGTTTTTAATCTTAGTCTATTGTTTTACTGTTGTTTCTTTCTGGTTTGAAATGGCTTCTGCTGTACTGGAAATTTCAATAAATAAATAAAGGAGTGCAAGGTCCCCCCGATGGCGCAGTGGTAGCATCCTTGCCTTGTAAACAAGGTGTCCCGGGTTCAGTACCCGGTGGAGGCACATAGAGGTTCGGATCCCACTTTACACTGTAGGTCCAGTCCCGATTAGCCTTACTGTGCATAAAGTTGACTTAAAACACCAAATCAATCAATCGATCTAAACGAGTGAACACAAGAAGGAACAGCTGCTGGCTTCTGTAGCGTATTGGGATTGTCGGAAATAATTCCGTAAAAGATAGATTTTTGTCAGTTGTTAGACAACCACTAGAAGTACAAAATCTCAAAAGTTCACGCCCTTCTTCCCTGTGCTTCCCCTCAAGAATCGGATTCATAGACTCTTAGTTACTGGCCTATATTTAAGCAGTTATTTTCTATGAAACCTTTGATCCTCATTAGATGGACTGAAGAAAAGGTAATGTTTTGTTCTTCAATAATGTAAGTGATTTTCACGTTACGTAAGAAATCTTATTTTAAAAAAGACAATTCTTCCTGTACTTTTAGAAGTTTATCTATTGTAAGTTTCGGATAAATTATGCGACAGAAAATTATTTGGAATAAAAATTATAAACTAATTTATAAGCGTTAAACTGATATAAGTTTTAATGTATTTAATCAAAGAATTTGTGAATAACTAATTTTTTAAAGCATTTTGTGAGAATAACTGCGTGTTGAAAGTTATGTTGATGGTTACCTTCTTACATTTTGAGTCATAAAAATTAGAGCTCATTCCAACATCTCGAAATGAGGTCTCAAGCAATAAAATTTTGTATAATTGTCATTTGTCCAGTAACTTCATAAATATAAAAATAGTATTTTTAAGTATTCAGTTCATCTAAAATTCAAATTAAAACTTCTAACAAACATTACCCAATATTGCAATTTATATAATACTATCGTTTGATTCGGGAATATTTTTAAAACTGCTAACTAGTAGCAGCGATTGGGTGCCGAACCTTGGAGGATGGGGGGAAAGAGCAGTTAATTTTCTTATTGGACAAGACTTTGTATTAAGAAGCCATAGTGCGAGGCAAAAAAGTGGAAAAAAAATTGCGAGTAATTGCCCCAAGTCCCCCCTAATCGCCGCCATTGCTTCTAACTCACAGTTATTCTCATAAAATGTTATAAGTAATGATTTTCTTCTCAGACATTCCCGACATTCGTCGTTTTTCCCCCTTCACTTTTTTTTGGCTGACACAGAAGTTTTCACAACAAGCCCACAAATATGGAAACAGTAGCGTATAAATTAGCAATAACAGCACAAAATTAAGTCAATTATCAAGTGGAATATCATCTGTCCGTGCACAGTAAGTATATATCCTTTAGCGCATGGGGACACTGCAGCGCAGTTCATTGCCGATGCAGGACAAATTTCAATCTCGTTTTTCTACCTTATATCAAAAAGCACCTCTATAAAACTTCCTCAGAATGAAGAGGAAGGATGGTAGTTAATAATCATCCAAAAATGACAAAATCGATTGGGGGGGGGGGGTGTTTTGAGATGTTCCAACTTGACATTTAAACATTTGAACAGTGTGTTCAAATTTTACTAAGTTTCAACATTTGATCATCTCATAATATGCACCCGTCTTTCCTCCTCACAACGAGCTCAAGAGCGCTCATGTATCTTCGTTCGTTCCCCATATATATACCTACTTAATTAAAAAGAGCATGTTGTTCAAAAATGACATTTTGAACAACCCTCATATGATTGACTATCATCAAATTTTAGCAAAATCCTTTCACAGGTATCGGTTTTGGAGCAACGCAGAGCTGTGTACCAAATACAGTATTATCAAAATCAGTGACTCTGAGGGTCAACTCCTCATTGATTTGACATGGAATGACCCATATATAAATTATTATTGACATGGGAAAACTGGTGGGACTAGAGAAAGATCAAAGTTTCAATGAAGTCAATCTATAACAAGTGTCATGATGCTCACATCAGGCAATATATTTTTAAACCTTTAGGAATCAGGCAGACAACCAGCAGGTTCATCGAGACAACACCCGACCAGGTTGGTTCGCACGGGTGCGAAATCGTATCAGAAGCATCCTGTCCGAAAGCAACTGACCACGGAACAAGGATTCAATCTGTACGTCCCGAAGACGGCTAGAGGTTTTTTCTTGGGGGGTCCATTCAGAAGAGTGTGTTTGTGACCGAGCAAAGACTGGGCGTGAGACGTCGTTGCGATCCTTGCAAAGTGCCCTTTTCGGAAGCATGAACGGACATTGCGTAACACCGGTCGCAGAAAATCCTTCCCGGCTGGAAAGAAGATAGAAATGAGTAAATGGCTTCGATCCAACGTCCCGAAGACTGCTAGAGGGCGTTTTTGGGGAGTCCATTGAGAAAGTGTAATTGTGCCCGATGAAAGACCGCAAATCCAAGAGTGAACGTGTGAGCTCATTCACATCCATGCAACACTTCGGAAGCACGAACGGACACCAAGTAACACCGAGGGCAGTGAATCTTCCCAGCAGGAAAGCAAGATATAATTTATAGAATGGCTTCGATCCAACGTCCCGAAGACTGCTAGAGGGCGTTTTTGGGGAGTCCATTGAGAAAGTGTAATTGTGCCCGATGAAAGACCGCAAATCCAAGAGTGAACGTGTGAGCTCATTCACATCCATGCAACACTTCGGAAGCACGAACGGACACCAAGTAACACCGAGGGCAGTGAATCTTCCCAGCAGGAAAGCAAGATATAATTTATAGAATGGCTTCGATCCAACGTCCCGAAGACTGCTAGAGGGCGTTTTTGGGGAGTCCATTGAGAAAGTGTAATTGTGCCCGATGAAAGACCGCAAATCCAAGAGTGAACGTGTGAGCTCATTCACATCCATGCAACACTTCGGAAGCACGAACGGACACCAAGTAACACCGAGGGCAGTGATTCTTCCCAGCAGAAAAGCAAGATATAATTTATAGAATGGCTTCGATCCAACGTCCCGAAGACTGCTAGAGGGCGTTTTTGGGGAGTCCATTGAGAAAGTGTAATTGTGCCCGATGAAAGACCGCAAATCCAAGAGTGAACGTGTGAGCTCATTCACATCCATGCAACACTTCGGAAGCACGAACGGACACCAAGTAACACCGAGGGCAGTGAATCTTCCCAGCAGGAAAGCAAGATATAATTTATAGAATGGCTTCGATCCAACGTCCCGAAGACTGCTAGAGGGCGTTTTTGGGGAGTCCATTGAGAAAGTGTAATTGTGCTCGATGAAAGACCGCAAATCCAAGAGTGAACGTGTGAGCTCATTCACATCCATGCAACACTTCGGAAGCACGAACGGACACCAAGTAACACCGAGGGAGTGAATCTTCCCAGCAGAAAAGCAAGATATAATTTATAGAATGGCTTCGATCCAACGTCCCGAAGACTGCTAGAGGGCGTTTTTGGGGAGTCCATTGAGAAAGTGTAATTGTGCCCGATGAAAGACCGCAAATCCAAGAGTGAACGTGTGAGCTCATTCACATCCATGCAACACTTCGGAAGCACGAACGGACACCAAGTAACACCGAGGGCAGTGAATCTTCCCAGCAGGAAAGCAAGATATAATTTATAGAATGGCTTCGATCCAACGTCCCGAAGACTGCTAGAGGGCGTTTTTGGGGAGTCCATTGAGAAAGTGTAATTGTGCCCGATGAAAGACCGCAAATCCAAGAGTGAACGTGTGAGCTCATTCACATCCATGCAACACTTCGGAAGCACGAACGGACACCAAGTAACACCGAGGGCAGTGAATCTTCCCAGCAGGAAAGCAAGATATAATTTATAGAATGGCTTCGATCCAACGTCCCGAAGACTGCTAGAGGGCGTTTTTGGGGAGTCCATTGAGAAAGTGTAATTGTGCCCGATGAAAGACCGCAAATCCAAGAGTGAACGTGTGAGCTCATTCACATCCATGCAACACTTCGGAAGCACGAACGGACACCAAGTAACACCGAGGGCAGTGAATCTTCCCAGCAGGAAAGCAAGATATAATTTATAGAATGGCTTCGATCCAACGTCCCGAAGACTGCTAGAGGGCGTTTTTGGGGAGTCCATTGAGAAAGTGTAATTGTGCCCGATGAAAGACCGCAAATCCAAGAGTGAACGTGTGAGCTCATTCACATCCATGCAACACTTCGGAAGCACGAACGGACACCAAGTAACACCGAGGGCAGTGAATCTTCCCAGCAGGAAAGCAAGATATAATTTATAGAATGGCTTCGATCCAACGTCCCGAAGACTGCTAGAGGGCGTTTTTGGGGAGTCCATTGAGAAAGTGTAATTGTGCCCGATGAAAGACCGCAAATCCAAGAGTGAACGTGTGAGCTCATTCACATCCATGCAACACTTCGGAAGCACGAACGGACACCAAGTAACACCGAGGGCAGTGAATCTCCCCAGCAGAAAAGCAAGATATAATTTATAGAATGGCTTCGATCCAACGTCCCGAAGACTGCTAGAGGGCGTTTTTGGGGAGTCCATTGAGAAAGTGTATTGTGCCCGATGAAAGACCGCAAATCCAAGAGTGAACGTGTGATTTCATTCACATCCATGCAACACTTCGGAAGCACGAACGGACACCAAGTAACACCGAGGGCAGTGAATCTTCCCAGCAGGAAAGCAAGATATAATTTATAGAATGGCTTCGATCCAACGTCCCGAAGACTGCTAGAGGGCGTTTTTGGGGAGTCCATTGAGAAAGTGTAATTGTGCCCGATGAAAGACCGCAAATCCAAGAGTGAACGTGTGAGCTCATTCACATCCATGCAACACGTCGGAAGCACGAACGGACACCAAGTAACACCGAGGGCAGTGAATCTTCCCAGCAGGAAAGCAAGATATAATTTATAGAATGGCTTCGATCCAACGTCCCGAAGACTGCTAGAGGGCGTTTTTGGGGAGTCCATTGAGAAAGTGTAATTGTGCCCGATGAAAGACCGCAAATCCAAGAGTGAACGTGTGAGCTCATTCACATCCATGCAACACTTCGGAAGCACGAACGGACACCAAGTAACACCGAGGGCAGTGAATCTTCCCAGCAGGAAAGCAAGATATAATTTATAGAATGGCTTCGATCCAACGTCCCGAAGACTGCTAGAGGGCGTTTTTGGGGAGTCCATTGAGAAAGTGTAATTGTGCCCGATGAAAGACCGCAAATCCAAGAGTGAACGTGTGAGCTCATTCACATCCATGCAACACTTCGGAAGCACGAACGGACACCAAGTAACACCGAGGGCAGTGAATCTTCCCAGCAGGAAAGCAAGATATAATTTATAGAATGGCTTCGATCCAACGTCCCGAAGACTGCTAGAGGGCGTTTTTGGGGAGTCCATTGAGAAAGTGTAATTGTGCCCGATGAAAGACCGCAAATCCAAGAGTGAACGTGTGAGCTCATTCACATCCATGCAACACTTCGGAAGCACGAACGGACACCAAGTAACACCGAGGGCAGTGAATCTTCCCAGCAGGAAAGCAAGATATAATTTATAGAATGGCTTCGATCCAACGTCCCGAAGACTGCTAGAGGGCGTTTTTGGGGAGTCCATTGAGAAAGTGTAATTGTGCCCGATGAAAGACCGCAAATCCAAGAGTGAACGTGTGAGCTCATTCACATCCATGCAACACTTCGGAAGCACGAACGGACACCAAGTAACACCGAGGGCAGTGAATCTTCCCAGCAGGAAAGCAAGATATAATTTATAGAATGGCTTCGATCCAACGTCCCGAAGACTGCTAGAGGGCGTTTTTGGGGAGTCCATTGAGAAAGTGTAATTGTGCCCGATGAAAGACCGCAAATCCAAGAGTGAACGTGTGAGCTCATTCACATCCATGCAACACTTCGGAAGCACGAACGGACACCAAGTAACACCGAGGGTAGTGAATCTTCCCAGCAGAAAAGGTAGATAGAAACGCGATCTCGAGCAGGAGCAGCTTCGTGAATGAGGAAAATTGTTACATTAGTGAAAAATTTGTGCACTGAGTTTATTATTTTTAGAATTCCAAGACTAAATAAAATCTGAAGAATCCGTCATAATTTTCTCGTATTTTATGTAATAGAAAGTAATATAATAAATAATTGGTACTTAAGTATGTGGTTATTCACCACTCAGTACACATGAAACGAGCGGCATTTACTGGTACACAACATATATCTACTTTATTGTAATTTGCGACACTACATCAATTGAAGTGCTGCGCAATACTCAAAGCTATAAACGGAAGGAAGATTTGTTATTTGTTTAAGAATATAACAAATATTCTTGAATAATACTTTCTTGTCACTTGTAACCTTTCATGAGGATAAATATTAGTAATTGTCAAAAAGAATTGAAAGAAGTTCGTTCCTGCACTACTTTTAAAGGTAATAATACAGGCAAGGTTCTCACAAATCACATTGCAACATGCCTTGAAGGCATACGGGACAAGGGGCGCATGGGCTCAACTTTTTCACAATATCGGCCATTTGCGGATGTAATGTGATCAGCACCACACTCAGGACGCATTTACCCCCTCAGGGCTACCCCAAGGTATATTAGAGGATAGGTGAACTCCTGAGCATCGTAGAGATATTATCCATCTTCATTGTTCGGGCAAATGGAAGAATTGAAACACTTAAGTAACAAGATATACCAAACAACAACAAAACAAACGCGTAATTACACTGGAACTCCGATTTCACGAGATGGGGAGTTCATTTTCTGTATCTTCCAAAACATCTCTTGAAATGTTAATTGACTGCTACCGACATCATCCTTTACTATATACTCCATACTAAAATGATGATACAGATATTTATATCATACAAGAAAAAATGTACAATATTCAATCATAGTGCCTATAGCGTACATTTCACAACCGGCCGAAGCAAAAAAAAAAAAAAAAAAAACTTCCTTTCCAAAACTTGGGAGCTGTTGACGTTTGACGCAGATGTGGAAGGTGTGTAATGACTAATGACGCCAAAAATGCCAAATTTCTGTCGAAAGGAGAGGCTGCAACGGGGACACCGAAGGTACAGGTAATGAAGCTTCCCTGTGAAAGAACTTTCTAAAGGCTGGAGAATCTTCGAAAGACTTCGTCCAAAGTGTGCGCCGCGGCGTCCTGGAGAGCCGTGGCTGGCTTACAATGGTACCGTGAAATATTCCAATATCATCACTGCAATGATATGGTTGTTCCAAATATGTGCTTATTTAGTACTTTGTACGCATAAAATGTTTCTGAATTTGAAATATGTGTTTATTTTTTAAGTTAATGCAAGCAACCTAACCACGCTAACTGAGCATTGCAAGTGTTAGATAGGCCTACATTCCGACTTGGACGAAGCAGAAAAATCTTGAAACCGTAATGGCCCAGTGAAACGAAAAGTTTGGG